>NC_061871.1:3127500-3752500 GCF_905147765.1 Vanessa atalanta
AAATGGTGACCTATATAACTGACCCGACTGGAAGTTATTTCTACGAAATTAAATATGTTATATATAAATAATATATGTACATTTTAGAATAATATTTATATTTTATATAAATAATATATGTTAAACAAATCAATATACGAGACATAAGCCGACAAAATCCCTCAATTATTGTTATTTATTATCTTATTTATTTAAATTTAAAAATATGTAAAAACCTACGTCCATTTTAATGAATAATTCTTGAAATAAACAAATAAATATTTATCTGAATTTCTCCGTTAGGATTCCTCACAAAGATTTTTGGTTACAACCCTCTCAGGATAAACATACATTTTATTGTCAACCTACAATATCTGTCAACCTATCATTATCATTATTCTAGAAAAATCAACATGATTTATTTAATATATTATGATATGATGTGTTCTATATGTACCTATAGTACATCTGTTAATCTTATTCTTTTAAATATTGAATATACAAAGTAAAGTGTATTCATTATATTAAAAAAAATAGGAAAATAATGTTGTGTGTAATTTCTTCGTATGGCAGCTTGGCTTACCATATACATTTGTTATACATCGCTTGACAAAACTACAAAATTATATCGTGTGGAACATTCGAAGAGTAGCAGGATTTTCAAATTCTTGTATTGAATTAGGTTTAACTTTTAGTAAAAACATCACACTAATTTTGACATCTCCTCTTTCAAAATCAAATCGATAAAATCTGTTATCTTATTTTCTATATTCTCCAATTATATCTCATGGAACTCATAAAAATATATAATAATATAAACATCGATCATACAACAAAGCAATAAAGGTGTATTTTTCTTTTCATTTGGGTCCTAAATGTGAAAGTTTAAACCGCACATTGACATCAGATAAAAAACAACTTACTTCTATAAAAATATACGTTATAAGACGAAGATTATTTTAATTCCATGTTAGGAATAATATATACATCGTTACCGCTTGCAAAACAAAATAATCAAGTTACTGTCAGTCCACGTTTCAATGCATTAGAGATACGCATTTTATTTCTTTAAATCATTGATCTATTGAATTATTTTTTATGATATAAACCTGGATATAACAATATTATTGTTGATAGGTCTAACGTTTGAGCGACTATTAATGTAACAATCAATACAGGTGTTGCAGTATGCGAGTTCTATGGCTGTGTTTGGCGACCGTGTGCATGGTTGTGTGCACGGCGGAGCGCGGCGGATCGTTGCGTGGGGCACTTGAAGCGTTGCAGCGACGACAACGTGGGCGCGTGCATGTACCCGTTGAATCGTCAGATTATGAAGCTTTTTACGACTTCGTGCCGCCGCAAGCTTATCCTGGTATGACAAAAAATTTACATTATCGTATAAATTTAATCCACATTAATGCTTCTCATGCAGCGCAAAATTATAACAACACTACTTAAAATAATATTTTTTATTAGATTAAAAAAGATTTTACGGACAACATACACAATTTATGTTATGTTTTACAGGATTCATTATTTTTTTAAACATATTTTCAAAACTAAATCGTAATTTATTAATGCTTTTCATGTTTATATGTATTGTTAATTACAGAGCCTGATTATTCAGTAGATCCTGAAAATGCTGAAGATGAAACATCTCCAAAGTATATTGTCAGGTTGCTAGAAAATGAAAGGCCATCTGAAGCTTATGAGTACAAAATAATCAAGAAAAAATCTGCATTTAGTAGACCGAATTCTAATACACGGCAACCATCTCCTTTCCGCGAACGAAGTCAACATTCAGACAACGATAGACTTCGAGACTTGTTTATGGATAGAGATGAAGATGTAGATGAAAATAGTCACATTCTGGAAAACGAAGGAGACAACGACATTGAATATGCAGTTCTTTTGGATCAGCTCTGGTCTAAATACAAGAATAACCAAGGGCGTTCTAAGAATGAAGACAATGCAGAAGGCGTAGTAAAATTATATAAAGATAAAATTATCAAAAAACGATTTCCTAATAATTGGGGTCCCGTAGCTTTTAAAAGAAAACGAAGTCCAGAATCCAATATGGATCGATCCGTATTAACCGAGAGCGAATATATTAAGAACAATGGAGATATTGTTCCTCGTAATTCTAACTATAATTCATATGAAGTTTCTGATAATGATGATGATAATGATAAAGACGACATGCGAGAAGAATATGCTATTGCCTTTCAACCCCTTAACGATGATAGTCTCTCTGATTTAGCAGACGAAGATCAGTATGCATATGAAACGATTGAAAAGCGATTTCCTGTAACTAAAAGGAGCAGTGAACCGTATAATTTCAATAGTCAAAAGAAAAGATTTGCTCCTGACCAGAATAAACGCGATACTAAGACATTCAGAAATAGTGCCGGAACAGATCCAAAAATAATCAGAGACTTGTCAAAAATATTTGGGAATGCAGAAAATGAATTTATTAAATCTCCCGTTAAGCGTAACACTGATCATGTTGAAAAATTGCATGATAGTAAGCCACCGACGTTGGTTTTACCTCATAATCACACCGAGCATGACCAAAATTTGACAATGTACGAAGATAATAATCACGAAGAAAGTGAGCACAAAATTCATCCCCCAGGAGTATTCGGTAAAGAAGAACACTATCATAACACCCATGAATCAGAACATACTCATGATAAAGATCACAAACATAATCATGACAAAGATCAACACGAGAATGATAATAATCAGGAAACTGAAAAACCAATTAAAATCAAGAAGAAGTCTATCGATTGGTCAGATTATTTCGGCATTGACAAACGGCTTAAAAAATCAGTTTCCTTTGTAAATAATCTAAACGAGGATCGACTCAAAAAACAATACTTTGACACATTTAATAAGGAGGTGATATACCCCTTAAATTCCTTTAGAAAAAATAATTATGCAAAACGCAATTACGTTCAACCGAATGAGGAAACAAATATTCGAATGAATAACGATCATTCACTTGCTAAAGACGAAAAAAGAAACTCTGGAACCGACAATGAATCGAAATTGGATAATATCGATAAGAAGTTGAAAAATATGGAAGGAATAATAGTGGATGAAGCATTACATTATTCAAATATTGGTGAAGAGCTAGACTCTAAAGAAGAACAAGAAATGAAAGAAAAATTGCTGTCTCGTTTGGCTGCAGCTTATAGTTTGGAAAAAATGCGCAAAGCGCTAAAAGAATTCAAGCAAAGTTTGCAAATGCAAAAAGCGTCTTCAGTTGTTCGTTCCTCTTCTGATCACACTAGTGATAAATATAAAAGAGTTGTTATAAAAAAGGAAAAGGTACTCATGCCGAATGACATTCCGATTGCATCTGAAAAAAATGATGATTTTGAAGATGAACAAGGAGCTGGTCATTATTTAAATGGTAAAATGGAGGAACAGCTCTCTGAAGGATATATGGGTGGAAGTGGAAGCCATCATACTCCTGTAATGTCGACAGGTAAAATTATACACTAACAGTGGTCGAATTATTAACAAAGGTAATATAATATTGTTAACATTTCACTTATTTTATTACAGTTAGCTCTATGGGTGCTTGCCCAGTTTTAGCAAAGATTGTACAAAGATGCCGTGGTGTCGACTTATTAGCTGGAGATCGTGGTCAGCTGTTTCTTCCTTTGTGTAGCTTACACCAGATTTGTTACCTTTGTGTAAGTATAGATAGAACTTTGGTGCTAAACAATTCTTAAATATAAAGAATATGAATATATATATTTTTTTTCTTCTAGGGTGAGGCTCCTCCAACAACATGTGACTTAGTATTTCTGTCCGAAGCAGACTCCTCCTGTGAAGGTGATATGAGTTGTCAGCGAGCTGCGCGTTCGGCTCTTATGGCTTTAAGAGAATTGCATGAAAATTTAGTCGATGAGTTAGATGGTGAATGCGAAGCAAGCCCTTGCCTTCCTGCCACTTTGAAACTAAATCTAGGTTGGCAGAGAGCGCTTCACCGATAAAGAAACTTCGAAACCGACCTTGCAATGAGCCATTATGTGCAGAAATCGCAGTTACTTATTACGAGAAAGAAGCTCAACAAATATGAGTAGTGAAACTCAATTATCAAGCTTCTGATTTATGATTGTATTAATTAAAATATTATTATCGTAATCATTTATAAACATTTTAATAGATGTATTTTTTCTAAATGTCACTTATTATCTTAGTGTCCACGGATAATCACCATCGATTATTCCCTAGTTAACAATCTAATTTTTATATTATTCATACGGGTTTAACCGGCCATAGACGCGTATGAATAAAACTGTTTAATTCGATATACGTCGTTACATTTATAATTGACTATTCGCTAAGATTTAAATAATAATTTATGCGAAATACAAAAGCTTTCATTGTTAAATGTTTTCCATTTAAATATTGAACGTTGTATAAGGATTTTGCTAATAATATTTTATTGCATTTCTGATTGTTTAACGTCAAAGTCAGCTATAGAAAACGGTTCGATCTAGGGGGAAATGTCCAAGGTTTTGTAGATGACGTTTATATTATGGGTGTTTTAAAAAATATGTCTATCGTTGTTAAATATTTACTTACATGTATACTATGTATTATTGTTTAAGTATGTCGTCATAAACTAAGCATTACGGCAATTAAAGATTATTAAATATATATAATTATATTATATACTTGAACTTTTAAATTACTATATATTCAGAACTTTATATAGAATATAAAAAAAAGAATCATATAGATAAACACAAAATTCGTATTAAACAATGAATATTTCGAATAATTTTACATAATATATTTATACATGTATGCATATTTGTTTAAATTATACATATATGTCTTTTATTAAGTGAAAAATATATAAAAGTTGCTGCAAAAAATATAGAGCTGATTTTATCTCGTTTTCTAAACTTGTCTTCAACAAGGATCAGCACTACTTCGACAAAAATGACTTGGTATATCTGGTAGTGTTGATAAAAAGTTTATGCCATAAATAACATAATTTAGCGTAATGATAGTCGCTATTCCCAATTGAAGAGGGTGTTACACTGCACAATTAGCACTAGTGCACAAAATCTAGACTATACTAGGACAATAAAATAGTCGTTGTTTTATCGAGACTAGTCATTTTAGTCTAATATCTAAAATTATTAATAAATTTTAATCAGCATATATATAATATTACCAATTATTTAAATAATGGTGGTATTCAACATTTTAAACTGAAAATTAAAATACATATTTAAAAACGGTACGAGTTATTTGATCTATCTAAATAATATCCTATTTAATCTTCTAAGTCTTCCGAGTAAAACTCTGGCAGAATTGATGTAATTTTAACATAGTAATACACTGTTATGATATCAGCTCATATCCGTAATATCATCATCGATAATATTAATTACATGTGTTGTTAGAAGTACTTTCAAAGCTCATTTTGAACGGAAACATACATTTTGCCAAAAACATGAATGTTACTTGAAACTTATTCTATTCGTAACTATGTTCAAGTTCATGATAACATATTAATATAAATGGTTTTCAAACGTTGTTTTATTTTAAACTATATGTTACCCGCTGTAAAGTAGCACCCCCGGCGTTGTAACCATAACCGCTCCCGTGGTCGACACTAACTGGCTGGGCTGGTATACTAAAGTCATCGTACTCGGCTAAAGTTTGATTCACCTCCCCGATTATTTCAGTTCCTTTCTGCGTTCTTTAGACACGCAAAGGAAGAGATTGAAGAATTTAGTTCTAATCAATTACCATACGGTCTATAAAATGTATGCGGCATTTTTGAACGTAAATACTTCATACATTTTAAATCTTTTGAACTGTAAATACTTAGGAATAACAATATTGGGTGTCGACGTCGTTCAAATATAATTCAGATAAAATAGATAAATAATAATAATATTCCTTTATAATGTTTAATTTTGTCCAGACAGGTAATTAAAATTTCATTTATTCAATTCAGAATCGGACGAAAGTCTGTCTGAATTTATAATATGTTATAAGTATTTTTAGTTAGAAAATAAGTTTTCAATCGAGTACAATAATATAATTATCGAATATATGTTGTCTATATACATATGTTTCGATACAAATAATTCACGACTACATTCAATAGTTTCCCTTCGCGCGTCACCGAGAAATTCCAAAAAAGCAAAACTGCGTCTGTCATGCAAGAACAGAACATAAAGGTTTTAACTTTGAAAGATTAATAATAATCAACCCATAATTTATGCTTCGTTTGATTTATGTGTATCTGTTGTCTGATTTCTTATCAAAGATAATTTTATATGATATCTCTTTACAGCATTCCACGGATATAAATATTAATCTAGCCATTTTGTAAGAATAAACTCAAAACTCGACGAAGAGCTCGATTATGTACCTAATTGCAGAATCAACAGGGAGTAAAAGGCGGCATTGGCAACTATTATTATAATGTTCAAAGGTTTCAGGAAAAATCTTTATCAAGTTAAGCATCGTGCGTCAAATTAGTCTCTAAGGATTACTTAAAAGACTTATACGTATATGAAATCTTATAAAGAAAGCGAAAATATCTGTCAGTTGTAAAAAATAATCTTCTTTTTCAGAAAAAAATCTCAGATTCCTACAGAAGCTACTTTAGGAATCTGAGAATATAATTAACTGACCTAATCGCAAAAATATTATTTTGGGCCACCTGACCACCTTATGATGATGATATGTTGTCACCACTGCTCATAGACACCAGCGCCGTAAGAAACTTGAACCCATGCATCGCAAATGCGCCACCAATCGCGGGAATTAATATGTTATGTTCCTTATGCCTATAGTTACACTGGCTCACTCACCCTTCAAACCGGAAAACAACATGAATATGAACCAACCGGAATATAAGTATAAGCAGCTGCAGTACCAAAAAGGAGTCAAATCGAAAAACGAAGTTATATGATTAATTAGTACAGGCAATGAGACACCCTGAGAAGTTATATTTGTAATTATGATTAAAAACTAAAATGGCTGACGTAATGAAAGCTAAAATACTTTACGAAATACGATGCTCAACAAGTTGTTGTACTATTGATAATGATAGAGATTTATCTATTGATAACAAGGCGTGCGAACGATTGAATTGTGTCGATAACTCAGTACAGTGCAATACTAATAATAAAGAACATTATAATTATACATCATTATTACATACTTAATTTACATAAGTGGTTAGATCTCCTGTCATGGCGAATAATAGTGGAAGTGCAAGAGGTATGGATAATCCAGCAGCTACTGAAGGTAATGCTATATTTGTTATTCAACAAATAGTTTGTAGGTTACTTTGCAGTTTTGCACCGACGATGTTTTGGCGCTTATCATAAACAAATAATTTAATTTATCTAAATAAACCTCCAGTGTTGTCTAGTCATAATTTATTTAAATTACAAATATTTTTTAGTACATTTTGTACACTGACAGTATTTTAGGTAGGTTCGTAAAACATTTAAATTACTGTAAATATAAAGAAGTAATACTTATGAAGAAAAATATATTAAGATATGAATCAATTATCGATAAAAAATCATGCATGAATTTGAAAAATACCTAAAAATAAGAATATATAAAAATAATGTCACAGGACAATCTTTTGGATGGCGTATTTTTTCTATAATTTCTATGTCATGTTTGTATAGTAATAGTCAGTTTAGTCACATTTTTTATAATTTTTCTTCAATGTAAATAATATTGAGCAATTATAACTACATATAAGACTTTATTGCACAACAAATGCAATTTGGACCATCGGTGGGCTACAATATCCTCTAGCGGCCAATTTGAAAATATTCTTACGAAAGGCTTTTTGTAGTCCTAAAAAACGAAAGCAAGAAGAAATAATAATAATAAAATGAAATAAATAATTCCCTTAGACGATGGATCCACATTGAGACCCGATCTGGTGATAAGCGTCCAACCCCAAGTGCAAGGTAAGTTTTATTGTTTTTTTTTTTAGATTTGACAATGTTTATTCACTCCCTCTCCTCTCTTCATTCCTTTATTTCTGAAGTTCGTTTTCGTGCTGGTGTAGACTCATATGTATCGTATTTATTTATATCGGTTTCTGATAGTCTAGTGGTCTCCTTCAAAACACAATCTGATTGGAAGTAACCTAGTAAGAACTAGAGAGAAGGAAATATTTGCTTGACCTAGAACTAATCAACCAGTCTAACTATCTGATTGGTTTGCGTCCTAGAGATACACAACAATCAGATTGTGTTTTGAAGGAGAGAGAATGAAATATTTTAATTCTATAATATTTTTTATACAGAGAGTAATCGAGCTGAACTCCCAGTATCAACGACAGATTGGCAATCGAACAGTCGAGGGCAGTTCATACCATTACACGGCTTAGATTTTCTCATCGGTGCTTCCAGCCTGCACATACAACAAACTGTAGAACTTGATGACTGTAAGTTGCTTAGTAAATACTTATCGATTTATTAGAAATATTGTATGTTTATTTTCGTATTTGTAACTGTTTTTCCAACTTAGAATTTGTAATATGACGCAAAATGTGACAATCTTAAAACACTTATTCCCGGATTCCGGATATTATTCTTTATTTTAATTTTTGAATGAATATAAAAAATAATCATTGATAATATTTGCCGTTTATTATATTTCTAGTAACATCGGGAATAAATTCAGAAAACAGATACATAGTAAAGGTACCTCACGGCGAATCGTTATACATCGCTAGCGAAGTATCTTCGAAAACACAAAGAAGTCTATGTGGCATGGGACGAGCCTTTGTGATGCACTTGCACGACAGCACGAGGCAGGAGGCGTTGGTGCTGCAAAGGCGACTCGCAGCAGCGTCTTGCTTGTTCCCTTGTAGGTTGCAGGTAATCTAAATCTAAAAGAAAAACATACTTCATTCAAGTAATCTTACCACCTATGACTCTCCATTTACAAGATTAAATGAATTATGAAGCCAAGATCGATTAGGTTAGGTTATGTTCGGATCACTCCTGAAGTGCACTATTTATACAGCAAATGAAAATTTGCATAAAAGATAACATTTATCAACGACCTATTCATTTAATACATAATAATTTGTCTTCGATAGCATTTAATTACATTGGAATATTTTCTTACATATTTTTTAACATTTTATGAATCAGGAGATGAGAGTAGTAACACCTCCAGGAGACTATATTGGTCGAATACAACAACAGTGGACGTGGATGGTACCGTTCTTTCTTGTAAGAGATGCGGCGGATGACGTCCTCTATGTTGTAGAAGGCCCGGCAGTTTTAAAAAAAAGTGCTCTTCAGCTTTCTAAATTTAAGGTAATAATACAAAAAATATAAGCTTGCAAAATGTTCATATAGTATAATATTAAGAATATATTATGTTATTCCTTTCAAAAATATTTTATTAATTACGAGATTGAGAATTTAAATTAACGCTCGGTTTACTTTTAACAAGTGATTCAGTTCGTAAGGGTCAAGTCCAGATCATTTTATGTTACCTCCTAATTCACGTATAATGCAATAGTAATAAAGTATATTACTTAAATGTCTTGTAAGCCTAAAATAAAAAACATTTGTTGAATTATAACACAACTGTAGGGAATATACTCAGATTATAAAACAAAAGGCAAGTGGGGCGCGTGGATTGTTATAGCGACCCTTTTCATTTCACACTGTCGGGAATTTACATTCGCTTTTGATATTTCATTCGCTTTTGTAGCTTCACTCCATCTGCCTTTGGTTTTATAATCTCAGATAAATTGAAAATAAAGAGAACCAAATGTGTATTTTACACACATCTTAATTTAAATAAAAGTTATATCGTCATCAATCAGAAGACGAATGATGACCGGCGTACTACAAAACCAAAACGAGGTTTTGTTAATCAATATAATGTTAGTAGTAATAATTAAAATAATTACGAGCGGCGGCGAACCGCAATATAATCAATCATCTTTAAATTAAATTACACTTTGGGTATGTGAACAAACTTCACCAATATATTCTACACATCGTAATAAATGAAAATTTATCGATTTTACATTTTAATTATATATTGTATACGTAGTTCTGTACACATTTATTATATAATGTATTGGTTATTAAATCAACACGTATTATATTGATTGCCTCAAAAAAACAATATTCTTTCAGATATTGAGTGGGGATTCCTTACGTGAAGTTGGAACAATATCCCACGGTTGGGACCGAGAGCTCGTTACTTTTACAACAAACATTATCTATCCTACTGATACAGCACAGCCAAAACATAAAGCTCTTCTATTGGCCGCGGCATTTTTGCTTGTAAGTATTTTCAGTTTTATGTGTTAATTATTTTCATTGTCTCCACTTGACATGTTCGTTGTAAGACTGAAATCAGCACAGTCAGCTTAACAAATTCAGCCAAAATAACTCAAATAACATACGGAAAAGGCTCTTGTCTCTTAATAATCTGAAAATTTACTTAATAATAAATTAAAATAATCTTACAAAATTTAGTTTTAATGAGTAATAAATGAGTTTTTGACCTGATTACTTTCAGGAAGTAACATCTGTATTCTTTAATTATTATGTAATGCTCTTACTATTTTGTAATCTTTAAACTTATAAACTTTTTTTTCAGGAATACACATACTTCGAACGTGCAAAGAAAAGTTGTTGGCGATGTAATTGTTGTTAATTTAATTAAACATTAAGTGTATAGAAATTAAAATTTATAATTTATTTAATTGAGAGCGCCTGAAAGTTTCTAAGAATAAAAAAAAAGAAAGAAAAAATTGTCATAAAATATTTTTAATTTTTTATAATATATTTTATAGTTGGTATTACGATACTATTGGAATTGAAACAATACATACATACGAATGATATTTGTGTATTATTTTTATTTTTCCTATTTATTTTATTAATCTATGTGTTATAAGTGTATATGTTACTATAAAAGCTCGAACTACGGTAAATCCTAAGATATTCCAGTAAAACCTAAGATTTACCTTATTCTGAATGGTAAATGCCCAAAACATTAAATAACTAACCTAACATAACCTATTTAAATTATTTTCATTACCTAACGACAGAATAAAACATATTAAAGAATATAAATAAATAATTTAAGTTACTTCTTTAGGATTTTATCTCAGTAGTAATGTAAATTTGAATATTTATTTTCAAATGAACACCCGACCTCATTTTTTAAGCGCCCTAGGCTGCCGACTAATTTTCACCATTTGAATGGGAAGACCCTAAATTTTGTGGCGTAATTAATATTATATTATAAATATATCGAATTACGTAACAATTAAGTCTACTAGCCTAAGAGTTTCTTGGTATGAAAATATACTTTATAAATTAAACTAAATACATATATCAAAATATAAAACCTTTTCAGTTATCAGTAAAATTTTTTTAAAGGTACTCATTTAAATACTTTTGTGTCGATTGTATTCGTGTCAATATATATGTAAATATAATTACCACAATCACAAATGTACTCTTTTTAAAAGAAATAATGTAATATTACTTATTTTATGTTGTCGTATTTAATAAACAACGACTGCATCGAAATTTAATATAAGCCTTTTTGACGCTAAAAACGCTACGCTTTAAACTAAAAATGGACACGCGAGATTATTTGCAGTATTATATAGGTAATAAAGACGATGAAAGTAGAAAACATGGCAAGGGAGAAAATCACTGGTCCGGAGTTAAAGTAAATACATGTCATTTAATAATAATAAATTATAGTTTAAACAAAACAATTCAACGACATTTAGAACTGTAAAATTACAGTTCATAAATATCTTGCTGCCAATTTGATTCGAACTGAATAGCCCGGTCAAATGAGGTAAATCTTAACTTTGGTAAAGATGTGGGGTTTAAATCCGGAAAAGCACCACTCAGATTTTTTCTTAGGCTTTTTGTGTTGCACGGTATAGGAAATCGTAGTGAAGAAACCATGTAAATTTCTTCACGGATGATATTCTAAAACATGTGTATCGACTACCTCATTGGAGTAACGTGGTGGAATAAATTCCAAATGTTCTCCTCGATAGGAGGGAAAGGCTCAGCCTAGCAGTGGAACGTTTTCAGAAGTTTACCTTACTACTCTAAATATTTTGATTACTCATTTATTCACAAATACTATAACGTATATTTTAAATTATTTTTAGTCTTTAGAATGGTATGAGGGGCATTTTGTTCGTGATACTATGCACGGTATCGGGGATTATTCTTGTCGATTCCGAGGACCCGAAAAAGCCATCGAGAATGCTGTGACATATGAAGGATACTTTTATTGTAACCAGTTTCACGGCTACGGAACCATGTCGTATCCTAACGGAAAAACTTTTACCGTAATTATTAATTTTATTAGTTATATATGTTGTAATTTGTATATATTAATTAAGTAGTTCTTTGTTGAGTAATAAAAAATACTTATTGTATGGAAATTTACTGCATCGATTTTGTTGATGATATACAAAACAAGACGGAGAGTAATGTCTACAAAATTAACATATCTTGTAAAATAAGTTTCATTTATTAACTTGAATGAAAATGTATAATAACACAAAAAAAAATGCTTAATTAATTAATCATATAAAATATAACCTTCTAAAACTACAATTTTAAAGACCGTATATTAAAATATTCATATTTTTTAACAATTGCACAAAAATTATGCTGCTATTATTTATGGACAGGGTTTATTTCTTAGTAACGTTCGATGGGGTCCTGGTGTGGAAAATCAAGCTGACATGCATGATAACGTAGGTCTATGGCGAGGATCCCAGCTCGTGAGGCTGGCTTGGCGGCCATCTGCACCTAATATTGTACCAGATTTTATGTCCATCAGCAGTGGGCGAACTTTAGTTGAATCGCACAGAATTATATTGACTTCAAAAGTCGAAACTGTTAGTAACAACTCTTTTTTTTTATTTAGTAAAATAGACTTCTATAAATAGTATAAAACATAGTCGCTTTCTGTTTCTATTTGGATCTCCGCTTTCTTCTGCTAAACCACTCGACGTATTTTGATACGGTTTACTAAGTGATAAAAATACACATTAGTAGAAAATACTAAGTTGTTTGCGAAGCCATTTCATACTTTGATATTGAATACAAAAATGTACCTTCTTTAACACTAATTCTTAACTAATGTTTAACTGAAAACTTACTCTGAAACACGATCAATATAATGGAACAAAATCCTTATCTAAATATGTAGCGGTTATTGCGTAGTGCGCATTAAAAATAACAGCGAACTGTTTATAAATATAGATATATAAAAACATTATAAATTAAATACACCAACTTATTATTATCTTGCTAAGCTCACTTTTCGTTTTCTTTATTCATAAATTGATCCTTTGCGAACGGGGCTGTTCGTATTTTCCTTATAGGTAATATAAATAAACATAAAGAAGAAGCCTCTCAACGCTTTGATTGTCTGTATATTTTAGACAAATATGTATAGCCTATTCCATTCGAATAAAGATAAACAAATCTTAAATTTACGAATTCCATGCAATATATGAATTTATTTATAATTCTTTTTCATTCAAGTGCGAAAAACTTACGTCGTCGGCTAGTTTATTAGGCTATATTCCAGTTCGATCCTCGGATCAGGCCACTACAATGTTTGATTAATGATTTAATGATTTTTTTGTTAAGAAGTTTTAAGTAAAAGCACGGAGTTAGGCAGTGTTAGCACTCTCGTTTCACTGTGATTTCTCCCAGCCACTCCAGCCAGATTCGCAGTCAAATCTGATTTTGTGATAGGAAAAATAAAAATGCACTTGTGTGTAGTTGTGTGTTGTTTACTACAATAAATCTGTAGTAGATTTACTAAATAATACACTACCTATTAACATGATAGTCTGCGTTGATATTACCCGTCGTGACCGTGTTATTATCATCATAATTTAATTTCATATTTCTAGTCTAAATTCAAATTTTCTATTATATTACACTTCCCGTAGGTAGGCGAGGTAAATAGCGCTATCGAACTACTCAAACGATGCGGTGCTGACCCCCGAGTAGCTGTTGAAAGATGGAAGAAGGTGTATCCCAAGAACTGCTCTGACATCCGCAGCCCACTTTGCCATATTGACTTTTTAAATCATAACTATTATGATGGAAAAATTTGTACGCTTAATGAAAAGGATGAAAGTTCAGATAATAAAGATTTGGTTAAGATATACGATTTATTTTGTGTATAAGTATATCAGTTATTTTAAAACCCGTAAATATCTTATACTAGATGTCACTGGATTGTATTAGTTTACTAACTCTTTTTTTCGATATAGGTAAGCGTACGGGCAAATGAGCCACTGGGTTTACCACCACACATAGACATTGGCGCTTTATGAAATATTAACGATTCCTTGCATCGTCGATTCGCCACCAATATTGGGTGCTTATATCTGGGTTCCTTATATCTGCAGTTACACTGGTTGACAGCCTTCAAATTGAAACATACCCTTACCAAGTATTGCTGTATGGGATTAGAATATCTGATGAGTGGGTTGGTACCTGTCCAGGCGAACGTACCATAGTAAATGATTAAAGTGATTAAACCTTATTATTAACATATTTTCATTATCAGAGAGACGATGAAACTGAAACTTATTATGTTTGGAGTAACAATAGCATGATGATTAATATGATGAAACATAGCTACAAACATGAGAAACAAAGGAACCCATTGATATTCGACCTCACGTCTGTTTTGTCTGGACCGAGAATACAATTTAAACCAGCTGGATCACAAGAGCTACTATGCAGGTTTATACATAGATACCTACGCAATGATAAAAAGGCTCTATTTCTTCTAACATCACATCAAACATCCAATTATTTCTTTAAATTATAGTTAGTTTTATAGATATTTATGTAAAATATTTTATGAGTCAATTCTGTTCGAAAATATTATCATAAATAAGTACATATTATAATTATATAACTTAATATGAACATATTATAATGATTTTTTTATTTTTAAATGATTTGCTACAGAACATTGCTCATGGCTTGTTACTTAGGATATATCGCTGAAGTGGCTAAGCTTATAAATGGGAAAAAAATTAACCCCGATGTTTGTGATATTCAAGGAAATTCTGCAATTATGTACGCTGTTGTAAGTTTTTTCTACTTTTTTATCATCAGTTAAATGTGTGTTAAGTTGTCGCCAATAATAGAAAAAAATCTTGAGTTAAATAATATAATTAATATATAGAAATAATCTAACCGAAAATTTTATATATGTATTGTAGTGTGGAGATCACCCTGATATTATAAATTTTCTCGTTGAGGCTGGAGCTAATGTTGACTATTATAACGACAACTGCTGCTCTCCGCTCGCCGTGGCGTTGATGCGATATACTTGTGCTCGAAATGATATCGTTTCTAATGGAATGCTCTATGCTATGTTGCCACCAGCTGCAACACCTGCTCCACGTAATGTTCTACAAATACTTCCTACGATAAATATTCTGTATGTATTGTTTTTTTTATATACATATAGATATATATTTCTGCAGCGCCAGTCGAACAAAAGGTTTTTGAATGGAATATAATACGTGATCCATTATCCACAAGTGCAGGTGGCACTTTGACCAAAATTCCAAGCAAAATAGCCAGAAATATGAGTTCAAAGAAAATTAAATCGTTACTATCTATAAAAGATCAATCGCCAATCAAGAAAAAAACTGATCCACAGCCTAAAATATTAGATCCAGAAGATGACCCGTTTTCAGAGGAATTAAGATTGTATAATGATGTTAGTCGCGAATACTGTATTAAAGTTACTGATTCATTTATACTACCAAATGGTGCGAATGCTATTTCCTATTTATTCGACGTCAATGATATGGTTAAAGAAATTGAAGCTAATGAAGAAGATCAAAGGAAAGCTGAAAAGGTACCAAAAAAAGTATCATCTAAAGTAATAAAGGAAACAATGAAAACTAGCAAGGAAGCCATGTGGGATACAAATGAAAAAGAAAAAGTGTCCATAGATAGTGCTGAGAAGCTAAAAATAGATATGTATGTATTAAAAAGGTTATATTAAAAAATATCTTAAAAGAAATTTTCATATTCATGTTCATGACTTTCCTTGTTTTTAGGTTATCGAAAATAATGTTTACTATTCTTCAATTACTGTCAGATGGTGCTGATCCTAAATCTGTTCAATTTCCTCAACCAGCTTTGTTTATAGCAGTAACTTCCAATTGTCCTGATTTACTGCGTCGTTTAGTACAATATGGTGCTAATATCAATGAATCTTATCCGCAAGTAATATCATAAAATGAAATAACATATATAACTAAAAAATCGATAGTTGCTTTTAATGAATTATTATTTCTAGGTCTTTGATTATACTTGTTTAGACGTCGTTGTGTCTCGACCTATTACCCAAACTAACTTTGAAATGATCAACGTGCTATTAGAAAACGGTGCGGATGTAAATCACAGGCCTGTTTACACGCAAGAAACAAAAGATCCGACAAATTCACATGTAACATTGTATGGTCCTACACTTCTTCATGTTGTGATAACAAAAAAGACTGATAATAATAACGAAGAAGATGTAAGTAAGAATGCTATCTAACAATAATAATTTTGATACACTCTTTGGTATATTGCTTTATGTATTTTATAATGTATACTTTTTTATATTGCCCGACGGTTCAACATAATTGCATCTTGTCTGGTCCCAAGTAAGTAAGGATAGGACTGACGAAAGACGTCGTATAACGCGTTGGTTTTGCAGTCAGCTCATTACCATACCAGATGCACCTCTGTCGATAAGTTCGTCGGACAATTGAGGCTATAATCCAAAAATAATGTATAATATAGGCAATGTACATACATTGCGAAGTTAAAAGTATACTATAATATTTAATTTTACAACATTTTTAATATCTATGAATGTAAAACCAGATACGTCGCCAATTACTGGAGCTTTTACTGGAACACAACTGCGATCCGATAGTTCAATTTAAAGGAAGATCGGCTATAGATTTAGCAATGAATAAAAATTTGGATCTCTTTAATGCGTTTATAAAACATCCAAAAGTTAATCTCAATGCTATAATAAATGATGCTAATCAAAGTATATTGGTAAAATTGTTCAGTATGTCTTACTTCAGAAGTATGACAGGCGCAGAACGACTGCAAACGGTAACATAACAAATTACGCAATTTTTTATTAATAAATTTGCTTCTATAAATAATAGAATAATTGCTGTATACTTATCGTAGAGGTTGTATATATTTTAATAAATATATACAGTTTTCATTAAATTATACCTACCTATTCATTTATAAGGTCTATATTAAATGCACTATATTACATATATTTACAATTTTATCTAAAACAAATACACAGCTTACAAATTTACTGCTTTTCGGAGCTGATCCGTTGATAGAATGTCAAAATGATGAGAGTGTCTATCAGAATATTTTCATCTATACAAAACAAAATTTAAATGAAGTGGATAATAACACTCAGTTTAAGTCAACAATTCCAAGTAGGTACATCTTTAGGTATAAATTTGTTTGTTTGTGCGAACAAAATATTATTAAAAATATATTATAACATAAATTCCAATTTCGAATATTTGATCAAGCTAGAAAACAAGACTCAAAGAGCAAAAAACCGGACAAGACGAAAAAAGACGATAAGCTATCAACTAAATCGATGGGAAAAATGACTTCTGATGAAGTAGATGATTATAAGCAAGCAACAGGTCTAATGACGGACTGCGCTAGGCTCATCTATATAAGATGGCTGCAAGCAAAACTAATGAAAGAACTCATCGTAGTTATTAACAAGTAAGTTTTAAAAATATGCTATTCATTCTCTAGACGTTTTCGTTATTGAGAAGACGATTGAGCGTCATACGAAGTCCTTTTAACCAAACAGGAACAGACCAGTTAGTTTTCAATTGAGAGAGATTCCGTTATTCTTTATTAGGGGTATATATTACGATACATTTTTAATATTTTCTTTATTTATAAATGCCATTTTAAGTGGGAGCAGTCTCTTCCAATACGCGACGACTATTTTGGTACATTATATGTATTTTAAGAAAATACATATCATGTACCAAAAAAGTAAAATGCTAAGTCGTTTTGTAAAATTGTATACAGTTCTTTTTGCTATTTCCTGTTCAGATATAGACACCGGCAATGGAACATGATAATAAAAGAACTAAATACCAACATTTATGGTTTGTGGCTCGCTCCTCAACGTTGTCTCGAAATGTGGGACATCCTATCTAGTACGAAAAAGAAAATATATAATGACAAACGGGTATTGAGACATTTACTCTGCATGGTAATTTTTATGTCCTGGAATAATTACGGTCAGAAACATGCCAATGTGAATTGTCAACAAACCCTCACAGCCTCATTAAGAGATATGATAGAATCTGACGCAACTCGTCTCCTAAGACAGCATAATGTAAGAAGAAAACTGACATTAGAACTTGATGTAGAAACTATGAACCGCTCTTATGTAAAACCAGAGCTAGTCGTCGACGTAAGTCGTTATATAAAAATATTTAATTGAAACTATTTAAAGGATTTTCAAAACATACTTACTCTTCGTTTAAAATAAAACTGTGACATGTTATACAAAAACAATATTGGTACAATCAATCCCTAGATAGTTTTATATATAATTAAGTATATGATCTTTCAAGAAATACTTTCTTTACCATTGGGCCATATGGGTCCCGAACCTAGCGCCGCCATTCGCACGGAGGCTCCGAAAGGCCGATATATTCGCTTTATACTATTTTTTATTTTTTTATTTTAAAGCCTAACAAAAATATTTACAATGTAAATGAAGAAGTATCATTCGAGTGTCTGGTAATACTAAAAAGTGGTCAATTCGAGTGTAGTTTTATATATCTATAATAACACCAAAGTTTGTGGTATGGAATCCTTAGTGACAATGGTACACTTTACAACAGAGTTCCATATTTCGTGTGCCCTAAGAACTAGACTTATTAAGCAAAGATTAAGACTAGAAATTATTTCAGAAAAAAAAATTTAATGTGTGTTTTGAATGCATTCAGCCATTGAGTGAAAACAAGGTGTCCTGTAGCTGGTGTAAGCTCATATCATTTTGCTCAATTGAATGCATTAAAATGAATATAAATAGAAAAGAGTGTCATCCATGCAACGACTATATAAAACAAAAATATTTTTCAAATTTTGATGAAGACAATACAAACACTGGTGCATAATTTGAAGACACTTATGAAAAAACGTATACGAAATTGATATATTTTTTAATTTTACAAATATATAAACTGTGTAAATGTTGCAATCTTCTTTCTTTGTAAGTTATTTTTATAAAAATATATATGCTATCTCTTAATGCCGCTCATTCGAAAATCTCCTAATGAAAAATAGTGTGCTTTGTTAAGCATATTTTGACCACAAAGTACACGCAAACGCAAAGTAGGTACTAAAGTAGTATGACATTAATAAAGTGTCAAGCGTTGCTGTCACTTTATAAAAATAAGATGGCTCGTTTGTTTTACTTCTTCTGTAGTGCGACATTACATCTAGATATATAAATAATTTGTCGTACATATATTTGTCGATATCAAACTTCATATTCATTTCATTCATCCATCCATTTTTTTTAAAAAGGTACATGAATAATGTGAAATATGTAAGCTGTCTTAAATTGTCAGATGTCAATCAGTTGTCACTCATTGACATCTGAAAGATGAAAAGTCTATAGGTTATTCATTATTGCCACATCTATAAAATCAACATATTAATATTGTTCATTAAGTATTATTTTCTTTATGTATGTACGTTTTTAACAACCATTAACTGCCATCTATTTAATAGCTATCATTGTAAAATTACTTATCGATGCTGGAAAAATCAATAAGTAAAATCCCAAACAGACTTTCCCAGATAACATTGAGCAAAACGAAACCAAAGAGTTACTTTTTATCCACAACCACAGCCTACATTCACAACGTTTTACACCAAATGGCTTGCATGATAGGATTAATAACTCCTGTCAAATTTTAAACTTATACAAAAAAATACGAAGAACTAGAAAGATTCTATCCATTATTTTAAAAGTTTTAACCAAAAATACTAAAATGATTAGCGGTTCTAAGAGAACTGTTGTTACCGTTTCAAATGTATCTACAGCAGCAAAGAAGGCCAAAAACTTAACACATGCTAATATTGATATCGATAATATTAAGAACGACATACAGAAAAAGCGGGAAGATACCGCGGAGTCAATTTTGAACTTTAGTTTTAATAAGAAGCGCTTAAGAATAGTTTCACAAGAACAGATGGTCGCTGATGATTGTGAGGGCATTGTGTATTGGATGTCTCGCGATAGCAGAGTACAAGATAATTGGGCATTTTTGTTCGCGCAAAAGCTGGCGCTTAAAAATAAAGTACCTCTTCATGTATGTTTCTGCTTAATAGCAAAATATTTAGATGCTTCGGTGAGGCAGTTTGATTTCCTATTAAAAGGTATATCACAGTAGGTGTATCATTTAATGTTAGAAAAACATGAAATATAATCTTTGATATTAACGTTATCTTCTAAAATTATAGGACTTGAACAAGTAGCAGAAGAATGCAACAAACTAAACATATCATTTCACTTGCTAGAAGGTAGTGGCGGTGAAGTCTTACCACAATGGGTTTTAGATCACAAAATTGGTGCTGTAGTTTGCGACTTCAACCCATTAAGAGTACCACTGGGTTGGCTCGAAGATGCTAAAAGGAAACTGAAAAAAGATGTACCATTAATACAAGTATGTTAAAATCTCATATAAAGTAAACTGGGTAAAAACATTGTTAATAACTGCAAGAAAAATCACAATTTAATTAAATTCATATTACGTCATATAAAATATATTATACCATATTAAATAGATTGTATTTTGTTAGTTAAGTAAGTATTCCATTTACTTGTAACCAATTCCAAATATAAGACACATTTCTGTTATTTTTATATATATATATATATATTTATATTAAGAGAGGTACATGAAGGTTGATGTATAAGTATAACAATTTACCTGTTAACATAATTTGTTATACTATACTGTACTTACTTAACTGTATTAACATGAAATTTATTTTTTTATATAAAATAATAGCAATAATCACACTGCCAAATATATTTATATAAGTTAAATTTGAGATGTCAAACCAACATTAAAATAATATTTCTTATATTTACAATAAAGTTTGGTTTTAAGGTGGATGCTCATAATGTTGTTCCATGCTGGGTTGCATCAGATAAGCAGGAATATTCAGCAAGGACTATAAGGAACAAAATTACATCTAAACTTGAGGAGTTTCTCACAGAATTTCCGCCTGTTATTAAACACCCTTATACCAGTAAATTTAAGCCTGAGGTAAACATTTTAATACTAATGATTAGCTGAAAATAAATATTAAAGCTTTAAGTACTTTTATTTTAACTTATTACTTGTAATAAATATCATTTCTATACATCACATTCTGTACAAATATACATGTGATATTTTGATGTGTTCATTTCTTATCATTATTTGTAGTTGTTTATTACAAAGCATTAGTACAGTCTGAAAAATATATTCACATTGTGACTCAAATCAGTCTTATATGCAGAATGTAAAGTTAAAATTTTTTTTTTAAATTATAATTTGTAAATATATGAACAAATCAAGTGTGTAGTTTTAACTTAGTATATATTTTTTTGATGACTGTACAATAATTTCATATTAGTACATTAATGTGGATGATGAGGAGTATATGCCATGAGAATTTATGTTAAATTAATATCTATTTATATTTTTGTGATTATATTTAATAGTTTTATAATTAATGTTCTAGCCAATAGACTGGGAAGAAGCAATAAAATCAAGAGAGGCAGATGAGACTGTGAAGCCAGTAGACTGGGCAACTCCTGGCTATGAATACGCACTGCAGGTTTTGAAGAGTTTCATTGATAAACGTCTAAAAATATATGCTACAAAGAGGAATGACCCGACACAAAATGCCCTTAGTAATTTGTCACCTTGGTTTCATTTTGGTAAGTAATAATATTATTATTATAATCTTATAGGTTCTAATTTTTTATTGTTGTCTGCAAAAGTTAAGACCAATTAATATGTTGAGAAATTTTTCAGATTTCTGTTGTTTTTAATATTGATATATGAACATAAATCACTGATGTCTTCATGATTTGCAATATATTTGAGATGTTTTTTTTCATAAACAGAATAGAATAGTTTTATAAATGTAATGTTTTGCATGTCTTTGAAATTAATTTTACAATTAAGTTTTACAAGCATGGTTTTCTTTATTTTCTTTAAAACATGCTTAATAATGTTTGTAATGATGTAATATTTTCTCTATTCTAGGTCAAATATCAGTACAAAGAGTAGCCCTCTGTGTACAAGAATATAAATCAAAACATACCGAGAGTGTAAATGCATTCCTCGAGGAAGCAATAGTCAGACGTGAACTAGCCGACAATTTCTGTTTCTACTGCAAACACTATGATAGTATTGAGGGAGCCAGTGCATGGGCACAGAAGACACTTAATGATCACAAGTAATATATCTACTTGTATACTGCACATTGTTTGCACATCATTGCAGATATGGATGTTATCAGTTTTTTTGCTAATGGTTTGATAAACGATATCATGCTATAATCGATATTTATAAATGATAACAATTTCGCAGAATTGATGTAAACTGTCGTTACGTTACTGCGGTTGGATAAATTCACAATATTTTAATCACACATTTGGTTTAGGACTTTGATGTTTAAATGAAATTCTCTTTCAGTGAAGATGGGTAGAAATTAGTCTTGCATTGCATTGCATATTTGATATTAATCATATATTCTTTAGTAATATAAAATTGATTTAGGCTTTCTTAGGACTAGCGCTTCTTTGTTCAATAGCGAAAATACCTACTTCTACTTATTTTATGTATATTCTGAGTGAGGTTATCAATAAACTCATAAATTTTTACTGTTACTATATTAGATACTAAAACAAAAAATATATTACGAAATCCAATTTCTTGTTTTCTGTTTTAGATTGGATAAAAGAGCGCACATTTATAAACTGGAACAACTATCACAAGCCATTACTCATGATGATCTGTGGAACGCGGCCCAGATACAAATGATGGAGGAAGGAAAAATGCATGGATTTTTACGAATGTACTGGTGTAAGAAAATTTTGGAATGGTCGGAGACACCTGAACAGGCTCTAGAATGTGCTATATATTTAAATGACCATTACAGTATTGATGGCAGGGATCCCAGTGGTTATGTAGGTAAGAAATGAAGAAATAAACATTTATAATTATGTAATGCCCTGGGGTAAGGAAGCTGGTAGTGTCACATTCACTTGACTCTGTGTGCACTTAATTTGTCACCTTCGTCCTGCCTATGATCTCAGTCTTGTCTGACTCTGTGCCAGCACTTGTTAATAAATAACGTTTTACTAGTTAAATAATATAATGCGTTTCAGGGTGCATGTGGTCGATATGCGGTATCCACGACCAGGGCTGGGCGGAGCGCGCCATTTTCGGAAAGATTCGTTACATGAACTACGAAGGATGCAAGCGCAAGTTCGATGTGGCGACCTTCGTGCAGCGATACGCCCGAAAGACGAGTAAGTAGCGTACTACTAGTATACCGGTGAGACGTACTACTGGTATACTAATACGGAAAAGCCATAATTTATTATTGACTATTTCTATCAGAATTTAATAGAGGGCCTCTATTTTTTTAACAAAGTTTTTCTTTTTAAGAAAATTATATACATTTATAAGAATATTATATAATTAATGCTTTTTATGTCATACATCAGAAAAGAGGTAACTAAAATCTTAATTAAAATTTAATAAAAAATGTACATGTTTTTTTAGATAAGCAAGTGCAGAATAACAGTTCAATTGTATTATGAAACAATAGAGTCAGCGAGGTGTGTCCACACTGTTGTTAGCTGTAAAAGTGGAAATGTACTTAAGGATTAGATTCTCCTTTTTTATATTTCTAGCGAGCGAGTCCGAGCCCCTCGGAAACCACTGGACTGATTTCGATGAAAATGTTTGTGTTTTAAAGCTTGTGGTTACTTAGAAACTGGTACGTATTTTGCCTCACGAACATGGCGAGCGCTGGAGATAAAGAACCACATATTTTCACAACAGAGAGCAACCAATATAACGTCCCATTTCAAACATAATCACATCAACGTGTGGTCAGCCATTCCATTAGCTGCCACTAAAGCATGAATATATGAATGAGAAAATGTGTTGCTTTAGGACCAGAGAAGAATATAGGCTACTTTTTCTCCCGGAAAATCTCAGGAGAGCAAAGCAGCAGGTAAAAGCTAGTTTTAATACACGTAATATAAGATTCTTCAAGTAATTATAAAACGATAGTATATTAAGCTTTTAAGTGTTTTAAAAACATTAGATGTTGACGCTTTTGTTATGTTTTATACAATCTTATGAATATTGATATCTCTTTCTCGTGTGTGGTGTTAGAAAAGGATTACTATCCTGTCTCTTCTGTCATGATAATTGATTTAATTTAGATTGTGTACAACAATATCGGCACCGTTGTAAATATTTTAACTAAGATTACTAGAAGTTATATTCAGAAAAAAAAAACTTAGCTTTAAATAAATCTATTACAAAAACAGTTTTATGTTGAGATTTCATATGTCGATGGCTTTTTCGTTACTTTGTTTTTAATAGATTATTTGATACTGTTTTAAAGATCTTTCAAATCTACCTCTTATATTATATCATTAAGTTTAAATATATTTATTCATGCTGAATTTTATTTAAAAACATGTTAAGAATCGGCACTTAGTACAACAATTGTTTTAAAGTAAAAGTGAAGTTCAGTAAAACCTTCATAACGAAATATAAAAATATATTTACAGTACTTATAAAAGCAGTAAATATCCGTTAAACTTGTCGTATGCCAGTTATAAAAATATTTATTTTGTATGTTTTTAGTAGGTATTTAATTTATAAGTTTAAATTGTATTTTACTAACATTTTAAGGGTATTTCTGTGTGTTGATCAATTTAAAAATTATTACTTATTACCTTCTAACGTAATCACGTCACATTGTCAAATAATATACCGTTACGAATATCATCTTAAAACAAATCACTTTTATAAATAAACTCCGAACTAATTTCGGAACAAAGATAAATTGTTTTATTTATATATATTTAAATATCGTTTGATTAATATAAGGAAACATAAGGAGAATGTAGATTTTAACGAATATTGTTATCGCAAATAATGGTAACTGTAACTTTATCGACGTCGAAAATAATATTCTCTGAATTCTTGTTGCTTTGTTTGGTAAACTGACACCAACGGTAAATGATACACGTCCCGTTAATTGATTAAATTGGTCCAAACCATTTAAAAAGTCTTCCTATGTGTGGTAGGTTTTTGATTATATTAAATATTCATTTTTCGTCTATAGCATATTCCAATGGAAGCAGGAAAAAAGATAAATCAACCTTAGATTTACGTATTTCATGCGATTTGCTAATAACACAGCGATATTGTGCACTACTAAGAGTTTATGATTAATATATCTTTATTTCTAATACAACACTATTGCACTTAACTACTTATTTCCACTTTAATTTTACTTCCAAAATTCCGATAACAGTTTCGTTAACGCCATTTTTTCGCAAATCCATATTTAATATCATAGATTAATCAACCAATGATATCGCGTCAATTTGCTGTCAAATGTTGTTTTTGGCTTTTTTCTTGTTATGTTTGGAATAGAGTATACACAATGTACGCAAGTACTTTATGAAGTAATAGGAAACTTGCTGCCAAACATGGAACGTGATAGGAAAGCGCTGAATTGATCTAGTTTTAAAAAAAGTTTTGAATACTTACAATATTTTACTAACTGGCTAGATAATTTTAGTGTATATATCGAAAATGTTTAGTCGTTGTGCTGACCCATGTGATCACTTTTTCACGCAGGCTCCTAATGAATCATCTTTATTTTGAATTTAAACATAATGTTCAATTATTTTTCATATAGTTTTACTTCTCACTGTCAACGAATTGTAATTAGTTTAGGGTAGGTTGGTTGATAATCAAACATCAATTCAATTGCTTATAAATATTTTTATTTATGAATGTGACTGTTCCGTGGTTACACAATCATATATTTCGATTAGTATCTTCATAAAATTAGAAATAGAAAAATAATATCAAAGAGCTATTTTTTCATTGGAACATTTAGTGAGTCAAGTATCTTTTCGTGTCAGGTTGTAATTTATTAGAAATTTATTTATTTAGTCAAAGGTTGTAAAATATTTGTGAAATTCATTATAAACGGTGTATTCATATAAGTTAGATGTTCTCATATTAAATAAAATAAGAATTTAAAATAAAATTACTTTAGTCAGACGATACAGTTATTATCTTAGAAACACAAAACCCATCAAGATTTTCTCCTATTATGTCTCAATTTTTCTTATGGATAATAATAAGGCTCTACATAGAAAATAATATTTAGGAAAAATATATCATGATTTCAACACACATTAAGAAATAAAAAGAATCAAGGAGTAAGCGCGACTCTGATGACTCGATGGTAATTATTATGGACATTGGATTTTATTATGAACAAGTATGTAAGTACCCAAGTAGCTGTTTCAACTATGAACACAAATCGTGGCTCGCGTCTATTAACGGATTCCGCTAGGACAAGTACAGCACGAGGGATATACACCTTTACTTTGGACATTCAAACATCAGCATACGATCTCAAATGAATTTAATAAAAATACTCCAATAACTATGCCGAGGGTAACAAGTCAGAGGTTGTAACCAAGTTCTGGCTCGGACGCTGGCAGCGTGTCCGGGCGTCCGTATCGAGCTCAGCGGGCTAGGCAGACGTCTTAAGTTTCGTTCCCCACTGGTGGTCGAATTTTGACAATCAATAAGCAAATGTAATGCTTTTATATTGAATAACTTTGACTTTTATGTTACGATATCATTCTACGCGACATAGTTTCTTAACGATCTTAAGGCCAGGTAATATACCAATATCTGTTAAGTTAATTGTTATGATGAATGTCGTTATGTTGAAATAGCTAAAGGAACGAAGGTACCGGATGCATTTTGTCTAAGCCCACAGGTGACTGAAAATCTGGTTGCAACCTCTGGCAAAATTAAGACAGGGGTGGATTCAAAAGAGGCAATGGGGAAGGGGGGTTAAAGTTATAACTAGTTTAGTTGTCTAGGCTTCCTTGTGTCAGTGTGTGTGTGAAAGCAGAGCTACATTCGCCGCGCGCGCTACTGCACGCAACACGAGTTCTTGTGCCCGTTCTTCTTGAGACGCGACTTCGGCCTGTACTTCTCCAGGTACGAGAGCTGCTTGGCGTTGATTGCACCACGACGCTGGCTGTGAACCGAAAGGCGTTTATTTGAAAACATTGTCTACGGAAAATTAAGAATCACGAGTGACGATTCATTCACAATCTCAATTTTAATAAATGAATTTGCCAAGACAGAAACCGGCACCATTGTCTCTTTTACAGTACCAAAAACAAGACGATCTTTAAAATAGACACAGTGAAGTTAAGAAGTCCGCTGTACTCACTCTCGGATGGTTTCGACGGCCTCCTCGTACTTCATGCCGAGCTCGATGAGCGCGATGGCGACCATGACGGGCGCGCGGCCCAGTCCCGCCACGCAGTGCACCGCCACCGCCGCCTCCGGCTTGTTCGCCGCTCTGGATATACGGACGGAGCATTTCTTTTTAAAAAGCGGTAATAACACATAGCGGTAACTTATAACCCACATCATTTAAGATGGCCAGAACCATTCCGTTTCATTGTCCGAAGAATCAGCAACCCGAGAGATCAGATATAAAAATAAAGGCATTACTTGCTTAAAATCAATCAATCAAGAATACAGTTTCTAAAATGTATGGAATGGTTAATTTTGCTGCTGCACCAAAATACATAAATTTTAATATTTTGCAAACGCAGAAATTAAGCGGCTTTAATTCACGACATTAAATATTCGGTGACGTAATCTAATATAAGACTCGTTGCCAAGTTAAATTTGAAACTAGAAATTGAATCAGAAACTAACTTATCGCGAAGGATCTCGAACCAGTCGTCGACGACGTTAGCGGGCGGGAAGGTTCCATCGTCGTACGCCAGGTCGCGCACCTCGATGCCCTCCGCCTTCAGCGGCGCCGTGTCGTAGCTCGGTTCACACACGCGGACCACGGTGCACACGTTATGCTTCCTCAGCTCCTAATAACACATAACAAATCATTTTACTTCAAAAAAATAATGACTCGAGACAGCCGTTACTTAACTTATTGTCTATGTCAGAACCTCGAATTGCGATCTTCCAGTTTGAAGGCTGGCTGAGCCAGTGTAAATAATTAAAGGCATAAGGGACTTAGTATGTGAGATCCCATGACTATCGGTATAAAAAGTGGATTATACTTCGGTGCAGTGCCCATCTTTGGACGCAGACAGCATACCTTCGTGGCTAAAGCGTCGCGTTTCCAATGTTATTTACATAAACTAGAAGCAAAAACGCACAGGTAGTACATAATTGTTGTACTTTTCATTATACATAGTTATCGCTTTTGATGAACTCAAGGTTTTGTTTAACTATATATTAGCATTGAAACTTGTTATTCCGAACGAAATGCAATTTTAATCTAAGCGATTATAAAATGACCAAGTAAACTTCTACTTTAGTGCCGGTTGAATGTAACAATGAGTTCTTATCAGAAGTAAAAGAGTGTTAAGAAAAATAGTATAAGATATTTATATTTCATATTTAGATAGGTTATTCTAATGTAACCATAGACCGTAATAATAAGCTTAGCGTAATATGCTTAATAAGGTAGCTTGTAAAATATAAAAAACGAACGTCATACAAATTTATTATTTTAAATCCTGTCGTAGTTCTCCTGTTGCTGTGAATTTGCCACGTTTGATTGTTATGAACTAATGATTCTAATAATTTGTATAATTAGTAATCTAAAATAAGTTTGTGTTAGAATAACGGTATAAGTTATCATGTAATTTGGTTTTCTATCAAGAATGTCGTGACGTCTATTTTAATTGCTTCGGTTTAATCTGTATCTACAAAGTCAATTAATATCATGTAATGATATACTTACATTCTTTTTTGTTCATTTTTAAATTCAAATACCGCATTACTCAAGAAATTTTCTGAGAATATCTTTGACCCGTTTTCTCGTATCAATCTTTTTCATGGATATATTTTCCTTATTACATAGTAAGTGTTTTTTTTTGTACGAAATACAAAATCGTTATTAAATATATTGATTGTCAATAATAATTTACCAATGGTTCCGTAAGAAATACTTGAAAAAAGCGGCGACAGAAACTCTGTAAATACTGTTATTGTTGCTGTTTACAAATAATAATAGAAATATATTTTATATATGAGACGGCCCATGTACGGTAATTTCATATCCAATTTTATCAATAGTACTTAATCTTAAAAGTCGCTAGGTTTAGAATGTAAAAAAAATTGCAGAGACGTTCCTCAAAAATTGGTATACGTTGCAAAAGCGTACATACAGTGCCACTGAATAATAATACCAATTTACTTAGACCGCATAGTCGGTCAAAAGACGCAGTGAACTATTGCTTATTAAGTTGATAGGATTGACGTCACAAATTCTTAAAAAAAAACATATTTTAAATGATACAAACATTACATATTACTATTAAGTAATTAAAAATATAGTAAAGATTCGATATTTCAGAAAAGTTTTAGGGGACTTATTCTTATCAAAGTATCCTTATAACTCTTATCAAACATGTAGTTATCAATTAGATTAGACCAACAAATAGATTATTTTGATTTTCTTTGTTTTAAATTATATAAAGTTAATCTGTCTTGTTATGTAAGCATTTTTTCTGAATAAGATATCTATTAAAAACATTACAGTCAGTTTAAACGCTGACAAATGTCAATCGATTAAATATCCGAATATTATATCGATAGTATTGACGTCATAGGTTATCTTGTTTTGATTAACTTCGAATCAATCAAAAATCTATTCAATCAAAATGACAGGCGACAACGAAATTCATCAATAAGTATGGAACGTGTACGTGGAATCATTCGGTAACAAAGTACAAATTTATTACCGAATGATTCCATAATGCCTTCTAATATTTAGGATAAAATTATAAAAAAATACGTAAATTTTATATAATGCTCTATATAGGGTGGCGTAAATTGACCTAATTAAAATGACAAGGCGAATCTCTCTAGTAACATAACTAGGCTTGTATATATAATTGCTAAGCATTCTTACAATGGGGATAGAAATTTATTGTCGAATGTACGTGAGCTATTGTGACTCAGACAATAGCGCCACTTTTCCGCCCTAATCGGCAAGACTTGAAAAGTTAAAGTCATGCTTCATTTTTATTTACTATGGGACAAAAAATATGTAGACATAATATACGTATTTAGACACATAAAAAAACGTTACTAAAAATTTCGAAGATGCAATAGATAATATTATGACAGAAATGATGATTGTACGGATATTATTATAACATATTAATTATAATAATAATAATATGTGAAAATTTTAAGTACAAAATAATCAGTAAAAGTTAATACACTACTTGAGATAAATTCAGTAAACTTTTTCAGCACTTAAAAGAACAGTGATGCCACTTGAAGCGAAATTCAAAGGATCCATTATGTCAGAAATAAGAGGCCACACAAACAAAAGCATAAAACATTCAACAAGATCACGGTTCTCGTCATTTCTTATAAGATAAGGAAATTCTGGAGGACCAATTTTCCGAGACCAATTTCATATTAAGAAAGGTCGAGTCGCTCAGAAAAGTTATTAAAATTATAATTGAATATTTCTATTTAATATACCACTAGGACTCGATATTGATTTAATTCAATAACTGAATTGAATGGAAAATATCAAAATAATAATAATACACACCTGTAAGTAGCCTTGGATGGTGACATCCGATGGTCGGTCGGTGATGAGGAAGCGCATGTTCTTGTACTCAATGAGAGACGGCGCCGGCCTGATGTCCTTCTGCTTCATGATGACTACTTTACGTTCCTACAGTCAAAGAAGATTCACCACCACTCCCGCACCGAGGTGGCAGATTTATTCACACGCGTCAAGTTGTAGCGATCCGTCAGAGTTTAACAGACAAATTGTCACTCTATTTCCACACAACACACTCCAGTTTCGTGACTTTTCTTTAAAAAGGGTCCAATTATATAATTAGAACCACCCGCATGGATGTCGCTTTCAACCACTTGAGCACATTCGAAGACTATCAAACAAAATTTACGAATTGGGAATCTAAATTAATAAGAAATTATTCGACAAAACATAAGTCGTTTACTTCGGCAATGATATGCTCCAATTAAAAGTGGGATCCAATTTTAAGGTAACTGAAACAAAAAGAGAATCATTTTTAGCGTCATCACTTTCAGTTGTGCAGATTATTTTTCTTTTATCATATTTAACAATATTTGCGTCGATGAGCAAATGGCGACTGAAGTGGATTAAAAACTTTTTTAAAAATAGCGTACAGATTTCAAAGCAAAGTTTAGGTCATGTGAGTGGATACGTCCAGCGGTATTCGCGAACTGCTGATCCAGTGCCAATAGCGCATCACTTATTAGCGCGTTCACATCGCCTCTTGTGTAGGTATGTATAAGTGATAACATTATTGTAAACACTACGCAACAATACACTCGTTGTGTGTGTTTTGGTTATAACTTTTGGTCGCGTTAGTACAGTGCAATGTCAAAGTGTATTACGTATCTACGATTAAATACTACTTAAAAGCAAAAATACCCCTAAAATAATGAATTTTATATAATGTGTAATAATTGTATTTTAACGATAAAATAAAATATAGCCATAAAAATTGATCAACAATCGGCGAAGATATTGAGTAGTTTACATACAGAAAGTGACTACTATGCTAATTTTGCATTTTGTTGCTTATTTTTTTTTATTTACTTGAGATGAATGATTTACCTTCATTAATAAAATAGCAATCATTAAAATCAGTTCATATTAGTTAAAGATGTCAATTCAATTAACAAATTAACCTTCCTCTTTTTGAGATTGGCAAGCGGAAACTTACAAATGGATGGGTGTATATCGCAAAGTGCTTGGGGTGCGAGAGACGTGCGCTCCCGGCAGCATGGGTCCTGTCGCTAGCCCGCTACCTCGTCTTCACGGGACGCCCGCGAATTTATTTGTGTTGGGCCTGGCAGTACTCCGCGCTGTCCAAGCGGAACTCCATCAATGTCGCCACAGAACAGTTGCCCAGCTGAAACAAGCAAATTAACAATTACAACGATGTTTTGTTTACTACACACTCTTAATATAAATAAAAACCTACTTTTCGTAGCAATTACAAAAGTAAGGACATTCGTTAATTTATAAATTATTACTAATGAGAAGTGTGATTGCAAGTTTACGGCCATTGTGATGTTAATGCTAAACACGTAATGCTGAAGGCATACTTCAGAGCTAACCTACATCGATATATTAATACAATAAAATGTCTTCTCTTGCAGATAATAATTACCTTCGTGGCTTAAGAAACGTTTAAAGTCGAGCGGTAAATACAAATAGCACAGATATTTTGCCAAAATAATTTTCAGGGAATCCACGAAATGGTACGTATATATTTTATTTTAAACATAGATAAAAGTTATATTTACTTGGCTTCTACGCACTTAACTCAAAAAGACGGCGCAAGTAATTTTGGCAGACAATGAATGTGAGTAATTTAAACCACGCCAATCTCAGAACGTTGGTTTAATATCCCGTTAATAGCATACATGGAATATTTAAATCTACGCCATCGATAAGTCTCGAGATGACCGACCAACCTTATATTTAAGAATAATTTATTTTCCCGAAGATTCATTCAAGGGGAAACGGCCAGACTTGGGCTGATGCCAAACAGAACGCAGGAGAGAGCCGACATGCGTATTTCACGCTGGGAATTTAGACAGCTCCGAAATCTCGAGATAAATTAATCGTCAGTTTTAGAGCATACAATAATAACAATACACGTTCTTAAATATTAATTTATAACGTCAACAAGATCAATTTAATTTGCTTTAAAATAACATTCTAATGAAGTGCTTATAGCACAAAGTTTTAGTATGATTTTATTTTTTCAATAAACGAAAAAGACACAAGTTCATTGGAATTCGGTACAAGAGACGACAAACAGAATGATTCTTCTGTTAATAGAGACAGATAATTCTCAGATGTCTCAACACATAGTTCATTAGCCAGTGGAGAGGGTGAGAGGTTGTCCAAAATGCGAGTAGACAAGACGGTCGATAACCTCTAGACCACCTATACCCATATGCAATAATGCAGACGATTTAGATTTGCATTTTAACGTTCGCCCTTTGCACACCGTCTCAAAGTATTGTGTATACATTTTATCAAGCAATTGCTGAGTCTAAAAGCCATTATTTTCAATGAGTACAGAATAATGTCACGAATGTTCATATAAAAAATAGCACGTAATGCAATAAAAACTGTACAGAATTGAAATAAACATCGCTAATATTATTTGCAACCTATTTATGTCCAAACCGCTCGTCGTCTTGTTTACAGCCTGAGTACAAACACGTGTCGAACAAGAACACCACAAAGGACAAACTCAACCACAACAAGCGAGCTATGTTTGTAATTTAACATTGCATCTAAGAGAAACGGTGTGCTATTCATTTATGAGGATAATATTTCCTCGTTGTTTACTTGAGTTGACGAGAACTCCCTAGATATTTTGAAAGATAAAAATCTTATTATTAAACACCTACGTCCGGAATAAAAAAATCTATTTCAGCAAAATGCAATAGGTTTAGAAAATAAATGAAAAAGCGCCGCTAGCGGAAACGTTGGATCGAGGTCGTCTGACCACAACTACTATGCTATGCACTTAGTTGCTTCGGCTTTATTATCCATAATTCTAGGAAATCAACAAAGCCTTACCATTCATTACTATTGTATACAACATTACTTTTTTTCTAAGAAAATATAACTGCATTTGTACTATTCGTTAGAAATTGTAAACTATATTGTCATCAGTGTATCATTTCATCATAAGTTAGATACAAATGAAAAAAATTAAAAACTTGCTCTCTCAAAATAACACATTGCGTATTTGTTTGTCTTCTCTTTTATTAAACTTAATATATCTACAATTAGGAAGGTATATTTGTTTTGTAATTTTCATGCCAACTAATTAGATCGGTATTTAAATTGCTTTAGAGTAAGTGTACCTACCGATAAACTCTAATTACGATTAGCGAGATTAACTGAACCGTAATAATATACCTTATTTACAAAACAATATGATTAAGTCGTGGCTTATCTTTGGAGAAGGAATAGAAAGACAATATTGTGTGATCGCTCATGACATAGTCACGTAGTCACCCAAGGTGGCCTATAATGTGCACGTTATCAACGATATCGTAATCCATATAAATTGCTGTGCCAAGACGCGGCAAATCTCTAGACACCGTGTTTACTTAATTATTATCCTCTACACATCTCGTACTAAATTTGTCGTTCTCCATTGTTATATCTATTCATATCTATGCTTCGTAGATTAAAACTGGGTAAAGCTAATTAACTAGTGACCCCTTCCTTATAAGGACCAGTCTAAAATTGAAATATTTTTTAAAGCCCAACCAATTTGTCATTGTTATCTTTTTATTACACATGTATTTAAAATTGGGTGTATTGGGGGTAACTATGAAACTTTTGAATGTATATTTTTTACACCTATTCAGACGAATAGCAACAGATGATACCTAGGCATCTCTATCTACCATCCATCTATCATATCTTCACTTATACAATGTTACCTATTATTCTTACCTTACATTAGCATATGATTATATACCTATATTATATAGTGAGTTATCCGACTTGTATGCCACCATACAAAACGAGATCATAAAAATAAATAAATAATAAGTATACCAATTATTATTTAATTTGATATTTATTTCCGATTTCGTTTGAACTGATCACACTATTCTAGTTTTATTTTATTAATGATATGCTCTGAAAAACTACGTTTTCTTGACTTTATTAAAAAACCTGTACATGGATAACACTTAATCACTGTCTTGACTCACTTTGTTGATTATTTTAAATAATAATTACAACAAAGCGACCTTTGTTTTGAATAGACACAATTATATTTGTCTTTTTTATTTTGACCAAATCATAATAAATAAAATCATCCATCATAATACAATTTGTAGCAACAAAAAGTAGCCTGCAAACAGAAAAATTATTGTGGACTGTGTATTCTACAATTTACCAGGAACATCGCTCAAGACACACCCAAGAGCCACAAGTGGGTGGTAACACTAATAAAACTAAGTGCACAAACGTAAGTCTAACTAAAACATGTTTAATTCCATCTAACTACGACTAAGAACAGTGACTGTTAAATATTCAAATATAATTAAAATGCAATTGCATTTCAATTGTCGAAGAAAAACTTGACAGTAAGCTTGATAATATTAAATTAAGTGATAATTTTATAATATTTGCAAAAATATGATACATTATATGAAGAAACATGATGTATCGATGATCAATGTCATGCTACTTTCTAGAGTGAGCAAAAAGAGAAAATATAGAAAACAATCTGTTGCAACGCTCAACGCGATAGGAAACTTTTAGTTGAGGATTTAACAGTGACGACTAAAAAGTAGAAAAAAAAGTCTACAATCATATCAAAGCCACCTGTTGAATGTAAAAAAAAAATGGGGCAAAAAAAACAAAACCAAAGCAGGAAGCCTTTACAAAGGTTTAAATTCTTTGCCAAGACACATTACCTGACCGCTTCTTTTGACCATATCCAAATAACAGGGTCGGATAATGTGTTTTTATTCCCAGAATGTTACTTTCGTCACACGGCACTTAAGACTACGGTCCTAAAACGTGTCAGTAATACAGAGCACCGAGGTTAATGATGACACAAAACGTCACTTACGTATATTCCACGCAACGGATGCAAATAATATGGAATATCAAAAAGTTAATGAATATCACAAAAGTAAAATTATAGTCGATTCACACGCAACAGAGGCTGTCGTTGTAGACAGTTGTAAGGTTTAGGCGTTCACATCGCAACGGATCGACACGGTCCGTGCCGCGTTCGAGCAGAGACTGGCGCTGGCGGGCACGGGGCACGCTGGCGGGAACGGGCGCACCGACTACGACCGCGGACACGACGTCACGCGAGACGGCGGCGATGGCAGCGTGATGGCGTCATCCGACTAACACACGCACACGTTTCACATTAACGCACATACTACATAGATTTTTCAGATTTACCAGTTGCTAGGTATGTAACAATATTCAGTCTCAATCAAGACAAAACAAACCATCGACGACATTAAATATTAATAACATGACTGATGACAATCTGATGATATGTTACGAAGTTTAGGCTAAAAATCAGACAACAATGAGTACTCACATTCATCGTGTCTGTAACATTATATACAAATCAAACCATTAAGGTTGCGCATCGAATTGATTGTTCAGACAATTTTATTTCAGAATCTTCGTTTAGCGGTCGACATCTGTACTCGTTTTCTAATAATAGTAAATCAAGAAAGAAACCGGGCTTAACTCCTACGCAGCTGCAACGAACATAACCATTATACCGTTCAGTCGCATTTGCGTATAATGGCAAAAATATACATCCACTTAAATACACGTATCGCAACCACTACACCATAAATAATATTATAATTTAAGATGTCGATACTCTATTTGGAAAAGATAATTAAAAAAATAGTTTTGGAAACGTAACATTTCCGAACTATGGAGTATTATTTTATATATTTTTTTAATTACGCAATAATTTTCTACCTTTCTGTGTGGAACTTAGGCTAAGTTGTATTTATATACAAATCACAAGCAAAGGTTGTACCAGTGTCCGCCCACCTTTACACCTCTATAATAAATTTAGATACACCCACACAATTTTACGTTCAACATATTTTATTATTCGGAGAGACTAGGTTAGATTTTCCCCGTCACAAAAAGGTTAGTAGTACAACGCTTGTATTGATTATTATCTACATAGATGATAACAACGATGACTCATTATTAAGTCATTAATGTAATTTAGTTCTGAATTGTGTAAAATGAGATTGAATGTTTTTTTGTCACAGGCTTATCATTTCAAGAGATTTTTTTCTTTTTAAGTTTCAAAACTAAAGAAATACTTAACAGGTTTTTCGGTGTAATGCACTAAAGTATTAGTATAAACATTTATTCACTTTGATCAAATTTTCATTCTAAGGGTATTAATTTGTAATTTTTATCAGAACAAATTGCTGAACTATGTCATACAATTACTTTGTTTGGGGTTTCTATTGTATAAACGTAACAATTACTATATTTTTATGGCTTTATTATTTGTATGTTTTCTTTTCTCTATACTCTATATTTTCCGATTTCAGTAATCAATATTTTTATTCAATAATCTTCCGTTTTCTTAAAAGTTATGAAGCATTATTAAATCAATTATACACTTTATTTTAGATAATGCCTTCGTTTCACGAGGATCACATCGTCAGAAATGTTTGTAAAACTTGCGATACACAAAATTATATACAGATATATAAAAATGATACTTTTAAAATTTATTCATGCTATTTAAAAGTGAAGGTGTTTACCGGGTTGCGGTTTAGTAATCTGCTCCAGGAGCGGGGGGTATAGGGGCTGTGGGGAAGTATATGAGTATTCTCCCTATGCTCTGGTACCATTCCCATCATGCGAAATTGCTTCGTTCTTGAGATATTGGCAAAAACTAATCATATAATTCTTACCTCAAATCAGGCTATTTATTAACAATTTCGAAACTCAGTGGCCTTCGGCGCTACGGGATGTGCAGCACCTTCGCGCCTTCGGTTTCTTAAAAAACACTCTAGGGGTAAGTCCGACAAGACCATATTGAGTCAGAGTTAACAGAGTCGGTTTTGTATCAATTTTATACAATCAAATGTATAAATCTAAGCTTTCTAGCAAAATCATCGAAATAAATCACAACAAACAAAATGAGCACTCATTCGAAATACGCGAGTCAAAAAGAAACAACGAACGACATATGTAAATATGAATAACGTCAAAACACATTCGTGATATTTGGCATCCTTGTCGAACTTATACAAAATAGTTACTTATCCTGCTCTTATAGTAATATTATGATCTATTTGACATATTTCCGCGTGTATAGGTTATGATAGTTTTTCTTAATTTTCTCGAAAATGGTGCAGTTTCGCAGGACGCGAGTGGTATTGTTGTAATCATGGACCAATTCTCTAACATATACAACAATTTGTTTCCCCAAAATCGTGGAGGATTATTTTAAACCCAACCCGTTTACCGTAAAAGAAGTTATAATGTCTACATTATGTACCTGTGTGATAGTTATGCGGGTATCCCATAATATATGGAAGTTCTTAAAAAGTGTATTTTATACGATGTATACATAAGCATTATCATTGAAAAGGTCACGGCCAACGTTTGTTGTTTTACGCTGCAGCAATCACTTCCTGAAAGTATATTTACTTTAGACAATCTGTCAGACATATTTGTATCTATTTCGTGCAGTAAGTTCTGCAGAAGGAAGGAAGAAATTATTCACCTTCGCTTCGTTTCGAAAACAAAGGATTAAAATAAATTATTATCAGCCGCAACTTGTAAGAGGATCGAAGGTATAAAAGTAGATAAATAGTAGTAATAGATAAATGTATTTTTTTGAAATCCAATGTTCTGTACGTTCAAGTTTCCATTGTAATTACATACATTCAACTGAAACCTGACCTATTTTATCGTTATCTGCTTAACACATTAATAAATACATCCTTGTTTTATCTTCACTTGAACACGCTCTGATGACAATTTATCTGCAGTCCAGCAATAGCACGTTTACATGAGTTAATCCAAAATAGCTATATAGTCCGAATTTATCTTCTCCTCAAAATTTCTCATGAATCAGCTAATTTAAAAAAAATACATATATATTTGTTTCATGTTTCAGAATGTTTGAATTGTAGTTATATTTATTATTATTTTGACGAATCCATCAAGTAAATAACGTCTGCCAAAGATGCTTTATATTCTTGGCGTTCAGTCCAAGCCGTCTTTAATTTCTGACCACGTGATCAAAACACGCGTCAGCCTATAGCAACGTGCTTTTCCTATACAAACAGTAACGAAGTATTGTTCGGAACTCCCACGACAAACGTGCGCGCAGTATTCCAAACAACAAGTTGGAACAAACTTTCAACAAATCTTGTTTAAGATTATTTTCTAATATCATCGACATTAATTTCAAATAAACTTCAGGAAAAAAATTCACGTTTCTTTTTACTTCATCTTGATCTTGGTTGATTGCGAATATACATATGAACAAACGCATATTAGATTCTTATTTTTTATACAAGCTATCGATTATCGTATAGGGAGAATTTATTGATATAGTTCATATATTCAATACTTTCACAAGATTAAGAATGGTCACATTGCCACACAGTCCCTCACAGAGAACGTCTTCACACGTTCTATCATAAGCAATTAGGTTAATCTTAATAAAATCTATATCGAGTCGCAAAACAAAATATAAATAGTACGGACACAACAACCGCAATCACGTTGCGCTAATAACAAAGCCCGAAGGTCAGCGCTTCAATTAAAACTTCTTAGCAACAAGAGCAAAAATAAATTAGGTGCAATACAAAAATGTCATGTTCGACAATATGTAAACTTAACATAGATAAATAAAAAAGTCTTCTAAGATAAAAAACTATTTGTATCTTTTGTAACAGATACGACGAAATTCGTATTGTATGTCGATGTCGAGAATGTTCTTAATGATAACGATTTGTAAATATACAGATTAAAGCTGAGTTGATTTAAGTAGCTATCCGAGTTGTACGTATTCATGATATTAACGGTTAAAGTCTAGGTATTTAAATATGCGATGAAAACATCCTAGGCTGTACCTATTCACTTAGGGTTAACATTCAGTCAATGGAAAGTGAATGTAACATGGGCGCTTTGTACTTCAGCTTGGGTGGGGATTTGTGCAAATCAACTTTCACAGAGCGAATGCATATATATTGACGACACCCACAAAGTGCATCGCTGCGGGGGCGACACCCCTGAATTTCTTTAACCATTACCTAACGTTCACTTCAAATATAAAAATCTTATATACATAGTTACATAGAAATACATCACGTTTATTTAGCTAATTGATGATAAATATAGATTAAAAGAATGATTCGAAACAATAAATAAATTCGTACCGGTTACGGATAATCGCGAATTTACGTGACTAGAAGTTTCGTTTATAAGGACAGTTACATTTAGTCGTTTCGAACGAATAACCAGTTTGTAAACCATTATCATTATAGGCAAATGAGTATGCATACAAATTGGCTTATTGAAAATCGAAATTCAGAAACATTAACAAAATTTAACTTGACAAAATTGAAATGTCGTTGAATGTTGTGAGTATCGGTACTAATAGTTGTGGTCGTGACTGTTCATGTGGTATAATCTTGTCTGACGAGACAAACGGTGCAGCCCTACCCGTTTGTATTGCAACGGGAAACGGGTCGCGACCCACTTCGCTGGGATCAATACTCGGTCATCGACTCCGCCTGCGCCTCGTACTCTCGCCTGCTCCTACAATATCATAGATTAGGTAGGACTCACGACCTTCTAGATACGATGCTAAAAATAACATAACCCTAGCGCAATGTCAGAACGGATAAATAAAGAGTGACCTTTAGCTTTAGAATGTACTACACTAAATTGGGTCATGTTAAAACTGTCGTGACACTTTTTTGAATACTATAATTATTTTCTTTGATTAAAGTCGGAAGCTACATAATCGAGTATTGACGTATTAATCAATTTATCAAATAAGACATTACTCACTATAATACATTACATTTTGTGCATACATTATTATTTTAAAAGCAAGCCGTGCGGAAAATTCCTTTTAATTTATCTTGAAATTGAAAAAAATACTCAAGTGATTCATGAAGACAATTTTGTTACACAAAAATATATTTAATAATAGTATTATTTTATTCATTTTTCGATTTATTTATATAACTACTGTAAATACCTTATGTGCGGGGTCACGTTGTTATTATTTAAATTATAATTACTTATAATCGATAAAAAAATAATTTGATTTAAGGTAATGATTAGATAAATATATGGAATTTATAAAGATATTTAAAATAAAAGATTACAAGAATTGCTGGTAATTAGGTACATAAAAATTGTTCGCCAAACGCCCACTTTAAAAACGAAAGACGCAAATGACACAGATAACTTGACATGCCAGGACAAAACGGTGAACTGTGACGTCAAATATGAATTAATCTATAAATTATATACGATGAATATTGAATACCCTATTAGCGGCATTACTTCAATAAGTCACTTCATTATTGTTAACTTATTGAATATTAACTTATTAATATTAACATAGGTAGGTATATCATAGATTTTTTTGCCTCATTTGATACAATTTAAGAAATATACATCGAATAATTCACAATCGAATAAAACTGTATATTAATTGCAAAATTAAGATAGTTATACATATATCGATTAATCGTTTAAATATGGAAAATCGTTAACGTGTCCTGACCGTGGCGTGAGACGTGACCTAGCTCAGTGACCCGAATTGTAGGCACGAAGAGAGATCTAAACCGCCTCTATCTATGGATATGTAGCACACAACTGTAACTGAATAACACATTTTATAATAAAACAGGATAATGTAAATGTATTTATTCGGAAGCACATTTTTAAAGGGATTTTTACTATTACAAAGACAATAAGTAACGAAATAAAATAATCAAATGTCAGGTTATTATTAACTTCTACGTCGTATAAATGAAATATCAACGCTTGAAACAAAACCTGTTTTAGCTAGTAAACAACTTCTAGAAAGCTTCATAATCGTTATAATTTAATGTTTTACTTAATATATTGTTACCTTGTTTTATTATTAGAAATCTACTAGAAAATATGATAAGTACCTATATTTTGTTACGATTTTCAACAATCAGTTCGGTTTCTTTTTCTCTAGAAGCTATAAATAATTTATAAAACAGATGATTTTAATGTATTATACGAAATACATATTCGCAGAGAATAATCTTTTAATTATTTATTTACGTATACTATGATTTACGACACTTAAAATAATTCTTGTTTATTTCTAATATATGTAGTAGGTGATTTATTGCTAACTGTCTCGTTTGTATTGTAGTTAGCTTGGTAGGTTGTGATTACGAGGTCCCAGGGTTAAATACCAGATCAGGAATGTATTTTGTTTGTCTTTAAATCGGATGCAACCCGGATTACACTTTTTCTATATGCTCCATGTTTATAGGAAAAACAAATGTCCTCCGCCTGATCACTCGCCGTTCCATTCGATTGCCGTCGCATTAAATGAGATGGAAATTATTATAATGAGTATGCGCAATACAATATCCTCTGATATTATAGTGAATATAGTTGTACTCTACAACTCCAGTAGTCTAGTCTTTGGGTTAGGCCGCCACCCGTGACCGATATTCGAACGGGGTATACTGTTTATTATCGATATAATAATTAGAGATTGGACTATTTACCAGTAAAGTTGTAATGTATCATTTGTCACTTCAAATTAAATCCATTAATTCGTTAAATTTGATTACATTGACAATATACATCGAGATTGAAGATAAATCAATCATTATTAATATGTAGGAATGAAGGAAGGACATAGAGAGAGCGACGCCCTTTTAGTTCGAAAGCCCGCCATTCGGGGGCTCCGTGCAACGACCCTGTAGCCCTTACGGGCTGCGGTACAAACCGGTGCTCTTTATATATAGTCAGCCAACCGGCCCTCCCTCTGTCTGTCTAATGGTCGATTTAGCAATGATATAGGGTTCGAATTTCTTCGAATGCGAAGTCTGATGTATTTAATAGAATTAGTGGATATATGTTGTTATATGACACTTTATTTTTCAAGAAATATATTTTCGTAATTTTCAGGGCGTTTGAGCGACAAGTGAGCAGCTATTTTCGAATTCAAAAACGAATACATTAAAAAATACAGTTTACGATGTATCCGCTCGTGAATCGATATCATAAATTAATTTATATTGTTTCGTTTTGTAACATACTAGTGAAGCCATGGAAATATTTAATTGACAAAGACCCAATTGTACCCATCAGTATAACGAACTTAAAAATTGGTGTTAGTACCTAACAAATTAGTATAATTGTGGTGGCTCTACAACAATTCTATTTGAGGAGGGATGACGCCATCGCATTTATCCAGTCGAGTTAACTGCTACTAGATATTTAAACATAATATATATAGAGAGACCTACAACGTACATACCTTTTTACTTTGCGGTAATTTAGTTTTTTAAGAGAAAGTGTAATTTTATCAGGGTAAATATTTGTCAGTCCATAAATACTCGCACGAAATAGTGCGATTTCGACCTTATTGACTAACGTCAACGTCTGCGCAGGGTCAACACGCCTGCCAAGGCCGGGTCAATGTCCTATACCCCAATCAAGGATCCAGAATCCACTAGCAAATAAACAAAACTATATAAACCTAAAAAAAATGAGCCTCGTATTTTTAAAGGAACCTATATAATAATATTAAATTTTTTTTTATAACTAAGATGTAAATGTTAAGTTTCGTATAAATATATCGTCGACATAAAGTAACGAAATCAGTTACGAATAAATATTGTTTCATGAAAATATGTACCTAACCACTAATTTAAAATAAAAAAGTCACTATATGTTACGTTTACGCAATATGCAGTTATTGCACATTGATTTACAATACGTCTGTTATTGATTTACCTTACGTTCGTAGTTTGACGTCAATACGACTGATTAAAAAGTTGTGTGAACTCATATTCATTTTATCGTGACAAATCATTTTCATGAGGAACAAATTATAAATGATTAAATTTTGATAGTTTGAGAAGTATCAAAATTGATAATAGTTTTTTTGTTAAAACCTTCTTAAACCCGAATATTTAGGCGACATAAAAATATAAGGATGTTATAAATTGTGACTAGTAAATTTAGATTGAATTATTTTAAGTAAAACCTCTTTTTTATTGTAAATAATACTTTAGTAATTACACATAGATATCATCATTTATATGCAATATTTTTTATTACAATATTGTATATTTTTGGTTCTGATTTAATTTTTTTCTTAATACTTATATTATTATTGACATATTCAATATTGAAGCTATTAAAAATATAAGTATAAATGACAAAATTTGACTGCAGATAAACAGATCCAAATAACAGTAAGACTATTTTAATTGAAAATCATATTAAAAATATTTACTGAGATAATTAACTAAAACATTTTGGTAAATATAACACATAGCAAATACTAGATCAGGTCTAATCTTTTTTGCTAATCCGATTTTTACAATTAAGCCATTAGAGATTATTCTAGACATATTTATTTTTTAAATCATAAATATGGATATTAATTTAATTTTATATGGTTTTTAAGGTTTATATATAAGGCTATATATATATAATTTTTACTGAAGATTAGTTTGTAATAGTTACATTATTTGTTAACCACATGTAAAGTCTAATTTTTCTATTTGTATGAATCATGATACATCAATCATATACATTTAACTGTTTATTTGCAGTATGCCTCATCATTGTGAAATTCATAGGTTTTATATATAAATATCTTGATATTTGAATTGTATTAAGCCTTTCGGCAGCATGGAGGCTATGACTCCAAATCTTCTCCTCAAAGGAAGAGAAGGCCTTTGCCCAGCAGTGGGGCACTACGGACAGATACTTTTTCATTATATTAAATTAACATTTTGTGCAGTTCATGGTCAAAGTAATCTTCAATAACACAAAATAATAAAATAAAGTAATATTAAAAATACAATCTATTTAATTTGATGCAAGGTCATTATGGAAAAAAAACTAATTTTAAGGTAAACTCTTAAGCTATTTATATAATTAATATTAATTAAGCAGGTACTGTTCTAAAAAAAAATTTGGTAAATAATAACAGTGGGAATATTTAATATGGTGTAATCTTTTTTTCAATGTCTTATGCATTTATTTGAAATTTTGTTGATTACAATTACCTAATTGATATTTCATTTTGTATTAATATTAACAGTAACTGTTGCTCAAATATTAAAGCAATTTCACAAGCAATGTTAAGTGAGATAAAAAATGTGACTTATTTAGAGGGTATTGTTAAAATAAGGGCCTGCTAGTTATCATCAATATACGAGAATATGAATCCTCTGTTTATATAACATAACACTACTGCTACATTTTATTATAATTTACTGAACGAGACATAATTTATGGGAGAGATAACTATGTAACTTCTGTCACGAGAAACAAAGTGACAGAGCAAAGAGAAGTTTATGAAATTAATTGAACCTATACCTACAATTCGAAGGAACTTTAAATATAAACTATTATCAGTAATTTAGGTGTTATCAACAAATTTAGTTATAAAAAGATCAACTTATGAAATTTTCAAATATAACCTGGCCAATTTTTTACGAGTTCTTAATTTACTGTAATTCAAATGAAGTATATTTTACGTTACCGAGCTATGGAAAAAAGTGGAACTATGGAAAACTCCACCTACTTTAGCATATAAAGGAAAATGATAATTGTTCCACGACGCCTGCACGATGACGTCCTTAGTTGGCAGGGCATGACCTCCGTACAGAAGAACGCGAGGGCGGATTAACTTCTAAAAAGTAACTTAAGATTACACTTACCTCCACAGCCATACACATTGAATAAAAGTTGAACGGATTCAGCCGTGAACCGCTAATAAAATCACCACACACGCGGAAAACGTGTGCACTGCACAAAAAAAATTGTGAAACTGAAGTATAACGTTGCCAACTAGAAAATTTAATCGAGTTGCTAGTATTTAAAATATAAATTCTTCTAGTTTCTACTACCATCTCGCCTGAAGACAAAATAACAATGTTATAAGTTTAATATATAGTTTACAATTAATTTTATTTAGGTTTTATCATATTTATATATAACAAATTATATAATAATTTAAAAATAATACTTCATTCAAATTGGCTCTTTTTACAGAATTAATTAAATTTAAACTATCATCGGTTAGGAATGTAGAGTCTACTGACAAGAACCGGCAAGCAACTCATTATTTTCAGAAATTATATACATGTAATAATATACGCATTGACTTATATGTATACTACCAAGTTTACGTTTACTATACCAAATCGTATTATAATGGATTAAGTAAGGAAACCCCTAATGCCAGCGTGCGGCGCCATGACGAAGGCTTCACACATGTATATTATTTTGGTAATATTTAATTAAGTAACAGATGCGTAAACTTAAAGGCTTATTACGACATTTCGCCTAATAACAATCAAGTACTCAATCTCTAAGTTTGATACCGAAGCCTGAAAAAGTCAATTGAGTGTTTTGCAATAAGAACAGTCCTGTTACACGTACCTACACTTAATATCCGAAAAAATAAAGACATGTAAAAAATAACAAATAAAATAATATATCATAATTTTATTGATGAATACATAAAGATACAGAGGTTTAAGGATTACAAGAACATGTTATCATTAAAACCAGGGGGAGGGAGGTGGTCTGCGTCTGGTGGTGGTTGTCGTCGACCAGGTAGGGGAACAAAACCTGGAGGGCCAAATGGGTCGAAACGCGCTCCAGGAGGTACCGCACCCCTGTAAGATAAATGACATATATAATTTAAATTATTCTCATTCTATATTTTTTAAGTCAATTTAAAAAAACAAGACAGACAGACCCAACAAAGATTGGGTGACACTACATGAAAGGGATTCATAGGAATTCCTTCCGCTAAGAAGAATCAGATTGTAATACCTCATCTGAATGGCTTATTGTGTTAACATAGACTGTCGTGTTGCAGAACTCATTAAAAAAAAACTAGCACAACATGGTACCAATGTGTATGTTAACATGTAACCAACCGTGGTAGACCACCAGGAATGCCGAGTCCTGGGTTTTCAAGATCTCTGCCTGGACCAAATGGGTTAAAGAGCATTCCACCACCAGGTGCTGCAAATGGATCTAGATCAGAACGTCCAATATTCCTTAAGTTTGAAGGAGGTGGCTCCCTGAAATATAATGTAAATTTTATAATGACATTAATCATAATCAGACCACCTAATTAATTTTTAAAAATAAACATGATGTTGGTGATGTCTTTCATCATTGAACATTTCTTTTGTATTTGGTTAAATCACAACTTAATTTAAAGATGTACAATTCTTCTGCAAAGCTTATAAAAATAAATTCAATCAAACATATATTTTAAAAATTATTGAGCATGTTGAATTATTAAATTTATATACCACAAGTTGGGATTTTCAGGAACAGGTTGAGGCCGGGGCTGAGGTGGAATTCTAACTGGATTATCCCTATTATTGCTACGTGAATTATCTGTAATTAAATGAAGGATAACATATTAATTAAAATTTTGCTATGTTATTAAACTCATATATTATTTATATCGAGATTTAGGCTAGACACTTGTATTATTTTACAAATTCCTTTCACATATTTAAGTGTTTACAGAATGAAATTTGTTTCGTTTTCTTAGCTTGGATATATATCAGATATATATAAAAAAATTGGATTTTTGATATTTGTTATAAAAATCGTTTTTTTTCGAACCCTGTTAAATTTATAGAATTATTAACATCATCATTTACATAGAATAATGTTTCTTAATGACAATTTTCACTACATCATTTAATATAGGTGAATATTTTGTTATGATATATATAACATTTCACCTCAAATAATTTTTTTAAATTATATTATGTAATAGTAATTGTTTAAACATTATTTAGATTATTTTTTCTAAACTGAGATTCTCATACCTCTACCAATGGTTTGAGTTTGTGCCGAACTTGTCAGTCTATCAGTAATTGAATCAATCAAGTCTCTCTTGATGTTATGCATGAGATCTTTGTGATTTGGTAGCATTTTCTCAATTGAACCACTGGTTTCCTTCACTGTGTCTTCTATGTTTGATGCTATGTTGGATACAGCCAAATCTTCTGACCTCTGTTTACATAATGACAATATTGTAATTTATACATACACATTTGAATAAAATTACAAATAACAGATGATCACATTAAATATTTAAATAGCATACATAATATTATAGAAGTAAAAGAACAATAAATTTAGAGATTTTCAAGGAATAGTTTTAATTTTATTTCAAGACATATCTAAAATATGAAGAATTATATATTTACCATTAGATTAACAATAAGATTTCCATCAGTATTCAATCCATGTAAAATATACAATTTCTCTTCAAAAAGATACCGTAAAGTGTAGTTATCCTTATCATTCCAACCCGTTGGCAGTAGTTCACTTTTTTCCTCATTGCCAGACAGTTTTCGCTAAATATTAAAACAAATATCACATACAGCATGCATATTTATTAAATAATAGAAGAGACTAATAATATGTGACTAGTTTAGTTTTTTTTTTTAATTAATCAACTGTAATTGATACTTATGCTTATACCTCATCACCAATTCCAATACTCCGAAAACCCCTTTTCATTAAGTTCCAATGAATAAAAGCGACTATTATATCAGACTTTCTTTTAATATCTTTTTCAACAGTCTTAAAAGTTAAATCCCATCCAAATAATGGATCCGAAGCCATTTTTAAAATTCCGTGATTTAGATTTCACAAAATATCTGTAAATAAAAGTTTTAACAATTTTAATATATGTGACATTAGAAATTTATAATATTTAATCTAATTTTAAAAATGTACAATTATTCTTGATGATTTCATGAAATAACAATATTTACATTATTTCTACTGATTTATAACAAATTTTAAATAGTACAAGAATTGTTGCATGCAAAGTTCTTACCCCCTGATGCAGTGTTTATAAATATTAAATATATTTTTTTATTTACATGAAATTCAAAGAAAATTGAGAACTAATGTTTTTATTCATGACAGCTAAATAAATGTTTTTGACGTTGACGATCACAAAAGTCATAAAATGTTAAGTCACTGACCGTCATAGGTCAGGACGTGAGTGATTTACGTAAACTCTATAGAAAACTAAGTTTTTAAATACAAACATTTTACGGCATAATTTACTTTTACAAAATACTACATGAATTATTATTTCATTAATCCTTTTTAAACGAATAATGTTTCATTTTCTTTATATTAGTATTTATTTCAAAGAAATAAAAAAAAGTCTGTGAGTAAAATATGCAAAAGGCTTTTAAAGCTCGCAATTTAGAAATAAGCTAATAATAAGCTAAAAACATTAAATTTTACAAACATAGGGTGAATTGCATTGTATAAGATAACTTTTTTGTAGTTAATATAAAAAAGGTATCCGCTTTTGAATAAAAAACTAAAAATGTGATTATGGAAAGAATAAACTTTAAGCAGTAAAGTATATTAATGTTTTAAATTTATATTCACCTTCAGCAGATGAATTGTAATTTTAGGTAACACAATGGTATGGTATAATAAAAAATATTTATAGGCTTAATACATATAAATAAAGTTTAACCTATAAGTATATTAAAAGCAATTGTACTATTTTTTATAACCTTTAAATAAAGGCTTAAACATAAGTTTTTTAAATATAGTGTAGTTTGAATCGATATATTTTCAGTTTAGATCGGTTTTTATTTTAGCGATTTAGTCAAACACTATACTAGTGTAAAAACAATATGGCGGGCAGTGTCATCTTGGGAACGTCGTGAATATAACGTGAAATAATGAATTTTGTTGTTTTAGAATATGGGTGAATATGTGCAATAATTTATTATACTTAATTGTGGAAAGTGTTGTGTTTTAAATATATTTGTGTAATTTGTGTGAAAATGGCCTCGGATAAGATTAAAGTAGCTGTTCGGGTTCGTCCCTTTAACAGGCGAGGTAAGCTGGTTTTATACTGGTAATAAATAAAGAAATTTGCAATCGTACAGGTGACTGCGTGTGCTTGAGTTTATCTGCGTACCGAATGGGCAGCAGATAATGTGATTATTTATTTAGTGCAATACGACGACGATACGACTTTTTCATTACAATATTTATTAGTCTTGTTACGATATTAAGCTAAAGTCTTATATTAAAAGTATGAATGAAGAATACTCTGTATTCACATATTATGTGTTTATACCGTACAATCAATCCGAATATATATAATAATAGCAAGAAACATAATGAACATTGGAATTATTGAAAACATTGCAACAAAGATGCATATTATAAACGCAAATACCTTAAAACAGACAAACTATGGCTAATACTTGAAATTATTTTAATAATAATAAAACAATATCATATTTTATGTAATAATTGCATGATAATGTAGTCACTTGTTAAAATTGGTCATAAAAAATGTGATAAAGCATCAAAATGTTTTGCTTTTTTAGTTTTCTGAAATTATGTGAGCATATTTGAACTATTAAAACTTGAATAACACCTTGAAAATGAGTAACAAAATATGTATGAATGTGCTTAAAGATGTAAATACCATGCAGGTGCGATAATGTACTTAAGTGTCACACAAGGTGGTACTTTTACTAAGATAGCAGTATAAGAAATTAATACATTTGTCCTAAAAACATATATGTTCATTTATACATAAATTTAAGAAAATTATTAAGAAAATATTATAATCATTTGTATTATGTATTTAGTAATATGACATTATGTTTAAATAGAACATAATGTAATTTGATCCATATTTACTTTGTTTTTACATTATATGTTACACATGCAAGACCTATCTTATATGAAATAAATTAGCTTTATTTAAAAATAGCACAGACATTTGACATTAATTAATGAGAAATTATACCATTGATAATTTTCCTTATCAAGGTGCTGATTATACATACTTTAATAAATATATATTGTTCTTATAAAATTATTCATATGATAAGTTAAGTGAACATGTTCTTTCATACATTCTTTGTTATTCTATTCCATTAATTCATATAAATGTTAAGTTTTTGTACACAATAAGTACTTTTTTAACAAGTAAATTGTTGTGAAGCATAAGGCTTGGGTTTTTGATTTTAATATGGGTTAAATATTAATAAGTTAAGTATCTCTTTATTATTATAGAAGTAAATTGATGGAAACCGATGTAATTAATAGATATTGTAATTATTGATATTTATAGAAAAGCATTTTCATTATTATTTACAAGTTTTTTTTAATTAAATTTCCTATGTTTTGATTGGTTCAATAGACATACACTATCATATGTATATAAACAGAACAACATGTTACAAAACATTTAGAGTTTTTTTAATAATACTTTGTTATGAGTCACCCATGAATGACTATTAATGAAAATATAGTTTCTCTAAGATAAAAACTTAGATAAATATATTATTTAAGATTTAATATTGTTTTTGACTATTAACCAATGAGATCTAAATGTAAGAGCTGAATTCCGTTACTTAAGCATTTGTCTAAACCAGTACAATAGTCTAGTACAGCTAAAACCGGATTTGAAAAAATCGGTGCGGACACGTCGCACCGATCTCCGTTGAGTCATCATACAAATCGCGAAGTTCGAAACTTGTTTGTTTGTTTGTCTTACGTTATCCGAGCGACATGACGGCGTGATTGATAATTTCGCGGACAATGTTTAGATTGGTTTGTTTAATAAAGGCGTTACCTTATTACGAAAGATAATAATGTTCGTACTTTTGAGTATTATAATATAAAAATTTTTTTTACTCGTGTTACTTAACTACGCAAAAAATTGAAGTACGGCGCCGGAAGTGAAGTCTCTTGTATTCAAATTTATACTTTCAAAGGATTGTCACATACTTTGTAAATTTGTTTGTTACAAAACGTCTATTATATGATATTGTCATCGAAATATATATAATGTTTTTTAAATTTTGTGTCTTTGTGAGCTTAGCAAAAGCTAACACTAAAATACAGCACAATAATTGCAAACTAATAAAATTAATAATCGCGTCAACTTTTTATATTCTGGAAATAAAGGTTTTATTGTTCATTGAACTATATCCTTCTGACGTAACATTGGATATTCGAACAATTTTTTTTTAATAGATGTATCGCATCTAATTCATATACTATACGGAGAAAATTATATTATATAATCTAGTTACCCTTTTTAATTATTCTTTCTTTAGAAATGACATCATAAAACGAATTATAGTTTTTTATAATGTTAAGTATAAAATGCAGTGTAGCAAAAATGATTAAAGAGACAAATAAATATGTACGATTGTTTAAGTTATGATAAACGCTCTTCCGCATTACATCATCGATGTTGTCGAAGTTTGTGCGAATAGCGAGCTAGTGTTAATAATATAATGCCATAGACACATGTCACAAAACACGATGCAAACTTGTTTTTTTTTTTATCACACGAGCCTTTTAGTATAGTTTCTGTGAGTTTTAGGTGTATATTTTGTTTTGGAATACATTGTCCCTAAGGCTGTATCAAAGGATTATGCCCTAAAACCTTCGGAATGGAGGTGGCTCAACTGCACATATTTAGCGTAATCTCTTTACTTAGCATATTATGTTAAAAATGTATAACATGTTCTGAAACATATATTTCAGAATATATGTTTTACCTACTTTTGGCGGATAAGTTTATATCGGAATTTTGTATATCTTTATCATTGATTATATTTTATCAAGTTTTTTAGCAATTTATAGTGTTTATAACACTGACTTTTTGAAAACGATTAAGAAATAAATTGATTTTATGAATTTAAGCAGACAGACACATATACAGGGCTACATCGATTTATAAAATAGAGACTAATGTAAACGATGATTGATCAACTAAAAATCAAATAAAAATCGTTTACCTTCAAATAAAACGAAATTGTATTGCGCTTTATTTTTATTAATAACGTCCGAAACCCTGTAACAAAGAACAAATTATTTTGTTTCAGAACTCGAATTAGGGACACAATGTGTGGTGGAAATGGAAGGACAGCAGACTGTCCTACAGTATCCGCAGTCGACTCACGACAAAGAAAGGTATGTTTCGTTCTACAAAATACAGATATCTTAACAATTTTCCAGTTGAATTACAAATCCTAACTTTTCTTTCTCTTTTTAATCGAAAGTTTTAAGTAGACTTGGAACTTTCGCGATGTAGGTATATTAAATTGTAATCTCTTATCTTGTCGATTTAGTCGAATAATATATAATTGAGTTGTGTAATAAATTTAATTACCAAAAATTTGCTTATTTTATTTGTCGAAGAAAATTGTATGTAGCCTTAATTCGACTAGTTTTAATTAATAAATGGAGTAGGTACCTGTAAAAGAACTGAAAAATGTCTTTTGGAATAATTTGTATTGTTATTAATGACAATATTTTGAAGAAACTTTTTTTGTAAATCTTCGTCGAAAATAAATAATTTATAAAAATGTACCTGAATGTTATACTATTTCAATATGATGCTACTCTTTAAATTTCTGAGAATTTACGGTTCCACATTTTGGCGAGTAACAAACATCAATGCAAATATTCTTACAAACATTTGTTATTCTAGATCTAGAGTCTAGACAAATCTTTGCCGTTGTGGGTATTCTGTGTTATTTAAATATGTGAGTGGCACACGAACACCTACTTCCGACATGACATTGAAATGTTAGTGTAAATGATGCAATAGATACGCCTTTATATATTTTTTATATGTATATATATGTTATACTTTCGGTAGCTGATGTAGCTGTTACGTTTTTCTAAGAGGTAAATTTTGAAAAGTATATTCTAAAAAAAGGAAGGAAGGAAGGAATCTGGTTTTAAACGGAATGAATTTTCTGGCTTCTCTGGTTTCTTTATAATAGAATAGCTCCAAAAATATTTAACTCTGTATGCTGACGCGAGTGAAAAAAGATAAATATTTATTTTTGTTAAATGTGCATCGTTTTAAAATTACAAAATGTATGTTTTTAACTTACATTTCAGAAGATCTTAATATGTAATAAAGATTTAGATATATGTATTATGACCTAATATTACAATCTCGCTATGCCGTGTTTCCAAATTAAATTAACCCATTGTTAATTATTCAATAATAAGGAAATGCTTTGTTGCTTGAACGGATTTCGTACAGTTGATCATAATGCTTCAATGATAGAAAATAAAGAAAGCGCACGTGCAACTATTTCATATTAATGAAACCAGTTCAAAACAATTAAATCTGCGATTCTTCAGTCCGTAATCAATTATAAAGCTGATCTCATTGAATCCTTGTCCTAGATAAAAAAAAATACAATAAATAAAGAACCGAGGAAGAGGCGATATCTAACACGACAAGGCTGATGTGGCCTAACTACCATTTTTCGATTTATTTATTTATAGCAGCAAAATACAGAACATCCTTATGGCCATATTTTGCTGGTCACCTTCGTGGTCATTTTTGTCCACAGACTGAATATATTAACTGTTTCTTATATTAAATATGTGAAAAATACTTACGCTGTCAAAATGTTTAATCCGTTAATGCCTATATTAAAATTATATTTAATGTTCTGTACAAAATTGGAATAATTTGATCCATAATAAGGTTTGGTATTAAATAGATATTTTTAAAATATATCTACCAGATACTTTTGTTTATCGATATAGTCTACTAAAACCTTCAATTTCGAGTAATTTAAAAATGAATGCCTAATAAAACTTTACATATAACGTAATTTCAAATAAATTCGAATCATGTAATTAATGTACAAACATAATACACATGTTTTAAGTTACGTTTTCTATTCTATTCGTAAAATTATAATAACCTTATCTTTTTACAAGGCTAACGAAATTAAATATTCTTCATAAAATAGTGTTCAAAATCATCCAGATAGCCGAGACGCTCTGATTGGCACGCCACCACGCCGTTTTACGCAAGCGACGCGCGCGCATTTATTATGAGGTACAGTTTACCGAAATATAAAACATTACGAACTATGAGTACAATCGAAAGACGCACTTAAATGTAATAAATAAATAAATAAAGCGCATTTAACTTAGTGCACGTTACAGAAATAAAACGTTGTCAATGATGTTGGACACGAAAATGGCCTTGAAATTTTACGCTTAGCGTCTTTAAAGAAGTTTCACTTCTAAAATGACATAACAAGTACATTAAACACAATAACCTATATTTATTTCGTAGATAGTTTTTCATTACTATTACTATTTTCCGTTTTAAACTTTTCCCGTGAGCCGTGTGTGAGCCGAGATGGCCGAGATGGCCGAGTGGTTAGAACGCGTGCATCTTAACCGATGATTACGGATTCAAACCCAGGCAAGCACCTCTTAGTTTTCACGTGCTTAATTTGTGTTTATAATTCATCTCGTGCTCGGCGGTGAAGGAAAACATGGTGAAGAAACCTGCATGTGTCTAATTTCATTCTGCCACATGTGTATCCACCAACCCGCATTGGAGCAGCAAAGGGAGAGAAGGCCTTAGCCCAACAGTGAGAAATTAACAGGCTGTTATTGTGTAATGTGTTTTAAACTTAATTTATAAGCGTACAGTTATAAGTGGGTCGAATAATAATAGCACAGTTTATAACTTTTGTATCATACGCACTGGACTTCTATAGTAATAGAAAATGGATGTTCTTGCAATTTATTCAGAGAAAGGCGATCTGCAATTTAAAGCGTGTTGCGTAAATCGTTTTGTAATAGATACTTGTCTAAATGTCTCACTAAACGAGTTCCAAGTTATCTGATAGCATTAGTACAAGTTGTTTTATTATTTTATTCACTTCTTTTTAAATAAGTTGGAACATTACTTTGTGAATATAATTTAGAGTGAAATCTAATTAAAAAGTTCCTTAGTGATTCGAAAACACGATATTTTTTATAAAGATTCGACGATGATAAATTCAAACAAAGTAAATCCTATCGTATTGTAAGGACCAATTTTGCGATTGATTTTGTTTAAAATAATATATTACGGAACTACAAAATACATAACTTTTACCTAACATAATATATATGTATATTTTTTAAACATAATTTCATCTTCTTTTTTAATATATATGAAAAATAAATAATTCTTGTTTTAAAAAAATAATGATTTAATAATAAATACATCAACGGTATGCAGAATAAACGACTATAAATTAATTATTTATATAATATTGCATTAGTCTTATATACGTGTACTCAACTTACATTACGTAATCATTGATAAGTAACACCGGCTTATCAAAATTATTAAAATTTTATAAGATTTTCCAATCCCAATGGATATTCTGAGTTTCGTGTTTCTGGTATTATTTTTAAATGTTGAATAATCTGCGGTCTTATTGCGGAGGTACGGCGGAGTTTGTTCACTCTAAATATTCCGTTTTCCGCCGCTCCGCCGCGCTGCGGTGTCGCGTAATAAATTACTTTTCCTTGGTGTAGGCAACGCCTAGTTGTAAAATACTTCTTTGTCGAAGTTATACCGAAAATCTCATTTCAACTGGAAATTTTATATAATTCAGGAGTTTATTTCAAAAATTTATTCACTGTTGTTTGTATACCACATGAGTTTTAAAAAATAAATTTAACACCCACCCACCCAAACCTTTCAGCTCAGCCGGTTGAAAGGAATTGTCTTTAAATTCAGTCGCAAGATTCAAAACCCACACAGAATGCGTGAAACAGGTGAAGATAAATATAACCATGTAAAAAAATAGAATTTATATGAAAACTAAATAATCTGTATTATACACTATCAAGTGTGAAATTTGTTTAAAAAGTGGAATTATGACGACTAAGATATTGCCGAGTTATCAAAATAATTTGCTAATGAAAAAAATGCGTTATTTTATCAAAACAGAATAGGATAGTGAAACGTAGAGGAACAATCGACGCGAATGGAATTTCATTACCCTATTTTTATCTGGTATATTTGTTCGGTAGTTCGACTTCTGACTTTTATTGAAGTAAAGCGAATTTGCCTCGCCGATGCCAACGGAATTAATGAAATTAACGAAAGTTGTAAGTCAAAGTCGTCGGAGTCACGTGTCGGGCAATTGAAAGCGATGTCGTCCTATTGATTGACCCAAATGTGCCTTTATAGATATTTTTTTTAGTTTTCATCGATCAACATCGCTGTTCATATTCTTCAACTTCACAGACATTTGCCTGTGTGCGATTTTAGTCGAAATTGAAATGTCTGTAACTGATTTATGATACGTCGCTTCGTTGATTCTATTTTATTCAAAGGAAATGCACTGGGATATATGAAAATGTTATTGCAAAACACCACTAATTAGAGACACGAATAGAGAAATTAGTGCAAACTGTGTACCGATTTCTCTATTTTGAGACCTCGCAAAAGTTGTATTTTTTTAATTAAAAGTTTGATTTTGCTCTTGTGTTTTGCATATGATTCTTACAAAATAGGTTGTCAATTGAATGAAAAAATTATTACGCTTGTAGACTTATTTTCTAGCGATTCTCAATTGCCTTAAATTGTATAAACGATTGCATAGTTTCGCAATCACGAAGTGTTTGAGTTTATTTATTGTCTTTATTATAATTCATAAAAACCTTGACCGTATTATTCATAAAATTCTGTAGAAATTGCCTTGAATTATTTCATATTAGCCAGTTTATATTTTAAATAGTGTTTATCTTGCAAATCGATAGTAATAACATAGACAGAAATCGGTCTCATCTGAAGCTACTTAGTGAATTAAGCTAAATTTAGTACTTTGCTATTGAAATTAAAAATATGATTTGCATCTGGTTTATTGTGTAAACAGCTTTACTCGGGTACTTCGTAGTAATACATATCGTGATAATACGTTTTAGAATTTCACACCCATTTGTATTCGTAGTTGTGTAATAGATACATTACATGGTTAGTATCTGAATTTATGGAAGATATAATTGGTATATAAAGTATTTCATAACTAGTAAAGCTTATTATAAAATGTCTAATCAAACGTCTATACTGATTTTTTTCTTATCGGTATTGATTATTCGATAACGACGTGACTGCATTCTTTTTACAGGCTTATAATGCATCATATCATGTCGATAAATATAAATATGATTCCATAGTTACATTAATGAATATATTTCATTAATGTATGAATTACCCCAATATATAGGTAGGTATTGTCTTTTAAATTATTCAAGAAAATTATTTAGTTTTTTATACTTATATTTTATGTATACAGGTCATTAAGTCAAAACTATCGAGTACTGAAAGAAAAAGAAAAAAAACGGTAAAATATATCAAACTCAATAATATGATTTTTATCTAAGGATGAATTCTCCAGAGGTATGTTTCAACGCGACTATTCGTCGATTCTCAGAGCTCTATTATATCCAAGATATTCGTTGTAACCCGTGCCGATGCCGGATATAAACCGAATGATTTCATCTCCTCCGAGGGTGCAGATGAACGAACTAATAAAGCCGACTTTATCAAAATTGCTTTCGAAATTTCGAGATGGTTTGGTAGAACTTTTTGCTATGGTAATTAAATAAAAAACAATTGATTGTAATCCTTTTTTTATAATAATGAACGCGTTTTTTCTGCTAAACTATGATAAAATAAAAAACGAAACTGTTGTCTATAAAGTTTACACAAAATACATTTTGTTACCTTTTAAAAACAAATTTTAGCCTATTAGCACAGGACGTCTATTTTATTTATTCGTGCTGCATTATTTTTTATTTATGGCCGTGACACTGTAACTAAAACAGTAAAATAAAAAATGTGAGAATTCATTCATTTAATAGCACTGGTACTCTACAGAGAAGTCCGTCTTTTAGGCTATCAATGCACGTTACAAACATATTTTTATTAAGTAATGTAGATCGTTTAAAAAAATATTTTTCTTAATCGTTCAGCTTTCGGTTGCTGAAGTACCAAGTAGTATCGCCGTTGGCTAATAAATAAATAAAGTTACGTATAATATAAACGTCGATTTATTGCGTTTCACATATTTTTATTATTAAAATACAAAATATTGTTAATTTTCTGAAAATCTATAAAAATAACACGTAACTCTGATCTGGTATGATTTGTTATAAAGTTAATGTATATACTTTGTGACAGAATACAATTTCAAATACAGTTCTGAAAATAATAAAACGGAGAATATCTCATATTTCGTTGCACAAAAATGGTTCGAGCCGATAGCGAATACGTAGAAACCGCCAATAAAAGTAATGGGCATTAGTGTCTTATTTAAATCATCTATTTGTGCGAAACGTGGGTGTGCAGTGCCCGATTCGACCTTTTCCTAACGGTTCGTCGTGGGATTCAGATCGTAACCAGCATTTAACATAATTGTCTTATACGGTAATGCTTTGTTCGTTCGAAATGTCCTTTCTTATTTTTAATTTATTTTACTCATTACTAATGGAAACAAAGGAAACGTTGAACGAAGGTTTGTAATTATTATTGTAGAATTATCAACTTACATTTCCTATTCTCATTTTTATTTACATAGAAAAAGAAGAATTATTCTATATTTTACTTTATACTACAATATAATATAATTATTTTTTATGAAATGTTAAAGCGGAACCGTTATGTTCTAATACATGATAGAAACGTGTAGCTCCACCGTCATTGAGTAACTACAGTTTTTTTTTTATGATATCGGTAGGCGGACGAGCAAATAGGTCACCTGATGGTAAGTGGTCACTACCCCCATAGACAATGGCGCTGTAAGAAATATGAACTATTCCTTACGTCACCAATGCGCCACCAACCTCGGGAACTAAGATGTTATGTCCCTCGTGCCTGTAGTTACACTGGCTCACTCACCCTTAAAACCGGAACACAACAATACTAAGTACTGCTGTTTGGCGGTAGAATAACTGATGAGTAAGTGGTTCCTACCCAGACGGGCTTGCACAAAGCCCTACCACCAAGTAGACTAACGTATGCATGAACTAAAGTATGGATTTTAATAATAATTATTAATATAAACATTCTTATTTTTTAGTAGCAAACTTTTTCAAAGTAAGGCTATTAGCTTGCAAAATTGTTGTTGGATACTAATGGAACACGCTTAGGTTACACTTATCAGTCTCTTGCAGGTTCAACAACCAGGTTGATATTCAAAGAAAAAAATAATTAATGCAATTAATATAAAGTCAATTACGTCTACAAATTAACAGTTATTTTAAATTCTTAGCTAACTATATATAAGATAACAAGTAAATAATTACATTCATAAATGGCTAGCGATAATAGAGCACTATGTTGCTGATTTGCGTCGAAGTGTGCAACAGAACACATACAATATATGCATTATTCTAGATTATCGTCATAATCTGTGTTACTGTTGTTCACTTGGGGGATTTATTTCGTCATAAGTGTCGTAATCCGCGATGTTCGTAACTCGAAAAGCTACTGAATTTCAATAAAATCAATCCACTCGTGCGTGCGTTAGATGCACATATATATTGTATTTCTTTCCTTCGTCAAGACGTCTGAGGGTAATATTTACTTTAGATAATATTCTGCACGATTAATGCCTTTGTCGAGACGACTGAGCTTAATATGTATTTGCTTTAGATCGGCAGTAAAATATCTGAAACTGTAAGGTTAAATTTAAAATTCACCAAAAATTTCTTTTAATTATTTTTTTATTTATACATATATATCATTTAGATAGATTTTTACTTTCTATTTGATACATTTGTATTGTTTTTGTAAGAACGTTTCCATAGCTACAGCCGCGAAAAGAGACAACTTTGAACTTATTTTACCAAATTTATATAAAGTGACTGACTATATCTTTTAGTTTTGCTTTTCAAATATAATTGTATTATTTCAAACACAATTTTATTTACAGTTACGTATGGCAGTAGAAAAAATATATATGTATGTATGGATATGAATAAAAATAATCTGCTAATTAAACATTACAATTTACAAATAAAGTCCGCGTTGAATAATTTTATTAGTCATCTTTTAATTCCGATGTTTTTAAATTAACATATTACGGAGTGTTCAAATGTACGCATATTGTATTTGAATATTAATTCAATATACATAATTGAACTAATTCAGAGATATGTTGTTGATTACATACCAAATTTTTTCAAAATGGCCACATCATTATTTAAATAGAGATGTTTCATAATCTATGCTGAAGTTTGATTTAGATCTATTCTTAGTTTGCCCGCAATTTATACTGAAACACACTAATTGCTGCTTGTGCATAATCAAACATTCGGAGTGAATATTTGCAGGTGAGGAACCGTAACATAAATTAATTATACTTACAAGATAGCAAAGTGTACGTGATCGCAATTTGAACGTTCTAAAACAGCGAGCAATTGCGATAACGCAAAATATTATTTGCTAATTTTCATTTATAATTTATGTCGAACTACGAAAATTTGATTTAACATCGAATGTGATGATGATATCAATAGCGTCATCAGTTGGCAAATGTGCTTAACAATCGCACGATCGACACGATTTTGTTAAATTGTTGTTATACCTAAACTAGTCTAAATCCGTTAGTTTGATACAGATGGTTATCGTTGAAACAATCTGTTACGAACTAAAACGATTTCATAGTTTTCACTGATCCCTGACCCACTTGTGAGTTGCGGAAACATAACTAAGATATTAATTACCTTATAATTATAAGGAATATTCGGTTATATCAATATGCATGTGATGTCCTCCTGAACGATTTCGGTCACGGCGGCGATGTGTGTCATATGTGTGTGCAAATATATGTGCACTCTATTCCCTCACGCTCATAATCCGATAAGTCTTGTTCGCATTTTAAAGTTGATTTTTATTTATCAAATTTGTATAATGTAGCGTACCTATTCTATTCTACGAGAAAATTAACTTCTATGGCATGTTTTATTAGAATCCGTCCCGTTGTATGAGCTAGATTAATTAACAAACCTCCAAACAAGTCTACTTATAATTTTAAATAATTTATATTATGTTTATATTAAAACGATGAATCTTAAGAAATTATGTAGCCGTTGCTAAATTTCATTGTTTATATTTATAAAAACAATTATCAAGATTTAATTCGTCTAAAAATATTCGGTTATGAACATAATTTTCCTTTTCACGTACAATGTACTTGCCCTAAGCTACTGCCTTCATTGATTCCAGCCATGTTTGTTAGTATAAGCCACGATAATGCTGGAAGGTAAAAGATAAAAGATAAATTATGGGTCAGCCCCAATCGATAAGATTAAAAGAGTGACGATGTATTGATAAGACGTAAAAGCATGTGTATTGTGAGTATAGGTTTTACATTGAACATTAAGACAGCAAACGTATTTAAAATTCATAATGTAAGTACTAATATGTACGTATAATAAATGTTAATTTTATTTTCTTCCTATGTTGATCGAATGTAACAGAAATATATTGGGAACATTAAAACAAACAAAGAAATCTATTAAATGTTTTACGTCTCGTAAGATTTAAATTTGGAGCAATTCAAATTTTGCTAGCAACAAAATTTTGTCATCAACTAGAAATAATATGTTAATTGTATATCTTTACCATCGTGTTCCAGGCTAGTAGTATGAGATGGGGTGTTAGGGATACGAGGAATAAGAGCACACTAAGGGATTTTTGTTAAGCGCACCCATCAATTGAGCACATAAGCTGCTCAACCATGCCGTATGAGAGCTGGCAACCAACCCACCAACAATAGCATTCTAAAGGAGGATTAGCGTCTCAATAGGCGGGTCGGCCATTAAAGTCAGCCCAATATATCCACACAGCTTAAACACTATACCAAAATGGGATATGGGCCAGTGAATGATGATTTGTTTTCCCTTTATTAGTTTTTTTCTTAGATAACGCTGCGTCTGTCATGCTTGCCAAAACCTTACCTATATCCAACGACACTGTTATTATGTTACGTTGATGTCAAAAATAACTACTAATTTTATGAATTACAAAACAATTTTCGATTAGTATAGAATTTTGTTAATTGACATAATTGCACAACTTAACATTTAAATTAGCATTGATTTAAATTTATAGTAACTATTAAATGCAGATAGTATTACCACGGTATTAAAACAGGATTTACATAAGTGAACATTTTGATTGCTTATTTCCTATGATACTCACGAAAACAAGGTAATTTATGAAGTTATGGTAGTATTTCCCATTACAAAATGCATTTTTTTTTTTTGAAACGGTTTTACTGCAATTAGTAGGAAGTATTTTTATCCCGGACTTTAGTGTCTAGACATTTAAAGTACGTACAGCAGTATTTTTCGAAATATTAATTTGTTCGTTTTATGGACATTGTTTTTTTTTTTTATTTTATCTTCTAAGGGCTACAGAATAAAATGACAGTCAAAAAATACATATTATTACATTTTTAATGATGTAGACACGACATGCGTTTAATATTAAGTACCAATTAGCGTCGTGTCCATGACAGCACCAAACTTTTTTTTTGTTTAGTTTGATTTATTTAATCTATTTAATTTTTTTTAAACAATTTCAATGGATGTAAATAATAGAACGGTCGGTAAAAATATCATAATTAGAACGAACACTGCAATATGCAACGAAAATCCATTTTGTTTCTGCATGCACAGCGGAGTCCCCATTCTTCGCATTAAAATAAAGTTACGGAAATTTTTATTCTAGCTAAAAGAAATTTTGTGACCGTAGTCAAAAATATTATCTTTAAAATGATCATTCTTCCACGCAAACCTAAAACCACAATTTCCAATTCTTCATTACGTAATGTAAATTATATCACTAAGAAGCAGTCTTGACCTGCAAATGAAAGGAAAAACAATAGTCATTCACTTGATTAAAAGCTGGCACAGAGGTTTCATCAGTAATACAAGAAGGATTCTGTAATTCGGTCTCGGTGAAAATGGTAATGGGAAGAACCATGTCGTCCTTATCGTAAGAAGTAATATGTTCAGGGGTGTCTAAGACACGACAGGAAGGCACTGAATAAATACTTTATAGAATACAGCATAGCAGTCAACAATTTAATTACAATCACCAGTTCATTTTCATTCATCTGTTAGAACAATGCTCTAGTCGTTCATTCAGCCGTCGTAGACTTAGTTTCAGAATTATTTATACGAAGTCGTAACAGACCTCTTTCCTTTGTTTAAATTCTTTTGTGCTCTTTCACTTCGCTTCAATTGTCGAGAAACATCCACATCAATCTCCATCGCAGAGATAACTATTTATGAACTTATACATTTTGATTATGTGTCATTTGATTTTTTTTAGTAATTAACTAGGAATTATATTCTAGTCATGCTACTTTTTTTCAATTTAATTACGAATCTAATAAATACCTTATCTCTTTTTCGATTGCCTAATTGATTGATGTCTACACCAAATCTTACAGAAGTTTTGTATTAACAGGCCAGCATTTTTGTTGTGGCATAAAACCTTTCGCATTTATGAATTAGCAAGATTATTATAACAAATATAATGTCCGGATGTAGTTTTATTACACGTATAAAAGTGTGAGCAGAATGCGTGGCGGTTGTCGGTAACCCTGGCGGATGTGTGCTCATCAAGTTGAGTGCTCAGATACAGTCCTGCCTCAATATCGCAGTGCGGTGTCTCCTTTTACCGCTGCTCAGAAAATTCAAGTTACACATCAGGTATTTGGTGTACTGAAAACGTTTGTTACTAATAATTGCCTTTTAGGATCAATAGTAAGTAAGCAAATAAATTGCATACTATTGTAATTACTTACTTGAATATTTAACGTTATAGTTACTCTGGGTTTATTTAAAATTTTGCAAAAATAATTATATCTATATATGTACAATATTTATCATTACTTTTAGCCTTGAGTGAATTACGTAGGTTCTATATCGTAAATAGACAAAATTGATTATAGCAACGAAATGAGATCACCTTTTTTGTTTAACTAAAAAATACATTGTGAAAATTTTTGTCGGTCAATGGGTTCAAGGTAACCTGTTAGATAAATTGCCAAACAAAGCGGTCATTAGTCGCTCTGTTTCGACAGGCGTATTGCTTTTATTATCATTAATTACAACTTTCTCATTTCATTTAGTATTTAACTCAACCATCGGTTAATCTGAAATTTTAAATTGTCTTTGGCTGAATAAAATTGTCATTTGTCAACTAAAAGCTGGTTTTTGTATACTTTATATTTCAACGGTTCGGATGAGTAAATAAATAAACAATTTTGACCTTGACTTGATGTGACATTTTTAGAGGTCGTGATCTAAAAAAATATGCTATTTATTATGAATTCGTGAAAACAGGCGATGTAAATGACGGCAAATTATACAAACTTAAAAAGTAAATTATAAATTAAGGTGGATATAAGCTAATGTTGTAAGTGGAAGATGATATATTTATATATATTTTTTTTTTATTATTAAAAAAAAGTTTTTACAAAAAAATTAGTTCTCGCCAAGCTGGTATGCTTTAAATATATCTTTACTCTTCCTCTCATTTGAATATAGAATGCGGATAAAATTTTGGACTTGTGAAAGTTATTATTGATAATTTACTTTTATTTACTGATATTTATGATACTTACGTAAAGAAAGTTTTAAATAATATTCTTGTTCTTGACTTTTGTTCACTATGAGGTCCTTAACCATTGTGATGCATTTTTAGTGAGATGTTCTGCGTATACCAGCGATATTTTCTTTGTTTGTTTGTCTTTCAATATAAATGTTTTATGTGAACCCTTGTTGTACCCTTGCAAAGCCGGTTCGGTAAGCTACTATAAAATTATGCAGGGTTTTTTTCGCTATTCTAATCGTTGTTATATATTTAATTCATGGTATAGATCTGAATTTCTGACAGATTTATTCGTCGTTCCGTGTCATACATTTAGGTGACAGCCACTTGACATTACAGTGTTTGCGGTCTGACCTGACCACACGCCGCAGTAACTTCAAAACGTGCGATGGAAAATAATAGTTGTAATTTATTATTCATGTACATTTGCTACATTTTTAAGCATTTACTTTATTTGTGTTATAATTTTATTATATGGTTATTATGATTATGGTTATAATGCGTGCTTAACCGATGATTACGGGCTAAAACTCAGACTAGCACCACTGTATTTTCATGTGCTTAGGAAAACATCGTAAGAATTTTTTAACATGTGTATCCAACAACCCGTATTGGAGCAGCTTGGTGAAATAAACTTAGCCTACCAGTGACACATTCACAGTAAGTAGTAATAATTATTGTGATAGTGCCTAAGTTTCTGATTCATACCTGTTAACGGATAGTAATAAGGCTGGTGTTATAGAGATCATTTAAAACATTAATATGAACTTGGATTTTTATAACAGTTAATTATTTAGTATGATTTTCCGACATCAATGAAAGTTTTGCATATCTTACTATTAATGACCGTTTTTTTGTTCTTGTTGGAAAAACGCTATAACGGTATGTTGGACTCGCCTGCGCTGAGTACGCCAGAACACCCACTAAAAAACCAGTGGTACCCACTTTGTCCCTTTGGGCGTATCACGGGATCGCCTGCTCATGTTACCGTGGCTCCCCGATGGTTGGTCCATGCGGGTGTCCAAACTTAGAGGGGCTCTGGGGTAGAACTCTTTACTCGGACTCCTTCTTCTTCCACTTCTTCTTTCTTCTTTATCCACTTGGTTAGCGGAGGCATTTTCCTCATGCTCCCGCTCCGCGGTCTCCTTCCGCGACAGTTCTTTTATTGATCCTCATCCAGTAGTAGATAAAAACATTATAAACATAATAAATATGCAGCAAGCAAGAAGCTTTAGAGTATTTTAATACAAAACCGTTACACATCTCCTGTCAACGAAATTGCATCTTGATTTCATTGATTGCGTTGTAGGTAACTACTTCCATGGCTTAGATTTTATATTTAAACCCTTTTCTACGTATGATTTTTATTAAGTACTTACATATATTAAATATGTGTATTTTTTTTTGTTATCTACAATATTATTAAAATACTTTAATATTTACAAAAAGCAACACTCAATGACCTTGATTGAATGCATCATATAATGAATCCTTTAATCCATGTTATTATATATGTAGATTCACGAAGAAATGCAGTTCACGCTCTAGACATTTTCTTAATTCATGATTAATTAGTAACTAAAGTGTTACCGTTAGCTGGCGCAGTGCAGCGTTGTAGCGAGCTAGCAGTAATTTCGTTCAGCCACGGCGGGTCGTTGTACTTGCAGCGAATACTGCATAACTTACATTACTTGATACTTAACCTTTACACGACAGAGGTCAAGTTAAACGAGTCTCGTGCTTAAACATGGTTTAGGATCTTGTAGTTAAAAACAAATTTAGAATAGTGAACTACTCCAATAATCTAAAAAATCTTGGATATAGAAAAGTGTGAAAAATATTCGTATCGTACTGGCAATTCAGCTGTCTCTGTTAGCTCGGCGAGTTTTATCATTTCTCCAGGATATCTGTTTCAAATGTCAAAATATTAGTTACGTATCAATAAGTCAATGTTACTTTGATCAAACGTTACAAATATTTTCAGATGTAGTCAGCCTTTTATTTTCTTTACCGTGACCGGGTTCTCATAAATTAGTTTCTTCAATAAATCCTCTAGACACATATAAGGTAATATATGATTAGAAGAATAGTTCCTATTGTTTATAATATATAATAAAGTACATATTTTATAAGAGTTTTTATATGATGTATTTAACGTAAAGCAAGATTTATTTGGTAGAGTTTCACAACATGCAAATAAAACACGAAATGAAGTAATTATATTCCTTGTATATCACGCTTTCACCAAAACCGCTGAGTGCAGTTTTTAGTGTTCCGCATCGGTTTATATAAAATGTGAATACTTATGTTAGGACATACTTTGTATATGTCGGTACCGAAAGCTTTCTACTTGATATTTTTAACATAAACAAAAATGAAATAGATTGTAGTCTAGTGTGCGCAAACACAGATATACACTCTATCTCTAATGGTCGAGCATTATTGTGATGATAATGCGGCGAGGCCGGGGAGATTAAACCCAGGACCAAATACTACCTGCTTTATAAAACACGATACATTTATTGCATTAACAACAATTCTATAACATGTATGGATTGTGAAAAATTAGTTTGTAAATTTTTCTATAGAAAATTTGCCAAAACGTAAATTTTATTCTTCTGACAAATGTTAATCGACTCTAACACGATAAAATATATTTTAATAAAACATAGGTTTGTAGAAAATTGTAATTATAATCTAGACCTAGAGGTAGAAAAATAAAATGTTTGAGATTCGATTCGGTACAGTTACCAATTGCGAATACAAAAATTCGAGAGCGATGTTATTCGAATAATAATAGAAGAATAAATTCGCAAAGAAATTACTATTGAAACAGGAGTTACGAAAAAAGAAAATGATTTAAACTTAATAATTTTAGAACAATAAAATACATTAGTTACTAATAAACAGTGTGATTCATGATTGATATGTAAATTGCTGATATGGAATGAATTTCCCGTCGTTTGCGATAATTCTGGCTCTGGTTGTTCGTCATAATTATATTACTGAACGTGTTACCGCCATTGACTTTATTTTATTTCGTTTGTATATTTATTTTATATTTTTTGTCAGAGGTAGACAGATTGAATAGGTCACCGGTCAATATTAACCAACCAATGCGCCACCAACCCTGGGAACTAAGATATTATATCCCTAGTGCCTGTAGTTACACTGGCTGACATAACGGTTAAACCGTTAAACACAACAATATTAAGTAATTCTGTTTGGCGTTGGAATATATGATGAGTGGGTGGCACCTACACAGACGGACTTGCGCAAAGCCCTACCATCAAGTGTTATTGTATACATATTATTGTTATATATGTAGGAATATGTAATAATTTGTATATTATTTAATTAGTTGATGTTGTATAATTGTACTTCACCTATATTAATTTATACAGAAGGTGTCCTTTATACACAAACTTTTTGTCTTTGGTTTTTTTGAAAAAAGATTTGCTCTAAATAGATTTTCAGTTTTATCATTACGATTTGTATTGTAACGTCGTCTTAATGTTTCATAGTATTTGAAAAGAACGTAATTACTTAAATTAAATGAGTACTTTTTTCTTCAACTCTACAAACATTTTTAATTTTGTAAGACTAAAAGAGCTCTGTAGGTTTTTCTATCAAACATTAACTGCTATGTCTTAGTGTGAGTAATATTACCTGTCTTTACAGAAAGCTCTAGCGCGCTCGTACAGCTCTTTGAAAAAAGAGGATTTTTAAATCGTCTACCTAGTTTTTTCTTGAAACGGAATGTAGGTCACGGCTGGATGTGTAGGTATTTCCACCAAGTAATGTGTTGACGTGGTTTGATTACCATAGTACATGGAATCGTACTCTCATTATTAAAAGGGGTAGGGAAGGTGAGCGCATTTATAATGAAGACTCAAGTCCTTACATCAACTAATGAGTTTTTTAAGCGAATAAAATTATTTTTAGGGTTTTTATATAAAAAAGTTAACGCCAGTGAATGTCCCACTGGTGGACAAGGGTATCTTAACCTGTTACTGAAGACGTTTATTCCTACATTTTATCTCAACATACTGTTTCGCTATATCTTCGTGAATACATATCTCTTTCATTTCTGTTTCTAATATATCTTTTTACCTACGTGTTTGTATTAATCATTCAAAAATCTTGTATTAAACATTTCTTGGTACATACAAACTTAAACAAAAATTTCATATTCACATATATGCGATCAACCTAATGTCTGGATTTCGTTGCAGTATTGAATACACAGGTACTCAAACTGGTGAGGTGCTATAACAAAGTAGTATCCTTTGGACCGATGTTTGCCTCAACGGGAGACTCCGCAAGTGACATAATAATGTTTATGTAGATGTGTACGTAAACAAAGGTGTATTCATTTTTAATTAAATATATTTTTGTAACTCATTGTTCCATTAAACGACGATCCGATATAAAACTTTTATTACAATTGATATCGGCCTACTAATAATGTGTTAAGAAATAAAAATTAAACTGTGCGTCACTGCAAAGCATAATACTTATAAACGCAGATACAAAATTAACTCACGATATACATATTTAATTTCGAATTTTATAAATATGAAGTACTGCGTATTTTTAAAATTATTTAAATTTAAAACAACTATTTAATTGAACTGCTGATTTTAGGTGATACTATGTTTAAATAACGAAATATTTTAATAAATATAATCTATTAAAATAGATCACTAATTGTTTACTTGTAAAGAATATATACATAAATGTTAGTTATATATCGTTTCTTTAAAAATAAATGTAAAAACAATTCATCGCATATAACATTCATTTGTCAGATTGCCGACGTTGGCTAGGATCAGCGACTATCAATAAGCCTCCGATCGCTTCACTGGAGAAAATGAATTCCGACAGTAGCCGTGCTCCCACGGGAATGTACTTGTTACTATTAAATGCTCATTTGTTTTCAACCCTTTACCATAGTTTTATTTCAGTTCAAGTATATAATTTTGTAACAACTTACCGTTTTCTTAAAAAGGTGAGGTGTTATTGGTGATATAATAAGTAAAGGAGAGAGTATTCTCTGTACGCTATTTTTGTACCTACAGCGGTTAGTTTATACTGACGTTGAATTGTATAAATAGTTTAATAATTAAATTATAAAAAAAACGTCCGCATGACTTAATTTCGGTCATGGTTAATAACACGGAGTGCGCATGTCGATAGTACACATGTATCTGTACAAACATAGATAGTCTCTCATAATTCGACGGGACGTCAATCGACGAGGGCTTAAATCAAAATTGGTTATCTGAAATCTTGCCATTCTAACCACTTGACCAACGAGGCGGTTGTCCTAGCCTATTTTCTTTTTAGTAATGGGTAATGTTTTTACATTTGCATGTATTTTTGTGCTTGGTTGACTACTAGGCGTACACATTGAACCATCTATTATATATTAAAATAATCGCTTTTTACAAATTGAATATGTATGTTTACACGCTACATATATCAAAAAAAACATTTGTTACAATTTTTGTCTGTCTGTTTGTTCCGGCTAATCACTGGAACGGCTGGACCAATTTTGACGGGACTTTCACTGGCTGGCGATAGCTGATGTAATAAGGAGTAACTAAGGTTACAACAATAAATTTTTTGTTAAATTCAAACGCGAACAAAGTTGCACACAGAATTGGGCGTAGCTAGTTTTGAATAAAATCGAGATGCCATTATTTCCTATGTTTTTGATTGCTATTGTATTTAGGTTTGTTCACTTCAAAAATGGAGTTTGAAATATACGATTTCTTTTTTTGATTATTTTAAATTTATTTCAATTGTAAAGCGAAATAAATGTGTTAAGGATATAATACACGTGCCATGCAATAATAGGCGCTGTTTCTCAACGCCATATATGTATGCCATTACTAATGTCAAGGCTGTTTTTAGTAGCGAGACTTGTGCATTGTTGATGCAATGAATATGCCTGCCGCGCGCCGCGTGGACAAGGTGCATAAATCACATTGAAATTTATATTTAAACGTATAATAATGATTAATAGTCGTCTAACTAGTTATTGAAGTGAAAGAAAATCAGTTTTTTGTAATGTCTTTTTTTGGGTTCGCAAATAGGCGATGGCGATTCTATTATTATAACTGAATAAGGTTTTAAAATAAACCAGCAAACCAACAGTCTACTATGTGACCACGAAGAACTGCTTCGAAAACTTATTACAATAAATTAACTATCGCCGTGTGGGTGGGAAACTTTGTAAAGGCACATTTTCAGTTTTAGATCTTTCCAATGATACAAAATTTAACAAAAACAAAACATTTTCCCTATTTTCTTCGTAACTTAATCAATACTATAATCTGTCTGTCTGTTGATTTTTTATGGCCAAATTACTCAACAGAATTTGATGAAATTCTGTATGAAGCAAACTTGAACTCTAAGGAACTCCATACACTACCATTTTATGCCTATCGCCTATCGACTAACCTTTAAAATGTGAACGAATCCGTGGGCGACAACAAGTTATTTATAAATTATATTTTTAATATTTTAATATCGTTGTTTTTTATTTTAACATTATAATATAACAAAAAATACTTTTAAAAGGTGAAATGGTTAGGTCCGGATAAAAACTTTCTTTGTCTTTCTTTGTTAAAGTAAGTAAAGTCTGCTAAGTACTTTAAGTTGCTTTTAATAATATAAATGAATATAAAAAAATGTAATTCTGAATACGTCTTTGTGTTTATTCAAGTATAATTTAACGCTTATCAGTGACCATGTGACAATAAGAACGGTAAGCCTTAGACAAGTTGTCAAACACGAATAGCATTTGCAATGCAATTATTGTTACCATGATTACATACAAATATTACCCACATATATGTCATCCAGTAATTATGAGTAATGTAGTAATGTAATAAGCGTTCTATAAATCCTTTTTTCCGAATATGTAATGAGTTTTTACTCTGTGCGTCAATCACGGTAACTACTGCATTTATCGGTATGAAAACAACCAATCGACGCGAATTAGAACGTAGACTTTTATAGGCTATTCATTATTCGAATTATGATCCTGATTATCCTTCTCCCTTTTTATATTGAATGTCTAGCGGAACGGGCTAGTAACATGGAGTTTCATAGTTTTTTCAAAAGTTAATAAAAGTCTCTTAAATAGTAAGGTTGAGGGCGAATTGACCATGTAAGGATTAAGGAATAGTTTGTGTCTTACAGTGCCAAGAACTGTCCGATAGATAGATAGGGATGCCCGCGGACCATCAGGTGGCTCATTTGCCTTTTTTGTTCCAGTTACGAATAAAAAAAGAACTGGAACCGTGCCAAACATAAAATCAATATCGTTGAATTTGTAGAGATTATCGGCAATGATATACGTATTTATAGACATAAATAACTAAAAAACACTTTAATTTCATTATATTATTATTTTTACCTGAAAGATCAACAGACAGAGAGGAAAAGATGAAGTCTTATCAGAAAGGTAACGTTTAAAATGTTTGAAAATGGAGGAACTGGCTTAAATGTTTGGTTAATACAATAGAGCGTAATACATGCGTTATTCAGAATCGGGAGCACTCATGGTGATAAAGACTGTCATTTGATTAATTTCTCAATTACGTGACAACCGATGTCGATGATTTAAAGCTGCGTTATATTTATAAAAATGCAAAATATGAGGAAAAATGGTTCTATAATATTATCGCTTACCGCTTGATCCTTCGCTGGGAGCATACGCCTGTATTGTAACAATTCAGATTCGAGTATTTTATAATTTAGTGAGAACTGAGTATTACAGTGTAATAATTCAATTTGTAACTTTACACCCGTGAGAGAAAAAAATGCAGTATAAAACAGCTGACTCGACTGTAGGCGAATATACGAAATTATAAATTAAATTGTTACTATACAGGTGAATAATCGTGCTGACATATACTGTAACGTGATGCTTAAACCATAGATTATTATAATTATCAGAGATTGTTAAATTACAGGCGAGTGCTGAAGGTGCCGTCTCAAGATTGGATCGCTTGTTTTGTGATTGCAAAAATTAAAAAAAAAGAAATATTTATGAGGTTGATATATTTAATTCATAGTTCGACCGAGTATTGGTATACTCGGTCAAGTCTATACTAACCACTTTTTTGTAACTCGCCACATTGATTTGTATACCGCCACGTTGATACAACCATGAGAATATTTTTGACTACAGAAAATATTTTAGCCCAAGTCTAACAAACAGACTTAAAAGTGATGTAGCAACGCACGTCGGTCGGGTTTTAAAGTATTTATAACATTAATAAATAAACTATCTTAGTGATTATGAGATTATTATAATAATCATCGCTTTTAATTCCAATTTAATTTGTTATCATTATTATTATTATTTTTTTATTCATTATTTATATTCATTTCCGACAGAGAAGTATGAAAGAAGATGCTGCCCCAAGTAAAATTGGGATAAGGGCAAGAGAACGATGATGGTATTATTATTTTTAATGGCATATTGTTTGTCTTTAAACACATTGTAACGTTTTGCTCGGCTTATATTAAAATAAAAAATCGTTTTTTTTTTTTTAAATTATTTATCCATTTAAAATGACAGTACAATATTTAATATAATGATAGTAGCTAAAAAACCACTAAGGTTTATACGTGTGCCATCAATAGTCTACACTATAAATTTATACATTTAAATACTATCGCTATACTACAGATCTAAATACGTACATACACACTTAAAGTAAATCTAAAAAATATTGCTTCAGTTTATGTTTATACGACAATTAAGTATCGTAAAGTCTGTATAATAATCATAAAATGAAACAAAAGCAGTAAGAATGAAATGCCATTCAATGAAATGTATTGATTTTTTTGCTCATAAAATATTCATCGAAACTGACTGACATACTATTTTTTACCCTGACCTAAATGTACGCAATGTTCTTTAATTTAACGCTAACATTAAAATTGTATAAATACTCATGATTTATTTTTATAAAAAAAAAAATTGTTAATTTTCACAAAATATACTCCTATTCGAATAAAAGTGTTCGTTAGTGTTCGATAGTAAAGGGTTTGGAAATTTATTGGATGTGTCAATCACGGAATCCATTTAAAAGTTGAAAATAACGTTTTGTTATTGTAAACTAGGCTAGGTATGTAGAAATTATCAATTCACTGTCGTATAGAAATTATATATATTCCTACTCCTTTTTGAAGGTATAAAGTATTAGGGATAAAATTACGGGAAATCAGTTCTATTCTGTAAGATCTCACTTCGTATCTCACTCCTAAAATGCTGACAACCTGATAACTTTGAAAATTATAATGTTTTTTAATAAGTAATTGTTGCATGTTTGGTTAGCACGTAGCAGTATTTAAAAGTTCTTTTAAAAGTGTGTATATCGCTTACCATTCCTTAAGAAGTGGAAATGAGGTCGTGGTAGACCTTATTACAATAGAGCATTTGTTAATGAGAATGTGTTTAAAGATAGCCGCTGTCTCTACCGCTCTTCGTGTTTTATTTTTTTCTTTCCTCTTACAAGATTACTTTCAAAAATCCTAGTGCCGTTGGGAAAATATGTAAGGAGTAATTTAGGTTAAGTTTTGTGTACCTACATTTTCTATAGTTATAAAAAAAATATTTTCTTTAGCATATTTGTCAGTGATGAGATCCACAAAAGTAACCCATCAAAATAAAAAAATATACATTAACAGCATTGTAGATTCAAGAGATTGGCTGGCACAAACAAACAGACAGACAGACCAAAATTGAAAAAAAAACCATATTATTTTGGTATATGTACCGTGTATATGCATTTAGTAAAAAGCGATTATATTTTAATATTACAAACAGATACTCCAATTTTATTACATATATAGATAAACTTAATACGAAATTCGCATTAATATTGTCGGGCGAGAGACACAAGAACTTCGTTAAGAAGTTAAAATCGCTGCGATGCAGCAGAAAACTTAGCTTATTTTATTTTTTTTACAAGTATTGTATTTAACACGTGTCGACGGTCTTGATAGTACACATAAGAAATGTATATTCTATACATACATTTCATAGTTAACGCTAACTAGTGTTAAGTTTTCTATTGAGATTATGATTCCTCTTTATTTGTACGGTAGACCACTAAGCTATATTTAATTATGTACTCTGACTGTTGATTTGAACAATATCGTTTACTGGCAGAAGCCTCGTCATCGCCCGTGTTGAAATCTGTTTATGACAAAAATCCTTAAAGAGCTGGCATACTATCCCTCATCCATAACCTCATCAACCCATTTGACGGGTAAAAAAGTAGCCTATATAATTCCTTGGGATTGGCCTTGCTTCATACTAAATTTATCAAATTCGGTTCAATCTTTAACCGTAAACGAGTAGATTAGAAGACTATATTATACCTACGTGAATTTAATACAATAACGCACCGCTCGACCCCGATAAATGAGATAAAGACTAATGATGACGATGACTAAATTAAGTAATCGAATTAATGAATGAATGCGTATAAGGATTTCATTAATTAATGATTATGTTTATACAGTGACTTCTATTGATTTGCAGCATCTGGTCACAGAAGTAACATATAAGGTTTTGTTAATAGACATTTTTTTAAAAGATTATTAGCTTTAATGAAATCAAAACATTTGATATTACATATTATAATAATTTTAGCTAGGTAGGAAGTAAGGTAAGTATTTTTATAATTCAATTATTAATTAATTAATTCGGTTGATAATAAACTTTAACATGATCGTAATATTTAGATAACATAAACAAATATTGAAAAATTCTTCAAAAAATCTTCAAAAGTATAAATACAAAAACAATCGCATATGTAAAATGTTAACACGTCTGAAAATGTTAAAAGTAAGTAAATATTAAAAGTAAGGACGTGTAGGTATGGTTATGTATTTATACGTTTACAGTAGAATAAAAAAAACTTTATAATTTTCAATATTTTTAAATATCTATATTCCTCCAGTCAGATTTTTCATTGTAAAGGTTATTAATCTAGTTCAACAGACATTGGACTAATAATAAATGTATAATAATAATTTAATATTTTAAATGTAGGTACCTATTTGTATATTTTTGTGCATCTACAAATTGAATATAACTTTAAACAACTGTTTTGTAGCGTATGTAGTCTTCATGTAAATAGACTTAGGTGCAACAATATATCTGTAAATACAAGGAATAAATCCAAGAAAGTATGTTTTCAGCATCATTATTTTCTCCGTACAAAGGCGGTAGGGATTATATCGTGGGTGGAGTTATGAATGTGAACTAACGTCTACGTCACGTCTATTTACAATCGTGTAATTTAACCGAGAAGTCTGAATGAGTAAGAGGCTTACGAGTACACTAATTGGATTTCGCCGCACAAACGAACACGGTATTATTACTAGTATAGTTGGTTTGAGAGATCAGTTGTATCGGGTATTAGTGCTTAGGTAATGCTTAAACAATATATTGTAGTTAGGTATTTAGTGAACCATATTCGTGATCGTTCATTAATCTATACTTTAAATTAAATAATAAACCATATTTTTTATCTATGACTTAAAATTAAAATGTGATCATATTTTTTGTGTTTATATTATAAATATATGATGATAAACCTAACCTCGAACTAAGCAATATATCCGATATGTTTAATTCAATACCATATTTCTGTGCACGAGAATTGCGGAGGACAGGTGGCATATACGGATCTAAATAAAATATAAAGCTCAACGATATGACTGACGTTGGATATATAATGTAATGTATTTTATAATAGTTGACAAAAAACATTGAAAAAATTAAATATAAAATATATGTTGTCATAACATAACATAATTTGATTTCATTGTACGACGAAATTTACTTCATGAACTGTCAATTTCATGAAGTTAATTTAATCATGTTTAAATCCAGAAAACTGTTTGCAATAAAGGTTTTTCGATAAAATTTATTGCATTCAGTTTATTTTCTTAAACGATATTTGTTAATTCAGCTGTCGAGCAACACGTTCTAATTAAACTCCATTAAGTTATGCCTCGAGACTCTAAAGACTTCTTAAGCTCGTTTGTTGGAATAACTAATTTATCCTGATTTATGAGAGAAAAGGCAAGTATATTTTTTATGAAATACTAGCCCACGTCCTCTAGCTCGCGTAGCGTTTAATTTATTCGAAAAAAAAAAAGAATATAATCCGATACAAATATAACGCAACACACATTGATAATTTGAATTGAAAAATGAAATGTAATTTTTAAGATTGGCGCTAAATCGTGGGTGCTAGTTTGTTCATTTCAGTTATATAATCTAAAAAAATAACTATTGTTTTTAATTATGACAATATACCAATATTAATATTCAAATAAAATTAAAATACATGTATTAGTCGTTTTTTACTTTTAAAACTTAATGTGAATTTAGGGTCAACCTTTACCCTTTGTATATTTCACACTTTATTGCACAACACAATATATTATATCAATTGTACGAAAGGCGGGCTTAATGCTAAAAGCATTTTCTACCAGCCAACCTTAGGAAGTGCAGGGAATAATGTTGTTACGTGTGTATAATAAAAATAAATACATTTGAGAGAAAGATAATTTTCTCATACATTATACTTTTTTTTTCAACTGGAATTAACTATACTACTTAGATTTTAAATACCAAGTGATACGCTTATACTGATTTACACAATTGTTAAAAAGTTAGTTTGTAATTAAAAGGAAGAAATCACTCATGATGTTGATTCACTTTAAGGTCGGTGAGCGTGTCCGTATATAAATGGAATCAATTTCATCCGTCTGTCATACCAACGACATCGGTATTGTTATTCTCACGCGTCTAAACATACATCCGGTGTGTAAAATGACTGCCGATGCTGTAAATTGTTACATTTAAATGTCGGATTTGTTATATACTTACCTATTATTTTCGAACATTCAAAATTGTACGCAATTTATTACATTTCTTGCATACCTGTTCCAGATGTTACCTGTCATTCAAAAATCAACTGTAACATCAAAAGCATTGAGTGATATTTATATTAAAGTTGATTTAATACCGAGAACAGCATGTGGGATAAATAGGCCATTTCGCTCGGAAGCGCAGCGGGCCGTGATGGAACGCTTTGAAAACTGCGCGCTTAATCGCTAACAATGCTTCAAGCTCTTCCTTGATTATGGGACAACGGGCCGTGTTCTTGCATTCATGCGTCGTGATAACCGTCCTTAGGGATCCTCAATTTGAAATAATTTAACACGCATATCTGTTTTGTTACAGTTAATGCTACTTTAAAATATTTAAAATTTATATTTAATGAAATTATAATAAATACATTTCGTTTGTTTAGTGTCAACTTCGTTTGTATTACATCGCCGTAAATAGTATCTATCGAAGCATGCACGTGTCCACGTGGGAGGGCTGGAGTGTCTGTGCAAGACAGGAAGTTGGCGAAACTCATAAAACAGCCACATGAAACACCTACCTGACTCAGAACTGGAAACGATATCACTGCGACAAGACATTCTTAGTTGATGAAAATTATATATATACTAGAGCATATATTATCATCGATACACCGAAATACTTTTTATTACTTCTAGTACTCGGCTCGAATAAACCGGTCGAGCGTAAATATGAACACGAGATTAAATAATATCTCTTTGCTAGAGAAATTCTGAAATGTCAATATTACTTTGATATTGGGTCCAATAAGTTCGCTGTCTCGATGTCCAACAGAAGTCAGCGGAGAGAATCTACGGGCTATTAGATTTCTATGTAGTATTAAAATATCGTGACTTCGTTGGCTTGCATATTTTACAAATATAGTCATTTACCAATTATCAACTAAAGAGCGGCATGTTTTTCAATACCTCTATAAATAGCACCATCTATTGTACATATATAATAATAGGTACGATATCTTTACGTAAGCGTTAATACTTTACAAACTGTACTCAGCCACTCTCAGCCCAATCGGATGAATGAAGCTTGAAAATAATATAATACGAAACAAAAACAAGCATTTATTTTTAATGTATCTTCATTGTAGGTATCGTCTTCAATAAAACAAAGATATATTCATTTGTGTGCCGGATGTTGCATATTTATGTAAAAGTTCGCATATTTTCTCTAATTTGCATTTGCATTTATAGTTTTGTTTCAATGCGCTGCAACCGTTTCATTCATTACCATAAAGGGGCGCTATCTGCTTTCGTTTATCCCTTCGCTAATAACTTAGAAATGTACGGTCTACCTACGCTTAAGCTGAGTCAGCGATCCCTTTCAAATTCATTATAACATTGGCACTCTTTAAGTATCATTGTGCGTTGTTACTGTACGCTTATGATTGCGAACTGCAATTTTCTAGCTGACCTCGTTACTTGTAAACATTGCAGACTACGCGGTAGTACTATGATGACGCATCTTTACATCGAACATATAGGACGTGTAGTAACAAAGGCAAAGTGAAGTCTTCGCGAAAGAAGAAGTTACCCATATGCTATGTGGTTTTATCTTTCCCATAGCTTAGTTGTGATCACTAATAGTAGAGTAACCTTCAGTGATAACAATTGATTCTTTGTTGTTAGTGAGTACATCGAGACCTTGTGTAATAAGAGATTCAGTCGGTAAATCTTTACGAGAATCTTATTTTAAGATTGGATATAGAGTGAATGCGTCAATGCTAGATTGGTTTCGTTGTTATTGTATTTCGAAACATTTTCTATTTATCCCGACACAGTGAAAGAGAAATAGGCCTAATTTCAATTTGGATGAAACGACCGACACCTATCGTAGGGTATTTGTTTTGTACCGTTTCTCGAAGGGTTCAGTGAAAAAGATCTCATTTCGTTCCGTTTGCACGTACAGTCTTAAAATGAAATATCTGAGAATACCTTTCTAGGAAAGGAAAAAAAGTCAATCTCGACTTTCGGCACCTAATACGGCTTATGAATGGTTTCGCCCATTTGCTTTGTACTCAAAGAGCAGCACAAATGGGCATTAAGTTGTTTCCATTGAAATTAATTAAATGAACATTCACTAAGATTCGTACCGATAACGCTTAAGCAATTGCTATTAAAATAAAATCATCTTAAAATGTTTGTCTTTAATAAGCGATGCGTTACGGCTTCGCGGTTTATCAATAAAGAAATAAATGAAATATATGAATAATAATTTTACTGTGAGACATAGATCTAAATGTGTCCACGGCTTATATCATTGGTGGTAGGGCTTTGTGCAAGCCCGCCTGGGTAGGTACCACCCACTCATCAGATATTCTACCACCAAATAACAATACTCTGTATTATTGTGTCCCGGTTAGAAGGGTGAGTGAGCCAGTGTAATCACAGGCACAAGGGACATAACATCTTAGTTCCCAAGGTTGGTGGCGCATAGGTGATGTAAGGAATGGTTAATATTTCTTACAGCGCCTTTCTCTTTGGGCGGTGGTGATCACTTACCATCAGGTGGTCCATATGCTCGTCCGCCAACCAATGCCATAAAAAAATATATCATATATATCAAATTTGGATAATTTTCACTATCAACGTCAACATTTAACGTTAACTTTAAAACGATAAAATTTTATAAAGTGTTCATTCGACTGTTATTATATAAAAGACAATATTTAACTAACTTATGTAACTAACTGAATACGGATTAATTAATGAATTGGAGATAAGGCTTCGCCAATGACCTATTGTTTTTTTAGTAATATGTAATATAATAATAGCTGTTATGAGCTAACCTTTAAAGATAGACATATGCTATCACGGACTTATCTGTAGGCTTATTTAAGATTTACAATTTTGCTAGTACATTATTCTGATGTATCTCCTAAGACTTTTAATATTTTTGGACACCAGCTATTGTGTAGAAAATATTTTCATATTATATATAAAAACCTTCCACGGTCTTTATATTAGCCAGCAGGACACGGTTAAGAATAACAGCAATATCTAAATAGTATGTCTCTTAATTATATATATTTCTTTATTTTCGGCTTTAAAGGTTAAAGGTTAGTAAAAAATTATTAAGATAAATACTAAAATACTGGCTCGTAATACGTGTGATAATTTCGTAAAATTGTTGAGTGTTTAGGGAATTGTTTTCTTGCTGAAACCGCGAAAGGTAACTTTAAGCACACGGTACTTTCGCCCCCAAGGTTGTTGGCGCATTGGTGTGATGGCTAATATTTCTTATAGCGCCAATGGCTATGGGGTTGGTGGCTACTTACCATCTGATGGCCTATTTGCCTGTCCGCCTGTCTATAACATGTAAAGTCTTTCATATTATTCTTCTAACATAAACTCGCTACTTGCATATTTTATAAAAACAGTTTGATCCTTGAATAAACTAGTCCAAGATTTTTTAAAATTGTTTCTATTAATTCGAAGGATGTTTCTTTGTATGGCATAGGCGCGTGTAGAAAGCAGACGGTTTATTTTTAGAGCGGACGCAGATGGCGAAGGTCGTTGCTGGTACAGCACGCTACTTATTTATTTAACGGAGCCCACACAACGTGTCGAGGTTTTGCAAAGGGAGAAAAACAACGCCTATTTGAATTAGAGAGAATTCGTGTTGTTTCTATTACTATTGCGATGTCATATAATATAATTGAATGAATGTTTTAACGCTGAAAATAATATTAATAGTGATTTGTAATATTATGACGTAATGTTTCATAACCTTATTATTCTCCGTATATTAATTATGTACCAAATATGATTACATCTTCTCAAATACGACGAAAACAACTTGAATTATATGAACCACTCATTCGTGCAAGAAAAGAGCTTGCAGCAATACATATTAATTAATTTATAAAAAAAAAATATAATTTCCATATTTCCATACAATTTCAAAATGCAGCATTTTAGACTTTTTTTTAGATGTTTTGCATACTCTTTCAGCATAAATTGTACGCTGCCATTGTTAACGATATATAATTATTTTAAACGTAGAGACTTATAAACGTGTAACCTTTGTATATTTAACGCGAAGATTTTGTAGTAAATAAACCCAGGATTCATTAAATATTTAAATGATGTTTTATTTTCTGTTTATTTTACTGACTTATATTTTTATAAATCTAAAAGTTCCTTCTGTTAGATTGCCATTCTAACATAAAGCAATAGAGCACAGGTTCGTGGTAATGTTTTTTATTCAAGATAGCTTACAAAGCGAAGCTGACTTTTATTAGGGCTCAAATACAAGTCACGTGTGATAGCTAGTTTATAAAAAAAAGCAGGGAAGTTCACAAACAGTATAAAAACGAAGGAGCGTGGAATATTTATATTAATAACATTGGCGGGTGGTTCAGGGCGGCGGTTCGCGTGTTTGACTTTCATTAGGGGAGTCCACGCCTTCACAAAACATACCTTGTCATATTCTATCGACTCTGGCATCGAATTGGAAGCCCGCGGCGTCCGTAATGACTCATCGCGATATGATTGCGTAGTGATGTGACCTGTCCTACCGTTATCAGCGTTTATTAGTAATTTTATAAGTAGGCAATGGATATAGTAAAAGTATAAGTATGTTGAATGTTATTGAAGTTGAATTGCGCATAAGGTATCGAAACTCATACATTCTTAAAATTGATTTTTCTCTTTATTTAATTGTGTAGCCAATAAATGGTTATATAAATAAGTTAATATCGAAATAATTGCTGATTGTGAAAGTACGGTTCAATAAAGGTAATAAATTACAAGAAACGACTGATAAGAAAATTTCTAGCAAAATAAATAATAATTATTGTTAAATATTATATCAGTTCTTTTTTAATGTTTTCCAAGAATATTATACTCACTTTGTATCGTTGTATGAATTATTTAAGTCATAATATACTTCTCTTAAAATATTACTTTTAGTAAAAAAACATTAGCAATTTTTAATCTTGTAAGTAATTGAATTATTCGTATTAAATGTTCTGATATGACGTTTTTATGAAATTACAAAAGCGTGACGCCCACGCTACATAGTGACACACCCCGATGGCTAGTAGTAAAATTATGACCAATTTCACTAGTAACTCGTTAAATATATAATTCAATTAATCGTATCTCAGACAAAAAAGACTAAAAAAGAAAACGCTTTCTGTGTTTGTACAGTGTAGAATGAAGATTGTGTATACAACGGTCCTAGATTTGTTTTCATACAGTCTTTGTTAGTTATTCATTAGCCTTTTTTTAGTTTTTCTTTGTTGTCTATGCTCTCTTAGGCTCTGATAGACTTGATAATACTTACCAAATAAACAGGCATAAGTGTCTAATCGAATATACATACATTGTATGAAGTATTAACCATTGTTTATATTGTCAGTACGCTGATCAGAATATCTCAATACAAGGGTTTGATTTTTGGTGATGGCATAAATGTTAATTCTGTTATACAAATATATAACTTTATTAGAACTTTCAGTACAATACCCAACATAAAATATGTATGAGTTATTCATACTTACAATGGAATAAAATATTTTCATTAGTTCAACACTCTATTGGCCTATTTCTTTAATATCACTGTATTAAATTCGAATCCAGGATCGAGCCAATGATAAGTTATCGAAATTACAGTCAAGAAATGTATACCAGCTCAGATTTAGGAAGTTAGGAGTGTTACATTTCGTCGCGTCGGAAATCACGTAAAGCCGTTGGTCCTGCGTCTTATCTCTCCCCGTGCCAGATTGCCCTCTCGTCGGATTATTAGAGAATAGCGTTTGTGTTTTCGCACACATTTATGAATTATAAATATATCCTGTACAGTAGGCTAGTCATTAGAATGGCGAAATTCCGCGCAGAGTGCCTACACAAACTGAAAGACGTGAGAATAAACAATGCTCTAGAAATATGTTGTGCTTGGAAACGGTTTTTTTTTAAACTAATCTAATTTACAATTTCAATTGTTAAGTATTGTTAAAAAATCATTTGTCATAATGTTAAACATTATTGGGTGTGATCATCATTGATTAATTATAATGACGATTTTTACGAGATCGCTTTCCTAAGAGAAAAACATAGAATTAGAAAGAAATAAATTCGTGATCATGGATCGTGCACTCCATTGCTAGAATAACTACCGCAATAACAGCTTAATGGATGCTCTAACTAGTCTTGTTAAATTCGATTCGAGAAAGTCGGGGGATTGAGGAAGAGATGTAGTATTTGATTTATCGAATAACACTAATGCTGTTTAAAAGTTCGAGCTAACTTGGTTAATGCTCAAAACTGATTCAATGACTTAAGCAACGAATAATATGTAGCCTTTCCTCGTCGTATTGTGATTTGTGTTAAATTTGGATGTATATTTATATTCTGTATCATACACACGATGATACATTTGCCACAGTAGATTGGTTGATTTGTGTTGAATAATTATTATACCAAGGTAATAATTATAACTTCACGCTTTATCAAATATCAAAAATACATTATATATGCATACATATACAATACATTATTATTTATCGAATAACCTCATTGTATAGGAAAACTAGCATTCCATGTCGTTTAGGTAGTAGGTAACTCAAAATCAAAAGGTCACTGAACACTGAATTTATTGCCGTAGTTGTACCACTTTAGCTTTTAAGCGTATTTTGCCGCTATAAATTCTAATTTCTGAAACTCTCCGTCCAATTGGTGCGTGCTATCGAAACTAGATACTTAAGAGCCCGATTCAAGTTCTGGACACGTTTTGCTCTAGGGATCACGTTTTTTTTGTTAACTACACAATTTTTGTCCAGATTTCGTTAATGAAAATGAATACCTAAAGTATTATTAAGTTATTTGTTTGTTTTAAATTTATACTAAGTCACATATCCGTTACCTATGTGTTTTTATTTATAGAAGACTAGCTGAACCTGCGGCCTTACCTCCACGAAATTTACAAAACTTTCCATTTGGACACACTAACCATCAGCTCCATTTTACACATTCAAGGGATGAACTTAAAAATATAACTTATTTTATTCTCCAGGGCTCAAATTATCCCCTCACTAAAATTTATCTAAAACGATTCAGCGGTTTGAGTCTGAAGAGGTAAAATACAAAATTACTTTCGTATTCATAATATTTGTATAGATTATATTTTAAACATAAACCAGACTATTCGTATTTTTTATTTAAAAAGGTAAAACCCTAAATTGACGTTTACATTTAATTATAATATATTATAAAATTTTATATTTAAATTACATAAAACATTAAAAGAAAGATTAGGGATTTTTCAAGTTACCATCATTCAACATCGAGGCTAAATTTCGAAACGCTTAAACACTTAAATGATTCATTTACGGTTGCTTAAACGTATGGCTTTGGGCCTCTTCATTAAATAATACTGCTCGTAAATGGACTACAGCCTTGTATTTCAGTTAATTATCATGAACTAATTTCAAACAATGTGTTATTGTTAACGTGATAATAAAACTTTGTTTTTATAAAGTGAAGGCGGAATATATTCAGTAAATATGTTTGAGATACATGATAGAGATCGCCCAACTCGCATTGGTGTAATGTGGTAGAAAATTTTCGAAACTAAACTCTTCTAAAAGGAGAAGGGGCCTTAGATATTTAAAGGCTGGGCCTTAGATATTTTTTTAGTAGAGAAGCTTGTCTCGACTAGTATATATAAGCCGAGGTGATAAAGCGGTTAGAATAAATGAATCTAGATCGTGGATCCAAGATAGCACAAATGAACTATATGTGTCGGATGAAACCCATGGTTGGTAACCAAAAGCTAGGCCTTAGCCCAGTATTAGAACATTAACTTCTATCATCGGGCTAATCTCGTTGGTTAGTTCTTGTTTCAATATGTTGATAACGTTACTTTTATTAATCTTGTAAAGTAATAAGCCTTCGAAATCATAACTTTAGTGAAAGTAGCAAAAATTAAAATATGTCAAATATGTAAGCATTAATTTAAATATATAAATTTTTGCTTTCTATTCAGGTACTTTGAAGCACAAATTTTTTTTTTACTTAAGTAAAATTAAGTAGATTAGTACTTAATACCTTCAGTTATACAGCATTCAAGTTATGAAATATCCATCATTTTAAAATAGAACTATTTTTTAAATAAAAAAAATCAAATAAATACTTATTAATACTTATATTTCGTAATTATTAGATTTATATATGAATATTATAGTAAAAATATTTTGTTTTAGCTGTAAATATGATGTCTCTTCTTGATATAAATGTAAAAAAGACGATGATGTCGATCAAGTCGGTGACGTCTCTGAGGTCGCTGCGCCAAGAATCGATATCAGGTTAACCTGAGTTTACGTCACTAGTGTTTGCAAAGGCAGTCGCTACGGCGACCGGTTCGATTGGATTATGGGGGGAATAATGGGATTTGTTGGATAAATAACTACTGAATCTATTGCGTCTTTCTGTCTACGTCATTTTGCAATCGGAGATATTATCTTGATTTGCATACACTATGTACACAAATATAGTAAACGAGAACCTTTGTTGTAAAAGTAAAAGTAAATTATTTTTCGTCCGCTAACAAAAATAAGTAACAAATGGGAGACTTATTACATAATTTTATCAGTCGCCGTCAGTTATAATTAATCCATATTTATTGTAAAACTCTTTCTTGGAAAACTGTCTGACAATTTTAATGTTTTAAAAGTTCAACATTTCCACGTATTAGTTATCACTCACACAATTATTGAGACTTTTGTATAATACGGTTCGTACTTTTGTGTGTTCGTACTCATTAAAACTTAAAGGTAAATTTTAAAGACCGACTGTCGGTCAGCGGTATAGAGGATTTTTTTATGTTTCTATCTATCGTCTGACATGAACGATATACGAAAATTTATTTAGTTTTTATAAATAATATAAAACGATTCTGGTCGGTATTAACTAAATATTTATTATTATTATTTTGTAGAATGTTATGTAAATATAAAATAAATGTCTCATTTTAAATTAAGGCTTACTTTAATTATTCAACGTGTTTTATTTGTTATTTCAACCAAATTTCTGTGATTTTAAAAATGCCAGTTTCATTTAATTTAATAAAGGAGTATTTTCAATTTCTTTTATGAGCTGACTCAGCCGTCTAGTCGGGTCTTCCATACGTATTGGCTAGACTTGAAAATTTCATTTGAAATTCAGCTCAGCTTTTCTGAGAATATAAAACAATGGACAGCACACGTTGTGTGTACGATAGTCTCTCATAATGCGACTGACCATCGGAAGTCGATTCGGTCGCATATCCGAGTGAACAATGCATTATACATCATGATTCACGGAAAAGTCACTTAAAAGTGGATTTGAAAACTCATTACACCCATTTGTCATGCATTTGTAATATCATTGAATATTTCCCGCTTTTATTCGCAATTAATAAGCTCAGGGCCTCAGGGATATAGCGATTATATGCAAAATCTTTCACGGCGAAGAAAAAAAATACTCAATAAATAGTATGAAACAATTGAATTATTCCGCGAATGTTTTACTAACGCTACTGGATTTACTCTAGTGGAAATTTCCGTTTCAAGGTGAGTTAACTTTCGTTCATATAAAATTTCAAAGTAAATAAAAAGCTTATTTTTTATCGTTAAGTTGATTTAAAAATATACAATAGCTATTATATGAACTGAATAATGAAAATTATATTATAGTATTAACCTATCACTGACATCTTTCCTTAAAAATATTTTGCGATCATAGAACATGACGTTTGATAAATATCTCATAGAATAGTTTATCAGTACGTATTTATAAATAAGTTTGTCTATAATTATAAACATAAATAACGTGTAATGTTTGTCGGTATGTCAAAATCTAACAATTATAATACGTAATTGAGTTTTTATGGAAATTTTTCTTTATGTAATAAATATTTGGTGACGTAGTACATGTACGTAATGTCGCGCCATGGCCGAAGGCTACCGAGGCCACAATCAACACAATGTCATATGTCAACATATGCTGGATGCAATTAGCATAGATGTTTCAATAATTTGAATACTTTTTAAAAATTAAATGTGATTTTTGTATTCGTTACAGAACGGTTGCCGGTTTAATTCCTTTTATTTCTTAAAAACAACTTATATACCTCAATTTGTAACTTTTTCTCTGCTACATAAACTAAATGTATACAAATCGAAAAGTGTTTTCTTTAGTTAAAGCCTTAAATAGAAATCAATTAATTACATTTAGATGAGTTTTCATTTCATTTCATTCAATTTCAATAATTAAACATCAAATAAACGGCTCTAAATTGTATGGTACAATATAATTACAATCAAATTATGTATGGTATTTATATTTGATTCTATTCGAAAATAGTCTACGTGTTTTGAATTTATTCACTCATATAATTTCTTCCAAGTTTCCATTTTCGTATCTTACGTGATGTGAGGCTTAAATAACATATTTTTAGACTTCATGAATAAATTTTGGCGAATATTCTAATCGAAAGGTCTATTCAAATATGATTGGTTCTAATAAAATATAATATATGTAGGTATATCCCTGTATTTTTTTAATATAGATTATATTCTATCTATCTATCTTTCTATCTTTACTTGGTGGTAGGGCTCTTTACAAACCCGTCTGCTATCACACTACCACGCACTCATCACATATTTACCTACCGCCAAACAGCAATACTTATGTCTTAGTGTTGTTATGTTCCGGTTTGAAGGGTGAGTGATCCAGTGTAACTACAGGCACAAGGGACATAACACCTTTGTTCTCAAGGTTGGTGACGCATTGGTGAAGAATGATTATTTTGCTAGTTGGCCTATTACAGAAAAAAGAAAATTCAATTTTACACATCTGACATACATATATATGTTCTATGTCTTTACACTATATATTTATCTCTATATATTTGGGTAAAGAGATATGTATATATTTATTTATATTATTATATACTATATTTTCTTTTATTGTATGTTTGGAACTAATAAATAATTTTAAAAAAATGTTATTACTTGTTGTTATTCTATTATGTTTTACTAATGAAGCTGGATGAAAACAATATATCATATATATATATATATAATTTAAATTCGATAAAAATGTACGTATTTTTATTAAATAATAAACAACAATATTCTGTTTTGTTACAGGTACGTTGAGAGTATGTGGAAAATAATAATTTCAAGAGATTTATTTCACATTCGTGATACGTGGATATATTTTATTTCTCGAACTACAGGTACGGATTTTGGTCATAATATGTAGATACGCCATTTTAATCCATAGCTCGGTTGAATTGATGACATTGAATTCCTGCAGCTGTGAAAATTACTTTGGATGGAACTATAGTAGCGGCTATTGAAGCACTTTAATCAAAACTGTGTTTAGATTTAGTTTCGATAAGTAAGGAAGATGGTAAATTCAAACTTAAAAAAAATTTTTAATTGTTTGATAACTCTTAAATATATTTACTTAAATAAACCATAAGTTACTTTCTTCTCTCGTAGTGATATCTTTTGACATATACTTTTCGTAATTATTAAAAAACCTACTAAAAATAATTTCATAAATAAAAAAAAAATCTATCATATTTTATTCACAAATTTTGCATCATTGAATGAGTTAAAACATTTCATACTAAAAAATGTAATATATCTTCAAATTTTATATTTTTTTTTATTTCTTACTTCATAATTTAAAAATTACGGAGTAGAACCCGATCGAGTTGAATTTTACTGTTGGTATTTGTATGAAGGCATTATAGATGTCGTGCTCATACTCGTAGTTGTAGTAGTACCTAGTATCAACGTACAATACGTGTTGTGCACTTATTTGTGTCGGGTTAAATTTAATTCAACTTTACAAATAAAAAAGGCATTGCAACGCACGCGGGGCACATTCTTTATGATCTAATCTAATACCATTTTTATGTTACTCGTGGTATGACTGTACCACGAACATCTATATTCACATTGGCGTTGACATTAGTATATAATGTGTATTTAACTTGTGAACAATAACAAAGTAATTATGGTTGTAATAATTAAATTTATTATTTCGTATGTACCGGGATTTCATTGTAATAGATTTTAGGGTGAATTTTCGTTTTATGAATTTAATGAAATATAAGCGTAAAAAGAGGACTTTTGCACCTTCTTAATTATTAGCAATAAAGGATCTGCCATTTTTATAGAAATAGTTCTTTTTATAAAGATATTATTAACATTCATGATTTCTAAATGTAAATAATAATAATACAATGTTGGAAAATGAGATCGTCGAATAATCAATGACGGGAACGTAAAAATAATGCGGTGAATTAATTATATATTTTTGAATAAAAATACATAATATTCGTAATTATTTATAGCATTTGTAAAGTCGAACGGACTTTCAAAGAACCTTGACATTTTACAGATAAACTCGTCGAGACAATGGGCTATTCTTGTGACTTTGGATCTGAAAAGTGTTGGGACTGAAACTTCCACTGAAAGTTTTGTTAGTCGACTACATTCTTGTGCATTAAACCATGTTCAAAATTATGATAACTAACTCTTTCTCTTTTAGAGAGGGAGACAGAGAATACGATTGTCTTCTTTATTTTTCTAATATTTTAGAAAGTGTCGACGTTTTGATAACCTATACGCCAGGGTCGACATGTAACGCGCGATAAAATCGATTCATACAAATTTTTGATTATGAGGGGTTTTTATGGAATTTAAATTAAATTACATTATATAAAAGTTATATGTTATATGTTGGCTGTATCGCATGTTTTCATATCAAATGTTAATTAATTTACATACGATACTAAAAACAAGCTAAACAGGCATATTCGTTTTATCGCCTCACTATTGAACGGTGAAGCTGGTGAATAATCCTATTAAATAGGTATTTTGATATTCTTTAAACGAGGACAAAACATTTTGTTCATATTTCGATAAAATGTATACATATATACCAAATATTTATTTATTTAGTAAACACTGGAATACTCATACGAGACCACAGATGATATCATCTGGCATCTTAATAGTCTATTAAGTTTGTGTTAGTTGTTATAATTGTAGCGGATAATGACCAAATCTGTCTCAGTTAAGCCTAATGGCGACATAGCACTTCTAAGTTTAGCGGCAAATACAGCTTGATGAGAAATTTATATTAATTTTCCGAGTCGACGCCCGCCGGTGGATGCTTCACGCTAGTGGAATTTCATTAAGAGCACCGAATGAATTTGAATACCTGGAAATATTGAAGCGGTAACCCACTAACCTCTCTGTTTATATACGAAATGTTGTCTGTGAGGATACATATTTGTATCCTCACAAATACATGCATAGAGTTTGTGTTAAATCAGTAAAACTAATTTTAGTTAATTTGAAGCTACTTTTGTTTTGTTAAATATATTTGAATCAAGTTTAATAACATATAGTTAGTGATGACAAAAATATTAATGATTAAATTTACTTCCTGGATAAAATGAGAAGTGTGATTATCGTCGTATCGAGAGCGTATCAACACGAGTACAGTTGATACGCCCCGAGTCGCTCTGGCGCCCGTGACGTCATCGCCCCGAGTCTTTCCCTAACACGGAGATAAACACGACCCCAGCGTCTTGTTTACCTCTAGTGCCCTTAACTTTGCGTGATCATGTCCCCTATTCCCTTCGTTATAATATTCAAACGTATATTTCTATCTCTTTTTATGTCGTGTTTATTCATTTCCCTCGATGACGGCACGGCGAAGATGACTGACGAATAAAATGTCCACATTTGGATGGACGATGCTGAGGAAGGCTAGCATTAAGTCTGCCAGTCTTTGCGATGGCTCGCCCACAAGTTTATTAATATTAGTCAATGTATTTCGTGTTACTATATAAGTCAATATTGGATTACATCATTTCGCGATTCAGAATGGTAAATTAATCGAACTAAATATATATTTCTTTTCGATTTTTGTAATTGTTCATACTGTCCGATTTGATTTGTTTATTACACTCGAAAACGGCGAGTAATTTTCAATAAATCTGTCGACAACGACGATTTCTTAATTAACTATTTCTTATTTGTTTTGATTATTTATATACACTGTAATTTAATTATCTTAAATTCACGATATAGTATAAAATAGTCATATTTTAAAGTATTTCTAAACAAATTTATTGATAAAGCTGTATCTTAATAGTGATAGTGATACGTAAAGAAAAATAAACTTTATACTCTACGTAATTAAGGAAATAATATTAAAAAAAATTATTATATAAAATATAAAAGTACAATATAACAAAATATTTCAATATACTTTATGCAAGTAAGCTCATATAATCACTTTTGAATCGTCTTCTAACTATGCCATGTGATCTGCACATTGCTATATTTACCATTTTGCTTATAAACGTTTACGTCGTGGTCAGTGGTGGTAGAGGTAGTAGTTGTCTCACTTGCTTTTGAAGTAATTTATGTATTAATGTTGTCTTAGATTTTCGCGATTATTACACATTGAAATAAAACTAGTTTTTAACGGATTTAATCGCGTATATTAATTATTTTAACATCCCGACGTTTCGAGCACTTTTCCCACTGCTGGGCTAAGGCCTCCTTTCCCTTTGAGGAGAAGGTTTGGAGCATATTCCACCACACAGCTCCAATGCGGGTTACACATGTGGCAGAATTTCGTTGAAATTAGACACATTTAGGTTTCCTCACGATGTTTTCCTTCAGATGAATTATAAACACAAATTAGTTCAAATATGTAGTTATTTCAAAGTAATAGTTCAAAGTCTGCGTTTGAACCCGAAATCATCGGTTAAGATGCACGCGTTCTAACCACTGAGCCATCTCGGCTATTTTAAAATATTCTAGATTATTTACGCGTGAATTGTTATCAATTCAAAAATAATCTGTACATATCTATATATACACATATATAATCAGTATGTATACATATATACATACTGATTTTCTCACTACATACTGTATAAATATTTTGTTATGATAATAATAAAATCGCTATAGTAGTTATCTAATCGTCCGGCGCTAAGTAAAGGTCTTTGACATTGAATATTGTTTATTATTCTGGTCTTGTCCGCATTGATAATAGTGTCTACGAGGGACATCAGTGTGCGAAAGTGAGAGCAGTTGTTAGCGATCGTGATTGGGTTCCTCAACTTCAAATCTTACCATAAAATATAACTTTGTTGAATGTTATTTCTATAAACTAGAGATGCGACGTATTTACGATTGTTACTATTTGGCCTAATCAAGTTTCCTTGAAAGTGTAATATACGTTACTTAAAAATTAAAAGTAAAGTAACAGTCTTTAAATGTCCCACTGCTGGGTTTAGGCCTCCTCTACCTTTGTGGAGAAGATTTTGTAGCTTTTTCCACTACGCTACTCCAATGCGGGTTGGTGGATAGCAAAATCAAGTTCAGCTAATAATAGTAGTCAGTTTGGTACTTAAAATCTACCAGTCATGATAGATAATGAGTAGTTATTCAATTTTCGTTGGAAACAAATGTTGGAAACTATCTATGTGAAAAAAGGCAATCTTCCTCATAGATACAAAGTAGATTGTCACTGTATGAATGAATACTCTATAAATTCTCATGTAATAGATAAACTGTGCCTATAGTTTCGGTGACAAATTCGCCATACTATAGAAATTAAAATATGAATATTTTTATTACCGAAAAATCACTATACGTGACATACATAATTAATTTAGTAAATTTGTTAACGTTTGTTTTTCAATAGTATTTATTTAATTTTATTATCAGGGTTTATATACTATCATATATAATCAAAGCTTAACCAGAATATATTATGTTTAGTTTAATTAAAACCTGTAAGAGATGGAATATGTCATACTGTTCTCCCTATTCACGTAACGAGCTGTGTTAACTTCAGTATCTCCTAAGTTGATATTGTCTCCGTGTGTAAACTATTATGAGGCGCTTCAGAGACCTCTTGAATAGGTTTGCCAACCGTCATCCTTTTCAAGGACTCTTATTCATAAAAGTTCTTGAAGCTGTTAAGGGAGCTCCCTCGGAACTCTGAACAATCGTTACACTATTGTGGATTTCAACATGTTTGTACGTTTCTAAAAACTGTTCTTTTTTCATGTCATATAAACATACGTTTGTAGCAATGAGCGATGGTCTCATAAGTTTGGTTGCTTTTTAGTGTTGAATTTGGATGAATCATAAAAGTAAAAAGTGCAACCTTATTTGCACTATTATTATTTATATTATTATTGATTAAATTATAAATGAGTTTGTTCGTGCGGACCTTGTTAAATATAGATATTGTACTTTTAGTATATACAAACATAGAGAAGGACAAATTTATTATATTTTGTTGTTGAAATTTATACGCTGCATTGGTGCATCGAACTATTATAAACAATATTTTATATAAAAATCATGTTTCTTGGTCGAAAATCTAAGTATAAAATCAGTCGAGTTATTGTTGATACTTGCGTAGAGGTCGTAGTTTCGCGTAGATCAACAAAAGTAGAGTGCGAGTCGTATGTGATCATTACACACAAAATTTAAGATATATTGCATAGCGTGCCGGTCAGTAGTTGGTTATTTATATTTTAACTTCTAGTTCTTTATTAGAAAACACGGTCCAAGCTACATTCATACCAAATTGTTTTTAGATCGGTTTATCGGTTTATTTACCAAAACTAAATTTAGAGATGTTAAGTGACGATCACCACCGCCAACTCTCACTATTTTTTTGGTCGTGACCACTTATTATAAATGTTTGCGCTGTATGAAATATTAACCATTCCTTACATCGCCAATGCGTTACCGACATTTGGAACCAAGTTGTTATGTCCCTTGTGCCTGTAGTTACACTGGCTTACTAACCCTCCAATCCAGAATACAACATTATTAAGTATTGCTGTTTTGCGGCAGAATACCTCATGAGTATAAACTAGTCTAACCTACCCAGACGGGCTTATACTAAGCCAACCCCCAAGTAAATATGTCTTAACAATTATTATAAAATTCTTCTTTAAATTTTGTATTGCCTTGAATTATATATTTATATGATAACAGTAGTGTAGCTTATATTATAATGTCACCCTGTAAACCTTCATTCACAGACACGGTAATCTTTTGGGGTGCGATATTGATCTGGTACTTTACTACGGAGCTGTAATACTTGGGGATGTTAGATTATTGCTTTTCAAGATTATGACGTCTACCTTCCGAATTGGAAAAGTTATTGCCGATGTCTATAAAGGTCGTTGAAGCGTTAAACATGTGTTGATAACTTTCTATATTTAAATAACCTTTGATTGTACTGAAACTATTCGTTAAAAAAACCGCTTTTCACGTTTCACCTATTTTTCATTTTATATATACTGTATGGAAATAAATTAATACTAATTTTGTGTTTTTTTTTTTCGTGTAATAAATTATTGTATCGTGTAAAAGGTTTATTACATACTATATGTACGTTGTACAATTATTATTTCTTAATAATTGTACAAAATTTTATACTATTTAAAAATATTTGCTTATGAAAACGAATACCTTGCACAAGAAGGACGACTTTGTAGAGTCGGAAACTTGCTGTTATAAGTTTACGTTTTCAAACACTTATTAAAACTTAAAGTTATATACGAAGCTGTATCATAGTGTATGCTTTTATTAATTATTAATGTTAATCTTTACCTACATGCTTAAATTATTGCATTCTGTATATATTTCAAAAAATGTATTGTCGTCTATGACAGAAAGGTTTTAATTTAAAATAAATATGACACAAAATATAACCGACTAAAATTGATATTTAGAATAAAATTATTTGTGAGCAAATTTCTACCAAACAAAATTTCTAAAGGTCGTTTATGAAATGCAAATTGAATTTACGAGATAAACTCTGCTCGGATAAACTCGCCCTATATTTTTCATTTTTGTGTTCAAGAGAAATCTAATTCATACCTTTATCTGTTAACCTTTATCAATTTCAACCTGAATGTAATTTGCACTTAAATCGTTAATTTAAATTAATATAGTATCGCTAAGAAAGAAAGAAGAAATTTTGCATATAAAAAATTTAACTTTATTTTCTTTACTCTGTTTTGCCGGCATTTGGGTGTAGATAATAAACCATAATATACAGTTAAACCATACGTTTTAAGCATTATTATTTTTTCTTCTTCATAAAAGGTATATTAGTGCATTTCTTTGTGTATTAAATTAAGAACACCGAGAATTTATCGGTTTATGAAGTTTAATGATTACGAAACGCAGCGAAAAACTGTATTTCAATTATTATTTTTTCATTTTTGTGCGCTATAAATTACAAAACGATTGTCCTTCCAAATTTTAAGTTTATCTTATATCGTTATTTTATAGTAGTAACTAGGTAATCGTCACGAGCAAAACCGGTATACCAGTCATTCAGACAAAATATTACGTTTTAAGTGAATTGTAATGATTATTTTAGCATAATTATCATTATAATAATATATCGAATAAGTAGTGGCAATTCTAGTTAATGTTAAGTGGTTTAAATGGTTTCCTATCTAGTCTATATACTATATCCATATCTAAAACTCTATTTTGAATTATTATTATTGCGAGTTCAAGTCGAACGTTGAGCGCGTAATATATTTTGTATTTCTTAAACACGAATATATTTACCGTTGTCCGATATCCAGCGCGAAAAGCGACACTTAAATTGTCACTATTACTACGGTATGAACGTATATTGAGGCGTGTATAAAGTGTGAACTACTTATTATGCTAAATATAGATTTTTTTGCTAACTAAACCTTACGTAACCTCTGATATCTGACCTGACCTTTGTTACGGTATCAGGTTCTTGTAGCGAGCTCGGTCCTAAAAATTCACCGAGTTAAAATATGTAGAATATATCACTTACTTCGCGAATTAATTATTTTCGTTGGACGATATTATATTTAGCGGAGTCGTTCAAATTGTTTCAAATTTTACTACAATTTTGATATCAGTAGTGTTAAATGTTACAAGTGAGTTTTTCTATTAAAAATGATGAATATTGTTATATTTTAATCGTGATTATACATATTCGATGTAGTAAATATTATGTTTGTATTTTTCTATTATTTCCTTTGAAAGAAAAGATTTTGTTTACATATTTACCCGCAAACAAAGATATGTGGGTAAATATGTAAACAAAATTTTCATATATACGTGGTAGTACAATCTAGTCCTCGCCGCAACTATGTGTGGAGCTCTCGCGATGTATGTCAAAGTTTTATCTTTACATTACGGTTTAGTTTGATCCCTCCACAGAAGCTACAAATAAATGTATTCGTTTGTATTTACGAGGTAAATATTAGTTTTTCTTTAACGAATACTAAAAAAATCTATTCATATAAGAAATGTTTTCACGAAATATCATGAACTTATTTATGATTGGCTGTAAATCTTAAGTACAGTTCAATTAGCAATTTATTTTTTATAAAATATTTATTTGTGAAATCAGAGTTTATAAAGTAATGAGGTACGGTGTCAGTCGAAATGTTAAATTAGTAAACGGTATCGAAATGCCTGAGGGAAAGAATAATTTGAAAAAGGTATGATCGCGGTTGAAACCCGTTTGTCATAATGTGATATAAAACAGCCATATGTACATCGTTAAATAATAAGAGTTCGCTTTTGGTTACGAATACTGGACACGTAGGTATATTATAATACCACAGTATCTACGAAGCCCAAATAAATTTGTTACCCGTTTTTCGCAGCGTCCGAATGACATAGCATTTGCGCTAATGGAGATCTAGTGGCGATTCGGCCTAATTTTAGGAGTATCGTGTATCCCAATGATTCTGTAGTTTAAAGGGTAAAGCAGCAATTTTCCGCTCTGCCGAATCTCGTTATATTCTCATTCACTTTGGCAATGTTTAATACACTACAACTCTGATGTACAATTATATTTAGTTAATGTATATTTCTGCATATATAACAAATATAACGTCGAAAGATTTAATCATCCGTATTAAAATTGCGTCTGTCACAACTATCATACCGTATGCCTTACGACTTTTGCAATTGGCGTCATAAAACATTCTGGCGCTGGGTGTTTCGGTTTTAAAACTGGGTGTTTTGGTGTCATTGCTTTGCAATTTTGATGAATAAGTATCTGGCAAACCGCCAACGGGTACTATTCAATGGCGAGTTTTGTGGACTCTTCCGGCGTCCTGTCGTCGCGTCACTGCGCGCTCCTTATGCATTTACGACTATTGTATCTTTACCCACAAAAGCTATAAACAACATAGAATTCAGCGCTAGATTAAAAACTGTTATCCTTTTACGGTTGACTTAAACTCGTAAACAGATTTAAGAGCTTATATTAACCAAAGTTAATCATCTATACTCAATAAAAAAAAGTTTTCGTAAATTTTCTAGCAGAAATATTTGGTTCGCAGCAAGTAAATTACCAGTTACTTATTTCGGATCTTTAAACAGACCGACGATGGTAGCTTATGGTTAAACTGACATAATCTACTTGTACATTGATTAAATTGGTTTTTATTAGAAAACTCCACTTAAATAAAGTTTATTTTGCTAGGAAAGACTAAAATGTTTTGCTTGAATTAATAATTTTGCTTAACTTAATTCCGGTTCTTTTAACTGCCCATTTGGTGTAGGTAGTTGTTATAAATATATTTTCGTTCTATTCATGGTTACATTAAATTGGAAATTATAGTTCGGTGTATTGTAATCGAATAACCATTAAGGGCATTAGATGTTCTACTTAAGGGGATTAAAATACAAAAGGCGGGTGTCTGACCTTCCCTTAACTACGGTAACTGGAATTAATCCCTCGTACACGGTTTGTTTTTAATACCTCTCCTATTTTATTTTATATTACAATAATGAAATCCTTAACACTTTTTTTTCTCGAAAAAGTTTTTATTGAAGTCATATGTTGTAAATGTTGTATTTTAAATATGTATTTGTTTCGTGAAAATGAATTCGAAAATAATGGCTCCTATATGCATTAAGCTTAAAGCAATTGACTTGGCATGGCTTTCTCAAAATCGATAGTCAAATTTTGAACCTTGTTTTATAATAGAAATACAGCTGAAGTTTACTATTAATGTTAATAATATGCAATTGTAAAGCGACGCCCGAACTTAAATTGAAATTGTTGCCCAATTTTACGTAACGACGCCCTCGTATTACAGAGGGAAATAGAATATTATAATACCTATGTTACTTATGTAACCTACTTTTTAAAAGAACATGAGATTATTATATGTATGAAGGGCTGTTATTATTGCAATTTAATTAATTACTGATAAATCAATTCGCTGCTTTGGTAACTCAGCCAACTCGCCTAGAGTTAGCAAAAAATATAAAAATTATTATATTTTTCGCAACCAAAGCTGCGAATTGATTTATCAGTAATTAATGAAATTGCAGCTCTTAGTGTTTCATAAGTATGTAATTTGTTAATAACTCGATTATAGCGTTATACATGAAATCGTGAATTAGACAGGAATTGTCTTCTCAATAAAACAGTTACACTAAAATATAGTATGTGTATATAATCGCAATCGGTCAAGTCTTTCAGAAGTAAATCGATCAGCAGGACTAAATAAAGGACATCATTGTCTCGTTAACAGCAACAAAGGCTATTGTTGCTGTTAACGAGATAGTTTGTAGCGTATACCACCTATATATATATATATATATATATCTCATCAAGGTGGTATATAATGTGCAAAGATAATAATTTTAATAACTGTATAAATAACAACTACGGGTACCACGTACTTTAATGATAACGACGTGTCTAATTAATTATTTTTTTATGTAAATACCGCTATACTCGTAAAATTGTTACTGTCCTTTATTTAAGCTATTCGTGTCTCGGGTCGTGACACTAACGACTACTTACAAGGTAAAGAAAACCTGCAAAGAGCACTTTCGTCGTCCTTACGGGCTGAATATATTATGCACACTATGAGTAAGTAATGAAAATGTATGGAGATAATTAATGTTAAGTACATTTTAAGTGTTATCCGTTTGTTGTTAGAAATAAACTTTCAATTCGAGCCGGACTTTCGAAAAGGGGGGTAATGCTGGAGGAAAATTTCTAAAAACACAATTTACATTTCTTTTTATATATTTTTAAATATGATTTTTCATTTATAATTAAATATAGCATAAAAAAATTAACCTCTAAATGAACTCATTTTTCTATCACTAAACAGCACTATTTGGTATTGTCGTGTTCCGGTTTGTAGGGACTCACCCTATCATGTAGAGATCCAGTATAATTAGAGGCAACTTAACTTCATATGTGTCTTCATGTTCCTAGGCGCATTGGCGATGTAAGCGGTAATATAATATATCCACCTATATAGGTGGATCACTTAACATACTTAACACTTAACAGATTGTCCAAATGTCAGTTACCTACCTATTATAAAATTTGATCGATAAATCGAAAAAAAATGTATGGTATAATGTAGCGTGAACTTAAGTATGAGATCTATAATCGATAACTGTGGAAATACGTTATTTAAACTACTATAATTTTCGTTTTTGAATTATATATATATGTAGGTATTTATTCTTTAATTGTTTTCAAATTTTCCTAATACTTAAGATTATGTAAAATACAAATAAGAAAGATACTTAACTATTCAAAAAATCGTATTCAAATCGAATACTTTCAATGCAGAATCCGTTATATACAATCTCTAAACTGTTATCTCTAAACTAAACTAATTTGAAACGATCAAACAAACCGCCCTTTTTGTTTTTTGTTTTTATGATGATTTTACCGTCCGTCACGCTGCAATAGTGTCAAAATAGTGATATTACTAAATTATATTTATCAATCAGGTCTTCTAAATATTCATTTTAATATTCATGTATTAAAATATTCCAAAATCGTATAGATGAGAAAATATTTACATTTTTTGAAAAGGTTCCAAAAGTTTTACCATAAATATGAAATTAAGGGTGAAACTTTTTTCTTTCATTCTCCGATAGGTTCCTTGTGAAGTTTAATAATATTTGTTCGACCCTTATTTATTGTATTTCTTATTTGTGGGTATTCTGTAATATTTATCTCCTATATTGTCTATAATAATAGGGAATTTAAATACAAACTCTTACTCAAAATTATTTCAATAAGCAACCGATCTAAAAGTTAGGATGATGTTATTAACAAGTTGTGATGTAGTTTCGTATGTAAAGAACACGTACGTGTGGAATAAGTACCGCGGTAACTTCGCCTCTTACAGTTTGTCTGATTTTATTGATATGATATAATTTAAACTTATATTGTTTGAGATTACATTAAGCGTATTATAATTATTATAAATATACAGCGAAGCCTATTGTGTCAAGCAATAGCTCTAACAGAATGATGTAGAGCGTAACCTACCACGTAATACATCTGACTTAATCACTTATCTATATGCCACGAACGACGGATGAACTAAGCAGTCCTCAATCAATTACTCAGTCTAGACATTTTGGACAGTCACTGAGTTCTGCTGAACTAAGTTCGTCGGATTGCACTTTCCTCGAAATATATTACCGATGAAGGACATTATTATAACTAAAATATTTCGTAATTATATCGTAGCTCAATTGAAAAAGAGTGTGATACTTTTACAAAAACGTATTTATCAACAAACGATTAATGCCCTATATTCCGTTTTATGTATGGTATAATACTCTCTCGCTCATCAGTTATTTTTCCGCTAAACACCATTATTTTTTACATTTTTGTTATTTCTTAATTTGACGACCTCTGTGGTCGAGTAGTATGTACACCGGTTTTCATGGGTACGCTACTCCGAGGTCCCGGGTTCGATTCCCGGACGAGTCGATATAGAAAAAGTTCATTAGTTTTCTATATTTTCTTGGGTCTGGGTGTTTGTGGTACAATCGTTACTTCTGATTTCCATAACACAAGTGCTTTAGCTACTTACATTGGGATCAGAGTAATGTATGTGATGTTGTCCAATATTTATTCTTATTAATATATTTTTTTGGTATTGACGATCTTTATATGTAGATCGCACCTCGCGTCAAGACGTGTTCAGTAGTTACGTTCCGGTTTGAAGTTCAAGTTATATAATGTGGAGGACATTCACGAAGACCATAACACTACACCTTATTGTCTGGCATGTATCGACGTTGGAAGGAATAATTTGTAATGCTGAAAGTGCTAGTGCCTATTGGCAAACATGACCATATACTATCTGGTAGTTAGACTAACTGCTTAAATAAACATAAAAGTCATTATAGGCCCCATGTTGATGATAAGTTAGCTTCCAACACTTAGGCGTCCCATAACGATTTAAGCAACGCTTATATCTCTTATAATGCATGTTTTAATGAGCAGAGGTAATCTTATCTCAGGCATTTGTATCAAATATTAAAACTAAGAGTATTCCCTGAAAATTATATTAAAATGTTAAGAATATTTTAGCTGACTAAATAAAAATTATATATCTATAGTAATATTATAAATACGGAGTATCTCTGCCTGTTCATTGCTCTTTCGCGACCAAACCACTGGACCCAATTTGAAATTTGGTATGAAGCAAACACACTTAGGAAGTACCTACATAAGCTTTTTATGACAAACAGCTAATGACCAACCACTAAAACGCGAGCGAAGCCGCGGGCGACAGCTAGATTTATATATATTTGTTCTAAATAAGTCATCCATATCAAAGAGTTTCTAAATTAAATAATATAACAATGAGGATCTTTTAGTTTATCTGATAAAATATGCTAGGCACAAACAAATCTTTTTCACTGAGTTAAAATAATCCCATCAAAAACATAAATGTAAAAATGAGAGCCAAGTTAAATATTATGATATATACCTTGGTTGTTGTCTTCAACGACAAAAGAAGTGAGATCTAAATTTGTGCCAAGTTAAAAAGTCCTTTCTGAAATTTATTTATAACTACATAAAATATCATTTCTTCTTATAACTTGGGGTAATATATTGTTGCCTAAGGTCTGACTTGGCTAGTTCTCATATACGAATTATATTATAGCCTTCGTAAGTTCTAAGCCTGTTACAAATGAATTATTAACACAAATTAGACACGCAAAAATTCATGGTACTTGTCTGGATATGAACTCGCAATATCTGGTTAAGATTCATATTTTCTAGAGACTGGACCATCGCAGCTCTTAATGTACGTATACTAACTAAGCAATACTGACCTGTCCTCCATTCTTCTTAGATGTTCTGAGTTATAATTTGTTATTCTAAACACAAACTACAATTTGTGTTTATAAACATATAAGAACTAGCCAAGTCAGACCTTAGGCAACAATATATTACCCCAAGTTATAAGAAGAAATGATATTTTATGTAGTTATAAATAAATTTCAGAAAGGACTTTTTAACTTGGCACAAATTTAGATCTCACTTCTTTTGTCGTTGAAGACAACAACCAAGGTATATATCATAATATTTAACTTGGCTCTCATTTTTACATTTATGTTTTTGATGGGATATCACTACTTTTTGTATAAATTATTAGTAGGTACTTATTAATAACAAAATTAATACCAAATGGTTTTTGTTAAACTATTCTATTTTCCTATGTTTACGGGGTATAATTGTCTTTTTTTGATACGTTCTTATTGTTCTTGTAGGTACCTCTGAAATGTTCGAGTGAATTGCCCACTCAGTGACCGGAATTTTTTTACGCGTTTTCTGTTTATACTTAATTTGCCCAAGTAGGGGTGGTATAACGTGCGCAAACGGTTGTATTCTACAATAGAGCTCTCTTGTGTCTTGATTTGACTTGGACCTAAATTGATAAGATGTACTCCATCTAAGTTTTTAACTCTAGAGAGGCCAACGTAAGCCTGCTCTTTACTTAATATAGAGGAGCCTATGTCGAAAAGAGCACCGTCAAGGCGAAGGCCTTGTGATTTTTTTATAGTAGTAGAATATGCTAAGCAAATAGAGAATTGTTTCCTTTGAACATATATGTACAATACTTAATATCTGTAACTTAGTTTTGACTTCTAGTTCGCAAATTAAAGTATGTTTAAATTAAACTGTTATTTTACGTGCGCTATTGCTGTTATCGACGTCCCCAATGTATCTTCTCTATTTTTCCATTGAATCCATTCACCAGTCCTTTACTGACATCAGCATGCTTGCTCGATACTGTTCTTCCAAGCAATAAGGATCCCCGTTTGTAGCGCTAGAGTACAAACTTAAATCATTCCAGTTACGATATACATACTCTACTACAGTCTCACGAAACTTATTTTATTGTTGTATACTAGTATACTCAAACAAAAATATGCAGTCGAATAGACTAGGCAGCTTCCATCGGAAGGGATTGAAATAATTCTTATGAGCGCGGTTGCCACTCGCTCAGACACGTCCGCGTTAAGGTTTAATCGCAACGCTCCTATCCCGCTGCTCCAGCTGTGTACCGAAATGCCTATTATTATTTTTTTTTTTAAGTATAATGATTTTGCGCCATTGATGTGCACTAAATGCTAGTTAATAACGTAATAAATACGAAAGTCGGCTATACTCATAAGTAATAAAACGGAAATATTTGGATTTAAAAAACTTAAGGGTGGTATTCAACTTGTTATATATTCACGTGAAGACCTTAAAATCCACATTAAGACCGGCTGTCATAAGTTTTGATTGCTGGTTCTTACATAATTTTTTTTATTACAGTTATTACAGGAACTAAATATATAAGTGTTCCTAATAGATCCAATAAAATGAAAAATTATAATAATATGATAAAAAATTACCAGTTTCAGATTTTTTCCTTTATATTGGCGTAATTATCTACCTGCATGCCAAATTTGAACTTTCTAGGTCACCTGGAAGTAGGTTATAGTTTTGATCTATAGGTCAGTCAGTGATAAAAATGACGATTTTTAGACGTTAATATCTAAATAACCATTTGAGATGCGTTTATGAAATTTGGAACACATATGTATCTCGCGAGTCTTAATATATGAGCCAAATTTGACACATTTATGTCAAATAGTTTTTGAGTTATGAGGAGGTCAAAAGTGGCTCCAAATGGTTCGTGTAATATTACACACGGTGCTGCACGCCAGTTCTGCTATACTAGAACTTGGCTGACACGCTTCCGCGTGTCTAGATTGGCGGCTTTGTATTCTTGTGCGTTAATTTTATTTGTCATACTGAGTCCTTTCATAAAGATATTATGTAACCTATTTCGTTTAGATTAAAATTCGGTGAGATATATACATTACACCTAAATATTTTATTCTCATGGTAACGATACTAACATTGGATTTACTTTTAATAGTACATGTAATTATTTATTGAATATAAAATAGGAGATGAACAAAACAATAACAAATTGGTAATAGAAATGATTCGATACTGCGTCGGAAAATATGAGTTGTTACAATTAAACTAACGCATATACCTATTCGTATAGAAATGCTGCAAAATCTTGCTAGTTAATAGTATAGAAAAACTGAAGAGTGGGAGGCGCCTACTGAACTCAGACGGATACTCTACTACCTATTTTTTTTCAACTAACCTTGGCCTACTATTTAAACTGTATGTGGTACGTTATACAGCCTCTATAATTATTAATTTAAAAATCAGCACGTTAAAAAGTATATATATTATCAATGCCTGTGGTAAAATTTGTAATTCATAATTACTTATTACATTAATAGATACTGTATTTTATAAACATATGTTTATAACTCCTGTAAAAAGTAAATATTTGAAAATATGCAAGTGTAATAAACAAAATAAATATAAGGTTTCCATTTTGCTTAGAAGATTTTTAGATGAAAATAATATAACCGTTCAGCGGTCGAGCTAATAACAAAAGGGCGGGGAGGGGTTCGCTGTCCGGATTACAGGAAATAGCACAATAGCTTTTCCCATACAAAAGTCTTTAATATCTTCGTTATTTCTACTACGAGTAGTATTTAAGTCTCTTCGCTTTCTGTATCAGCGGTAAAGGACAAATTATAATCGTACTGTTTCATTTGCGGGTGGTTCTACGACTCGAGGTATATTATATATATCTAAATAATTGAAGAAAAAAAAAAAACAGTTACGTTAGTATAGTAATTAATTTAGTTTAAGTTTATTTTAGGAAAGATACTCTCGATTTGTCGTATTTGTTTGTCGTACGTAAATAATATAAAAAATATAGAAATAATTAAATAATAAATAATTTGTTATTAATATAAAAAATATAGCCTTACAATAAAACCTACGTATTATAATAATATTTTAAAATAGCAAAACACTGAATCAAATTGCAGAGCAAAAATTAAACCGTTGTTCGTTAAATAATTTTAAAAATTTCATTTTAAAACTCTTTATATATATATATAGGTATAAAATAAAAATTGGCAAAGCATTTTTTAAAAGAATTGTATAATTTGTTTTAATATACTTTTGATATGTGTGCTTCACTTCCTAGTGCAGTTGTTAGTAGAAAAATTTACTGCCACGTTTTTATAATTGCGATAAAATTGTCGGAAGTTTTAAAGTAGATAACTATTAACACTCTATTTCAGTTTTTAAAATAAACCATCTCGCGTCGTATGAAACGGTAAAAACGCTTACTACAATTACAGCTATGAATAATTTTATACTTCAAAAATATGATGTCTCTAACTGTTTATAATGAGGTAAAGTAAAATTAGTAGGTACTTCTGTTGTAAACACTTTGTAGTTATAGTCATGACTATTATACAATTGACTAATTAAAAAAAACAATCAAGCCCATTACGATTTTTACAGTAATTTAATTTGCATTTAAATTATTAAATGCTAATTAAAAAATATTTAAATATTGTTTAAACATTTTTCGCATTAAGGCTTAATGTACATATATTTAATTTCAAACAACGATAAAGTTTTGTACAGAATTTGGGTTGCGTTACACTAACTCTCATCGGACCTACCAAGCCTATTGTATTGTATTAAACCCGAGAAATATAATATGCCGTCTGTTTTTGAGTTAGGTATCCGTGTTGTTAAAATTTATTGTTTACATTAATTATAAAAAAAACTTAAATTTTAAATATAATTTTACTAATCATTTTGTATGATATAGGTAGATGGACGAGCAAATGGGCCACCTGATCGTAAGTGGTCACCACCAGTAACCAATGGCGTTGTAAGAAATCGACTTAGACAATGCGCCGTCAAAATTGATAACTAAGATGTTATGCCCCTTGTGCCTGTAGTAACACTGGCTCACTCACCCTTCAAACCGGGACACAACAATACTGAGTATTGATGTTTAGCAGTAGAATATCTGGTGAGTGGGTGGTACCTACACAGACGGGCTTGCACAAGACCTTACCACCAAGGATTGAGAGATTTAAATCGCTTTAACAGTGTCTTTATAATTTGTACTATAATCTCGGTTTAATAAATCAAATTAATTCAAACGTGTGACCTTGGCCTAAACGCCGACAATGTTGTTGCACATGATGCATTTGTGTCGGTACAAGCACGATTTCACAACCATGACGAAGCGGAAAACATTTATCAAAACAATCAGCATTGAAAATGTCTTCAAGCTAAATGGCCTTTTACTTAAATAAAATTATTTATTTTATTCCTTCTACAATTAACTTATCTGTTATTCTCAAACGGCAAAATATATTTTTAATGTTTGAAAGGTGAAGTTATTCGTTGTCATTATAGGCATAGGTGATATAACAGCAATTACCGTGGTCCCGTGGTGTAAGAAGTGTACAAGAACGAGGGGGGCCACTTAACAGGTGCCGATTCACTATTGAAAATAGCATATAGTATATCTTTATACACTAACATGGTATATAAATAAAAATATATCTTAAAATAATATTTACCTCTATTTCAAATAACAAAACTGATATTAATAATAAATACGTTTAATATAAACGTTACAAGTGCCAGTGATAACCTCGACAGTCATTACCTTAATTAAATTGAAAAATGACCCTTGTATGAAATATTCGGACGTAAAATAATTGAATTACTCGACGGGACGGGTAATTTTTATAAATATAAACGAAACATTTAACGCATATTATAAATTTATACGACGATGTCTCTTACGAATCTTGATGTTTATTTATTTTACAAGATACATATTATACATACATATTTTACATATAAATATTTTAGTATTATTTGTAATATTCCTACACGTAACTGGTCAAGATATTTTTGTAAACAAATCCAAGTAATCGTTACTGTTAATAGTTTTATTTATATTGACGTATCGATTTAAAAAATTACATGTTAGTAAAACTAACATGTAATTTTTTAAATCGTTTAAATTAGATTATTGTTTAATAAGCTGGTATCACCGATTTTATCCGCAGTTACTCGAGTAACGCATTTAACTCTAGGAATATTATAAGAGTATTATTCTATAAAATTTTCAAAGAAAAAATTGCATCATGAATATAATTCAAGCCTTAAATTTAATAAAAATACTTAAAAAAATGAACAGTTCTTACTAAAATTATTGCTGTTTAGGATTGAAGCCTCCTCTTGAGTGTAGTACTCCTATACCAGTATTATGAACGGAACACATGTTTCATTATAATACAGAATAAATTTTCTTTTTCCAGGAAACAACCAAAGACGTTCGCATTCGATCACTGTTTCTACTCACTGGATCCCACGCTGCCCAACTTCGCCTCTCAGAAGACAGTTTTCGAATGTCTAGGTCGAGATATACTGGACAACGCTTTCGAAGGATACAATGCCTGCATCTTCGCGTATGGACAGACAGGTTTGTTTTAAACTATTTAAATACAACTGCATGAATGTAGCCGTCATTCAAAATATTTTCAGTAATAATAACCTATAGAATACTGTCGTGTGTCTGCCTCACTACTGAATATAATCTTAGGGATAAAGGAACCGAGATGGCCCAGTGGTTTGAACGCGTGCATCTTAACCGATGATTTCGAGTTCAAACCCAGGCAGGCACCACTGATTTTTCATGTGCTTAATCTGTGTTTATAATTCATCTCGTGCTCGGCGGTGAAGGAAAACATCGTGAGGAAACCTGCATGTGTCTAATTTCAACGAAATTCTGCCACATGTGTATTCCGCCAACCCGCATTGGAGCAGCGTGGTGGAATATGCTCCAAACCGTCTCCTCAAAGGAGAGGAGGCCTTTATCCCAGCAGTGGGACAATTACGGGCTGCTAATGCTAAAAAAATGCTAATGATAAAGGAACCCAGCTCATTTCGATATTATTGATGTTGGGTCATAAATACGCTTATATGTCAGATATTCGCGTATTATTCGCGTTGCTATGTCTCGGTATGCCACAACTTATTAATTACGTATTTCAGGTTATACATTATTATTTGTTTTTATTTCAAATGGAAAGATAACATATAACTTATGGCATATAATCATGCATACGTAACACGTAAGGTTTCTATTACTAAATATACATTGTTGCACAATTCTCTATTGTAATGGTATTGTATCGTTACTAGTTGTTCGTCGAAAATATGAGTTGTTTATTTCTAAAGAAAATATTTGGACGCAAAATATTAATGATGATTTTTTAAGCTAATTATTTCCTCTACAAAGATGTGTAAAAAAACACCGGTCAGTAGATCAATTAAATTAGTAATTTCCGAAATTCATAATGATGAGCATGTTGTAATATAAATAATCATTTTGTTGCTTAGTTTTTTCACGGAAAAAGTTTATTGATATATAGAAAAAAAAAACTCGAGAACATACCAATTTATTCGACATAACTGATAGCCTCGTAGCTAAGCGAATTTCGCTGTTAGTAACCCCGAGGGAGTATATATACGAAAACGTATAGAGCCAATTCAATCGGACTATATTTTACTCCTGTAACGAGACATCGCTTTGCCGTTGGCTTCCGAGATTGTGACGTGTGTCGGATGTTAAACCTAGTTCTAGCTGCGTGATATTTAAGGACGTAGGTGTTGATACTGCCAGTTACTGTAATTGGATGTGATGTTAAAGTGCAGTCTGATGTTAGGACTGGTTTTCGTGGCTAAATTGCATTTACAGTTCACTTTGATTTAATATTCACAGCTATATGTGAAAAACACTAGAACATCATAACATATGGTCTCAATAATACATACTAATAAATAAATATATTACATTACATAGTTCATTTAAAGTTTTATTAGTTTCATATATTATTTTAATCAAAATAGGTCTCTTTGCCAATCAATTTAAGTCAAAATTATGTATCTGTATGATATATATAACATTACTCTAGTATTCCTAGTACTCGGTAAAAATAATAAAATTTTGGTATGCAGTTTACTATTGCCATTATTTCCCAGAGTCGGTAGATTTCGGCGGCTGAATCTTTACTTTATTCTGAGAACATCAACAACCATCGTTTTATTATTTGCTTAATGAATTATACACTTAAACCTACCTCACGAATCACTGCGTCCATTACTGCAAACTTTTGAGATTATCATGAATAGATGCGGCTAGATGACTTTATTTAGTAATATGTAGTGATTTAATTCAATAAACTCTAATAAATTATTTCATAGACATTGTCTAGTTTGCACCTATTTAGTTCGCTCGTGTGACTCACGGGAGCAATAACCCTGTTTGAGAAGATTACGCCTAGAAGACGGTAGGTATCATGTGTTGACTTGCCAAGTCTCCGTTCAGCAAATATGTGCATTATACATTATGTATACGTGAATAGAAATACTTCATAGAGATTGTTTCTAGGTTTCAATTACACATTGAAAATTTATATGTGTGGAATTAAGATGTGGACACATATAACTTGCTCTTACATTTGAAACATTTTTTGTTGCAATCTGTGTGTAATTGTTCAATTAAATAAAATAAAGATTCGTTATATTAAGTAGGTTCCATACACATAGTATCTGACATTTGTTTATATTATTTTCAATGTTTGCTTAAATTTAGAAATTTAAAATTGATAAATATTTCGATGTAATATGTTCAAATTGTGACAAAATATATTTTTTTAAATAAGAAGAGTCAACAGAGATTAATAATAAAGTATGATTTTAAGGTATCAAAGTTTGGATAATTTGTTTTGTACGTTCTGTATAACTGACGAAACATTTCTATGTTAAGAGATTTATTTGCGGGCGTGGGCCCGCGTTGTGTAATTTTAATCTTGTTTATCGTCCAGTTTGAGAAAATATTACCGTTTTTGCTGGAAGGATTTAGGGATTTTGAATGAAAACCCCAAAGTTAAGTTCCTTAGATTATAACGTTTACGTAAGTAGTTCATTCAGGAATAATAAAATATATAAAGTTTCTGCAGGGGAACGAGAGCATTTTCACGCGCGCCTACATTTAAAGCGAGTTAACCTGAATAGATAGAGAGGCATGAAAACATCGCCCAAGGAAAATTTCCTTTTTATGTTTCTCACCTTCTTGTATACGCTCGAGATTTTACTACTTTTTTTACGTAAAACGAAAATATTCTTTTTTTGTGAATAGAAACGTGATGACGAAATTTTATACTGCACGTAGGGCTCTTGAAATTATTTGGCGTTGTTCTCGACAGAAACAAAGCCACAAATGACGCCCTCATTCGGGCCTTTTTGTGTAACCGTCAAAGTCCCGTCAAGTAAGCGGGGCGTTATTAAAAATTCCCTCACGTAAATAAAAAAATGCGAAGGGATGTTACAAGGGGAAAGCGCTGACGGCTTAGAATAGATTCCTAAAACAATATGTAACGCGAATTACCAACCAATATGTACAATATATTTATAGATATATATTTTTAAATTTAAGATATAAAGGCAGATAAACAGTCTGATAGTAAGTACTGTTATTGCAACTGCAAGATATATTAACCATTATTTTTATCGTACCAAATACTATAGGAAATGAGATGTTAATCCACTCGTGCTATTAAATACACTGGGTCACTCAACCTTCAAACTGCAACACAGCAATACAAAGTGTTGGGCTGGCAGTAGAATAAGTAGTAGTTACTAGCTTGTTTTGTTTTTGGTCTCCAGATTATGTATTTTATTGATAAACTTTTAGCGATAATGTATCAGGAACCGCTTGCATAGTTTGTCTTCCTAAATAAACAATCAAACACCTACACATTTAACTCTAATGGAAATTATTCCACATGTCTTAGTAAAGGAAACTTTGATGAAGAAAAATCAAACGAATGTTTACTAATTTCTAAACGATCGTGTGAGCGAGCGAGTCTGTCGGTATCTATGACGTGATTCCTTTGAAGCAGTCCCAATAATACGATAAACTTGTCTGTTTGAAACTACGGTTCGAAATATACGATTAGCGTTAACGTCATGATACGTTAAATCTCAATGTCTGCTTTATATCGCCTCACTTCTGATGTTCGTTAAACCCTATCTTGGTTTTATGGCGCTTAAACGTTTTTATCGATGTCGTCTCGTGATAGCGATTCAACAAGAAAATGTCTTTTTAATATTCCATATAAGTTTTGAAAATGCATTCAACTTTTCTTAGTATCGTAGATTTATAGCGGGTTCTTATCTTAAGTTGCTTCACATACTTCAGCAATAAAAACCAGTGTTGCCTATATTATTTAAATGTTTCGTTATTTGTCAGAAAAAATACTTTTCGAATGAAACTTACCTCATTACCTTTATGATAAAACATTAGTTACTTTAATAACATAGAACTCTATTTATAGAACATTTTTCTGTAAATGCATTTAATGCAAATATTACCTGCAATATCTCTAGCTATTCTAAAAATTATCTCATGAAATATTATCTTTTTATGATTCTAAATATGCATTTGTTTTAATTTCATCCGCAGTTCTGTAAAAGTGTTACGGAGCTTTATAATTACGTATATGTCATTAGTCTAATGAATGTTTATGTGTGTGTACTTTGTAAGTATAATTTGTTGACACGCGAAACTTATACAGACTATAAATAAATAATGCATATTTTAATATAAATAACTACACGCTGAATGTACTTACAGTTTTTTTTTTTTTATATTTTATTTAAACGATAACCGCTATCTAGGTAACATGTTTTTCAGTGATTTTTCATTGATTTCTAGTTATGAAAATGTAGATGTTGGTAGTTAACTTTATGGAATGCCTTGATACCCTAAAATAAAGTTTTATTATTAATAAGAAGTTATTTTAAAAAATATATAAACAAAGAAGTTTTGTATTTATTTCCGAAAATTACAATATCATACGTTATGTAATATATTAGGGGATTATAACTCAGTGTTTATAGTTAAACAGTAGACTTATTTTGTTGAACCTTATTATTACTTAGAAAACAATCTTAAGCTTTTCGGAGTAAATTTCTACAAGTAACAGAAGTTTAATCGAACATATATTTAATGCCAAACCTCATTATTACGCCCGCCTTCTTAATTGTTTTCCTCGAAATAATTCTTCGTTACTCTTGATACAATAAGGGCTTATAATATCACGATTCGCCCTCCTTCGATACATTTTAGATGAAGGTATATATAAACATTATGTTACAAATACTCAGAACTAGGTATAAATAACAATTCTGTAATAATGTATGGGTTAAATAAATAAGTGACAAACAATTTAATTGTCAATTTCTTAATTTTTTAATAAAACCTCGAACTTCCGTTCCATCAATTTAGTATTTATAACATAAATTAAGTTTGTTTTTTTTTTTCAAAAGTTCATGTTTCGTTTCAACCACCAGCGTTTTAAAGCGAGTTCAGTTATAAATATAAACTTTGTTAAAATATACCGAATATACTAAACATATATTTCATTTTATAGCTCGTATCTTATAATATATTTAAATAAATATACGTATCGAACACCCGTCGTCGTCAGTTCTGATATATGTATAAATTAACTTTACAACATGAAATTACCTTTAAGTTAATTTCAAGACATATTGTTTCATAAAGCTCGTATAATGTGGAAATTGCCGTTTCGCTCTTATCGTTGGGTAAAACTCGTAAATAATTTGTACCTTGAGAGGTGAGAAAATAATTAACACACGAGAGAAAGATCGTAATATATTCGTGGGAAATTGTCTTTTATGTTTTATTTTCTCTCTTAGTTAAAACTGGAAATTAAAATAGAAAAAAACCCGATAGAACAATTTAGTTATGTTCGATTTGATATAAAATATATTTCTTTTTAATTATTTCGTAATCAGACATTTTTTATACATACATCAAATATTAATTAAAATTAAAATTCAAAGTAATATTAAACAAAAAAGAAATTTAAGAGTAGCTAGGTTTAATAAAATGTTACTACATTTTAGATAGAGTTTATGCTCAGTTAGCAGTTTTTGTTCCCGTAATACGGTGGAGAAATCGAAAGTGATTTTCCAACGGTTCGCCTGCCCCATTCATTCTTCATTCAACACTCACTCACACAGGCGGAATAACGAGTCTCAACGCAACAGTTAGTTTTTTTCCCTTCACCCACGGGTTTTATAACGCTCTGATGCCTAAAGCGCCTATGAATCAAGGTGTATATGCCGTAAAAGGATTTTTTACGTAAACAGACTTTAATTTAGGTCTCGTGAATCAAAAGAATGGCGCCCCAAACGTCAGCTCAGGTGATATAAAAGTTCTCTGAGGCTTTGCGCTAGAAATTATGGCGGAATATGCTTTCAGAATAATTTGTATGTTACTTAGTGCGGTAATATTCGTCGCGCTTTGCATGATATGATTTTAGTTTTCGCCTTAAATATATTAATAATGTTGTTGTAAACAAGCTGACTCGAGAAACGATGTCCTGCCTTTCCTATGAATATTCAATTAGAATTTGTATAATTAATGAAAAAGTAAATTTATTTCAAAAACGTGTTGTTTATTATTATAATGTTTTATGATACACAACAGTATTAGTTTAATTTTTTGGCGCGTATATGAATAGTTTTGTTGGTATGACGATACGGCGCCATACAACTGGCTATGCGAAAAACACGGATTTTTAAGATTTATGACAGTTGTATCAAGCGGTTATATTAACGGTGGTTAATTAGAAAAGTTAATATGATCGTTAAGTTTTCTTGAATTTTCTTTCATAAGAACCTTCTCCTAAAATTAACAAACAATAAAAAGGAATTAGCAAAATCGGTGCAGCCGTTCACTCGTGATGACCAAAGAAATAACATAATTAGTTTTCCGAATATACAATACAATTTACATACAGATAACTATTATTTAATCGGAATTAAAAAGACTCAAAAATCCTACTATAGCTTGAAAGACCTTAAATTCGTTCAAACTTCGGTAAAACTGTTAATATTTCTTGCTGATTCCCTATTCAAAGACGAGAGTGGTTCAACGCGGAAAATTGATTCGAAAAATTCAAAGCTTTTGTGATGTATGAATTGAAACGCTGTTTTATTCATATCGTTAAAATTGACTGTGTGTTATACCTTCGACTTGGGTTTGTTAGGTATCGTTATATGAAAATTAGGTGTTACGTGAAAGGTAAGTAACGACGTACGTTTGGAGTTCGATTAAGATAGGAAAAAGGCAGTCTTCAAGACAAATAGGGTTATCACTCAGATATATTTTGGAAAGGTATCACGTCTATGTTTTTTAAATAGTTTGTTTATTTATGCAAAATTTTCATATTTTGCAAATATTTTAAATAATTTGATACTTGAGTTTATAGCATTAGCATTAGCAGCCTGTATACCTGGTGTTGCAGATGTCCATGGGCGGTGGTAATCACTTGCCATCAGATGAGCCTCCTGCTCGTTTGCCCCCTATAACATAAAAAAAAAAATCCCACTGCTGGGCTAAAGGCCTCCTCTCCCCTTGAGGAGAAGGTTTGGAGCATTTTCCACCACGCTGCTCCAATGCGGGTTGGCGGAATACACATGTGGCAGAATTTCGTTGAAATTAGACACATGCAGGTTTCCTCACGATGTTTTCCTTCACCGCCGAGCACGAGATGAATTATAAACACAAATTAAGTACATGAAAATTCAGTGGTGCCTGCCTGGGTTTGAACCCGAAATCATCGTGTTCAAAACGGTTGAGTTTATAAATAGCGTTATATGCAAATATCTATGTTTATTTCAATTGTAATGTTTTTTTTTAATATCTATTTTCATTTTATACAATTAAATATCAGCTTAACTATTTATTTACAAATTACAGGCAAAGAAATAATACTTTACTTATAAATGTAATCTAAAAAGATTAAACACTGCTATAGGATCATATATAGCAAACTAGTTGTCGTCCGCAGTTTTGGTCGCGTTTTAGGGTAGGTCCTAGTAGCCTATATATATCTCCTACTTTGGAGTTAAACCTTGCTTCATATCAAATTTAATTAAATTCGGATCATTGGCTTGGCCACGAAAGAGCTACAGACAAATTACTGATCATCCTGAATATACCTACAATATACGAATGATAGAAACAGCTGTATAGACAAATATAATGGATTATCGAGCTAGATGTTTGTCACAAAGAGAGCCGGACCGATTTAACAGAGAAGGTTTCTAGCTTTGTAATAACCGCGTCCGACTGACCTGACCACAATACTGAGTTATGGGCAAAGTTAAATTCAAATATTTTATATATTTATTACTAAGTTTCGTGTATAGTTGTTGGGTGAAAAAATGTTTAATATGTCTTCTTGGTGAGCATGATAGATACTGCGCGCTTTGTGATCACTATGAACAGTGTCATGTGTGAACGTTTAACACCATTAGGCTGACATTTAAAAGATTTCAATGTCTAAAAGATAATGAATAAAACTATTTTCAAATCTATATCGTCTTCAGTAGATAATCATTTATAAGCCGTACTCGTAGCTTTGATAAACAGAATATTGATTTATTTTGCAACGAGAGAGTGAGATCAGTCAGAAGCTTCCACAAGATTCATTAGTTCAATCAGGGTTCAGGTTGCAACCATGCGAACCTCAAGTACATTACGTCCGTATTTCCGTTATATTTTTAAGCTTAAAATACAATGAGAGTTGAACATGAAAATAAAGACAAAGTTTTTCAAAACAAATTGGAAGTATAAAAAATGTCGTAGAAAGCATTAAAATGTGAAAAGGGGTTTACTTAAAAGGTTTTCTATGTAATACGAAATAGTATTAAGTCTGTGTCAAGTAGTACTAATTTTATTAGCCTGGTACTATTGGACCAATTGGTTCAAATAAGGTATTTTTTTTTTCACTGATAGGAAGCGGCCAGAAAAGACAAGAAGTAATTCAAGTGCAGTATTATTATTGCAATTTAAATTATGCCCTAAGAGCGAACACATTAATCGGTATTGCAATAATTGGTATAACGGAGCAGATTACTTAGAAAATATCACAATGTTTTATCCGTCCATGGTAATAGATATTATTTTAGACTCCACGAATTTTCGTTTCATACGTTTACTTTTTAATAAAATTAATCAGAGATCCAAACTAGCTAACTTTTCAATTTTATAGTACGTCACATCTGTGACGTCTTTCTTAAAAGGTTTTTTTGAAACATCCTAGTAATAAAAATTGTCTTTTTATTTGAATAAAACTAGAAAAATTAAGTAATATATGTTTTTTAAACAATGGCTTTTCTCAAAATTCAAAAAAATTATACATATGTTTAAATATAATAAAATATAATGCAGTTCAAATCTTCGAAATCGGTTATAACGTTATTGCAAAGTTAAAACAAAATCATTACAGGCATTTGTCGATGAAAATGTAATAAATAAAGCTTTCCCTTTATTATTATTTTTAAACTATAATTATGATGGGCGAAACTTTTAACGATTTATATAATAAAATGTATTTGTCAACTTTGTAGAAAATATTCGTTTCTAATTATAAAGTCTATGTGTCTTGAAAATGTAATTAAGGTAGTGCTTTAATTTCTTTGCATTTTCTCATTTAGGTCGACTGATGTATCCGTACGTAAATGGTTAGATGTACAAGCGAAACTCTCTCCAATTAGAAGTTTAATTATGTTAGGAAATTCATGGTGACCTTTCGCGTTCCGGATTAATACTGACCGAGAGACTAGAGTTAGTGCATTTTTGTTTAATTAAATGAAGGATAAAGTAAATTAAAACGCGTGGAACTCGGGCCACGCGTCAGAAGTTAGTAAAAATATTTTCCCGTCAGAAACTTTTCACTCAAACTTGGTCTCATCGCGCTCAAAGAAGTTTCCCTTTAAAACTAGTATTAGTTACTTTATATATATATATTTAACATTTTTATTTACCTTCTCTTCGTATAGTAAATTTGGATAGATTGGACAGAATTAATGCTTTGTATTACTTACCTTTGGACGAAAGGTTTCGCTTCGTTTAGTTTTGGTCAGTGACAATATAATAAATAATCATTTTATTTTTAATTCTTATTCTAAGTCATTAATTAAATAAAAGGAAGTTTCGAAATTATTTTTTATATTTTTGTCTGCATAATATGATTATGTAAATGATTCTTCTTTAGATACGTTTGTATTTACTGTACTCTTATTAAATGGCTGGCCCGGTTTTGAGAACTTTTTGTATGTTTTAAGTGGTTCCCTAGATGGAATAGAATTGAAGCCGGGTCAGGCAGCTAGCTAATCTATAATAAATTAGCTAAATCTAGACTGATAGATAGTCGAGGTAATCCGTAAGCTCATGCTAGACAGATCAAACAATATCCCCAAGCAGTTAATGTTATCGACATTTGCGTAAAACGAAACAGTTTTCTACTCTGAGTGCATTATCTTGTCTCGTCGCCGACCTCCCGTCAGTTGAATATCAATTTGTTCAAATTGTCTCTACGCTTGAGGGTCCCAAGGAACTTTTAGGGTTATACAAAATTCAACATTGCATTAGCGTACTATAAATTTTGTTACTAAATTCAATTGCTAACATTGCTGGCTAGTTTTTTTTTGCAGTTCCGACGTGATAAAAGGTTTTAGTTTGTAGATATAATTTGTTGTTTTTTTTTTAAAAAAAACAATACTTTAAAAAAAAAAAACTACGTTTTTTTAAGACCTGTCGCAATATAATATTTACTCCTGTACGGAAATAATCCATCTACTTGATTGAAAATTCATTTGCTTATTTGGATTCATTTTAATTTTGATTGATTGTTTATATTTTGAAGCGAAATGTAAACAATTTTTATTTATATTTACTTTATATTTTACTAATCTTGATAAACATAATATGTAGAACATTGCAAAGTATCACAATTATTGATAATATTTGTAGGAGAGCTTTCTCTATGGGTAAAAACAACCCGTTCATTAATTATTTCACCGTCAAGCGGCACAATGAGTGGTTGTGTTCCAATGTCAGCCAATGAAAATAAGAAAATACAGATAATATATTTTAGTTTCTTGTTTTTAATTGTTAGATAACTTTTTTTTTATTTATCAGCTCTTTAATTTAGTCATCATCAGACGTGAAAGAAGTTTTCTCTGAATTACCAATCAACTTTCGCAATTGTCGGGGATATCAATAAAACAATCGTAACATTATATTACTAACATTACATTAAATTACTTCATGTTTGACCATAAATGACCATGAATGATTCATTAGTTCCGATTTAGGAACTGTTCCAAATAAAAAAAAGTTGCGGAAGTGTAGGAGGAATGTTAGAATTGTGAATTTTTTTATAGTAAAAGTAACATAAATGTGTAAGTAATATGAAAATATTACTTTTAATATAAAATAGCTACAAAGTAAAACATAGCGTGATCGTAAGGCTTTGTTTTTACTCGAGGTGTCAAGGGGTAGACGGTATAAAGGCAGAGTGAGAAAAATAAAAAGGCCTTTGTCTTAGCGACACTATGAATATAATGAAAAATAACTGCGCCTCTGTAACAGATATAAGAGATATTGTGCATATTGCGAGGGCCTCGAGAGTTATTTTGGTTTTTGCTTAGTATTTCTACAAGTATGAAAAACTGTTTTTGTGTACAAATTTAGTAGTTTCACGCTTCAAATATATTATATAGACCTTCTTTAGAAAATGGTAAAAACTGAAAATGTATGACGTGATTATCACGGGTAAGTTCAGAATAAGTATTTAACAGTATACATTCTGTAAATAACTTTACCTGTTCAAACTTACATTGAAATGTAAAGGTATATTTATATGGTTTGTGCAGTAAACGAAATGGAGCGAAAACCATGCAGGTTTTCTAAAAATTTATCGGTCCTATTCCAGAATTGACGGTAAATAAATAAACTAAAAATAGGAATAGTTTAAAGTTTTTTTATTTGTATATTTTCGCTTTCATTCATAAATCCTTTCCATTTTAACAAATTTAACGTGATATTTTGCATCGAACTTATTATTGTTTGGGTTTTCGAAAATTCACATTCACAGCTATTGGACGCTAAAGTATGGTTTAGAATCAAAACTGTGACTATATTATTACTCTTGTGTACTCTGCCCTATTTACAACAGAACCAAAGTCCGAATTATGAAGCACCACTAATGGGAAAAGTAAAGAAAAAGTCATTTGGTAATAACATAATAACGATTTGTACGAGCATGATTATAAAATAAACATAAAATCACAAGAACATTAGCATTTAAAATATTACTAAAATGAAAACATTGAACCGATTGTATTTCCACGCAAACGAGTTGAACGACTCACGTGCACTTCAGGATAAATTGCGATTCGTGTTTGCATATTCCATATTTGACGGTTATAATATTGAAAATGTTTTCAATTCTAGTGTTTGTTTCAATTTAAATAGTTATATATGTATAGGTAACATCGGTTGTGATCAATTTATTGTTTGAACGTTTCGTCGATAAAACGATTTAAAGGTGTGCTGTAGAGGAAATTGCATGTTAGAAAACTTATTTATTATAATAGATGTGAGACGGTATCTTATAAATAACAACATAGATTATTAATAAAATGTAAAAAACTTTTACATACATACATACATAAATCAAAAGCATTTTTAAAGATAGTACTTTTGTATAAAATAATGATTACTGAAGTCACACTGCTTCATTCTTAAAGTGGCTGTTGGTTGATGTTTTTATTTCGAAGATAGAATTAGGCTTAAACAGTAAAGGTTTTCTATCAAGATGCAGATACAGATAGTATCACCCTCGAGATGCAACGTTGGCAGTATACCTGGTTACTTTGTCTACTTAATCTCTCTCCAGTCGTCTCCTTATTGCCGTCTATCTACTCCATATTGCCGTCCCAATGGAAGTTATTAAAGAAAGAAATATGCATATAGTTCCCCATTTTTGCATTACAATATTTCTAGCGCAGCTACCTGGTCTCCCTCGTAAATGTTCACCGTTGCTAAAATCGGCCAGAAGAACTACATCAATAATTCATTACTATAATAAGCGTAAATCGCTAAACAAAGCATGACCTTTCAATCAAAATCCAAGCTCACCAAACCAAACTATTCACTAAATACACATTTAAAATTTATTTTAAATTTCATTCTGTTCAAAAGATTAAAATTTCATTTTATTTATTAAAACTCAAAATAAATTATAAACGTTATGAATGATATATTAAATGATTCAATACTCGTAAAGATTTCACATGAAAGCGAAATCCGCGGCGTCCGTTTCGTTTATTAAACAGCAATTAGCGCTCAGTCGGCGTCCGTGGTTGGATCGGCTCTAGGTCGAAGAACAAAAGCGGCTACCGCGCATTGCTAACCCACTAACGGCTTTGTTTCACGCCCCATCTGCGACGCTATGCAGGTTTTATGTTTATACTATTAAGAGATCATTTTCTTATCTTGACGATTTTTCGCTCAAAGATTGTCTTTATAAGGACTATCGTGAAGCTTTATATATACCTAGACAACATTTTCTACTTGTACTATTCGAAAGAAAGATTGATGGTGTTAAAATTGAAGTAAATTTTAAATATCGTTACATAATGTAGTATTTGTTACAAAGGTTATTGTTAAAGAATAGGACATTGGAGTTTTGTATATTTTCAGACTTTTGTATGGTATTAACATAAATCTTTAATTTTTAATCATTAACTTCCGTAGATAATCTCTACGAATTAGTTAAATAGAAAAAAATAAAGGACGTTGTAATGCTATTACGGTTTACCTCCGTCTGCAGCTTGTAGTTATTTTCTCAATTAAATCAGGTTCTTTGTCTGACTAATGTTCATCTGTAGTTAAGCCAGTAGCTTACGGAGGTGGACAGGTAAACCACGTTTCGTACGCCACAGCGCAGACAGCTGATTTGTTACACAGACTTACCTATTAAGCGCATAACGTGGAATGAACAACCGTGTCACTGAACGATTGTTTCGGTCACACAACACGACATACATTTATGCTATTCCATAAATTTAAATCGCCCGTCGCTTTTTGTTATACGGTAATGAGTTAACGGATTATATTCGACAGTTTGACGATTTCACTATAATCTATTTGTTTCCCGTAATGCGTTGACAGATTAGAAATAAATAGTGGTCGTCGCGTCGGCGCTCATTATTGTTTCGGTCTGAATGGTGAGTGTAATTACAGGCGCAAATGACTTATCTTAGTTTCTAAAGTTGGCGACGCATTGAGAGCGTTAAAAATGATTACAGTGTCAATGATTAGGGTTCTATTTTGTTTTGTCGGGAGAATAAAATTATTTATTCAATTGCTCGCCTTCTAAATCGTTGTTAGAGTTCGCTTTCGTAAAAATTGGCAATTTCATTATTGAGTGAATTTTATTAAAAAAAAAAATTTGATCTTTAATTCCGAATAAAAAGTTTTTATAAGAATAATTATATAATATTCAACATTTAGTGCGCATATACTATGCAATCATATCTCATATTTATATATGGTGATCGCTGTACTTACTATATATAAAAGGTGAAATAACGAATTTAATCACTTCAAGTTGTGCTCTGAATTTTCTTGTAATCACCATTAATGTTAGAATTCTTATTGTTATGGTTATACTCAACCTTTCAAGCAATTTAAATGCCTTGTAACGCAGATATTACATTACAAATCGAGCAATTACTCGAAACGCCAGATATATCTCGAACGTCGTAACTTTAGCAAATGGTTCCTCTAAAATTCAATTTGCCGAATAAACAAATAAATCTTAAACAATCGTTGATTAAGAACAATACACGTAATCTTTACACATATGTCCTAAATAATAATATTGTTATATTATTATAACCAAAAGTCATGTAAATAACAGATTGATTTAAATGATTTAAGTATTTTTCGTATATTTTTTATGAAGAATGAATGATAATTTTGTTTTTCTGACTTATTTAAGCCACGGCTTTAAATTTTTGAGGAGACTAGCTAATTAAGCAGGTCTTTAAAACTACCCCAAGGCAATTTGATTAATATCTAAGCTGTAAGCTAACTGGCCAACGTAACTTCTGTGTATATTGCACGACTCATGATGCAAAGCAACAGAGAGTTTTTCAATCGATTTATTCTTCGCCCTATATAAAAAAATCAAAATAGTCCAACAACTTAACAACAGCAATAGAGTATTTTTTTTTAAAAATAACTTCGGTTCATTAACTCGAAGCCCTATTACGAATGGCTATCTTACGTAATGTTCTTCAATTATTATTTAAATAAAAAACCGAAAGACTTGTTTTTACTTCTACTTGATGACTTTTTTTGTTTAACTTTGAGATTTGGCAATAAGTGCTAAGTTTTTTTGCTTTAACTTTGAGATTTAGCAATAAGTGAAATGTTTTTTTTATTATGAAATGCCCGCGTTTGGATTTTCCAATTATTATTTTTTAATTCTGCGTCTTGTAAGTTATGTTAGTAAATTTGTTTGACATATATTTCTTAATATGAGTTCGCACTTTCTTTTCAGTGGACTTCAGGGTAGGATGACTCACGTGTTTAGTACAGCACTAAATAAATATTTTATTATATATATTTTTGACTCGTAAAAGTTTGCTATAACAAATCCACGTGACGGTTATTGTTACCTAGTAACTCCTCAGCCTTGTGAACCTGTGAATGAATAGGCTCTTCACCTATTTTTCAGAACAAGCCTCTAAAGGCGAGGTTGAACAACCGCCTAGGGTTGTAGTCTTAAGAGCTTAGCAATATTATTTTTCCAGAACAGACTTTATTGTAAAGTGAATAAGGTTAATTTTTAAACGTTACGAGTAAATTTGTTTAGTTTAGTACTTGCTTTATCAGTCGATGGCTTTTATTACAAATTGATTGGCATAATTTCGCTTTTGCCTGTGGCTGGGTGTGACAGCTTAAACTTGACAACTATCGGACATTCATAATTCATAACATATACATTTTTATATTTTTTTAAGTAAATTAAAAATATTTTTTCCTTATTTAATAAATTATGCAACATTATAAATAAGTCATTCAAAACCACGTAATTCTTATTAAAATACCTATTATAGATACGGATCTAATGTGTCTGTTAAAATGGTGGAGACTAGTACATAATATATTATGTAGATACTAATTTCCGACCCGTGTATGAGGAGGGGAGGGAGGGGAGGGGTTAGGTACCCTACCCCAGACAAGGTGTATGTAAAATTTTATGATGATCGTTTGAGTATTCAGTGTAAGCGTAACAAACAAACTGTCTTACTTGTAATATAGATATGTTGTTGTATTACAAATAGTATATTTACAGAAATCGATACCATTGATTGTTATCAGTAAACTAGTTAAAAGGTCAAGGAATTGTAAGAGGTTAGTCGAGGGCATTGTAAAATTTACTATGGAATAAGCTTTGAATTCGATTCCTTACAAAGACCCGATAACTTAGGGCATTGGCAAACGACGCGATAAACAAATTAGATAAGGCTGGGCTGAGCCCGGTTGCCTATCTATCACGTTACCCTACAATTTCCTATGTAATCCTTATAGATCCTGCATTCGTTAAGGTGATATAGAACGTAGGTATTTTTTGAATTTAGAATTTGTGTAAGATTTTTCAAGATTTTTTCTATTACCATTTTATTTTTAATGCGACTTTGGCTCTAATATTACCGAAAAAACATATATTAGTATTTGTTGACTAGTAGGCAGGATATATAAAAAATAATTGTTCTTTACTGACATACTCTGTAATTAAATGGCGGAAAAGAGTTACTACTGAGATTCTTGCCTGTTCTTCTAGGTAAAATTTACTTTTCGAACCGGTGGTAGCTTTAAATTTAATTCAAAAGTGCTTTTATGAGCCCACTAGAATGAAGAATATTTTGATTTTGATATAAATTTATTTATCTTATGTAAGAATTTACTTACAAAATACATTTGTATTTACTTAGCATTTTTCAATATATTTGTTATAGGTTAATATATTTTTGAGTCATGTAGTAGAATTTTCCTAACCATCTGTGTTTTTCGCTACATTAAATGTCTGGTTGTGCCGTGGGCGTGGCTTAATGCCGATAGACTGCGTCATTTAGTGAGCCATTCCTTGTCCGTTCAACTTGGCTCGCAATATAATGACGGACGATTGTACTGCTCATAAATATTATTGTATGTATAGTTACTTTTGACCAAAATACTTTATGTACTAAAAACAGTAAGTAGTACATTAAACAGTTTATATACAATGCTTAGAACGTGCAAGTTCCTTTTTATAATGTGAAAATTATGGAAATAAGTGTTAATTAGGGGTAGTAGGTATAAATCTAATACTACACACTTTTACACGACTTTTAAAATATATTAAAAAGTTCTTAATAGTTTATTAATCATTTAAACAGTGTGGTACTAGGTAAAATAAAAAGCGTTTTAATAAAATTCCCAACATGTTATGAGTTCATTTTACTATAAATATATAACCTGTGTGTTTATAAAAACAGTTATGCCTGCCATATAACTAAAGTGCAGTAATTGGCTTATTAGATAAGTGCTTAGAGTCAAAATAATAAACGACATTGCAATTTGTTATTGAGAACAAACTACTTATAATACAACTACCCACTGAGCTAATATATCTTAATAAAAGCACCACGTGTTCTCTTCTCAAATGCTTATTTGAGAAGAGAATACGTGGCAAGAGAAGACCGAACAGAATAATAAAAGTTTTTAAAACGCTTTTATTATTTTTTTTTAAATCAGTTAAAATACCAATGAAATACCAAATAAAAGAACTGGTTCAGCAGTTCTTTTATTTGTAAAACAAAGGTATATTTAAATATAAGTCGTATTTAATTATTTCGAAGCGACGAACGCAACTTATTCAATAGAAAATAAACGCTGTCGAGTAAAACTTTAGAGACGTGATATAATGTTGATTTTATCATAGTGTTTGGCTTTACACTAGTATTTATATATTTTTGTAAAAAAAATATGTTATTATGGTTTTTTTTAAAAACTTAATAATTTAACAACTCTCGTTATATAAAGTTATTAAACTGAACACAGTAACTGGCCCACTTGGGCATTAAACATTTGATTTCGTAACTTTATACATATTTTTATTTATTTCATATGTACATATGTACAAGTAACATTGTTACAGATATATTTATGAAGAAAATTCCGACAAGGAAACGACTAAAGACTCTAGTATTGTCTTAACTCTCATCTATGACGAATACATTATACTTTAGTGGTAGATTTTTTACGTATTTTTCGGTACAGCATGCAATGTTATTGAACCATGTTGATAATAAATCTGAGGATTGTCATCAATCTCTAGTTATTTTCGGGCCAATTGTATTTTCAGTCCAAAAGAGTTGCACCAATATATGTGCACACTCACGCAGCTGGAATGTTGCCATGCATAATGTGACAAATCGCTCTTATTACTTCCTGGAGCCTCGGCTTGCCCTCTCAAATCCCTCCGCTGGATTTCTTGGACCAATGTTGGCCGCAGTCCAACCACGTGCTCGCAATCTTATTAAACCAATTCAGAGGAATGTCTTACTGGTGTTTTTAATATGATAACCGATGAGAACGTTAATAAATTAATTTAATGTTCTACTATAGGAGTACATTTTTTTTAGTCCAATTTGTTTTTAACGTTATAAACTTTTACGTATACCGATTTTAAAATAATGTACCTTACTAACACTTTTCAATAGCCATTTATTCGTATTATAAGACTATTTAAAAAATCTTTATGAGATCTACTTGAATATAGAATGTTTTAATTTAATTTATTTAAATGCAAAGATTTCAGCGGCTTAGAATGTAGATTTGTAGAACTGTTATAATAACCCGCAATTTAGTTTGTGTTATAGTTGTGCATGTTTTTAATTTGTTTCCTCAAAGAATCGGCATTGCGACTGAGCGAATGCAGTGCCTTTGTGAAATAAGAATGCTTGTTTGTACATTCTTGCCAAAATGCCAGGCGTGATTATTTGCATTATTAACTTGTAAATAAAAACAGAAGTTCCGTATACCGAAAATATATTGTGTTTGCGTATTTAACGGTCTATAATCGTTCGTAAAATAATATAAAGTGTTTTAGTCTATGGTTATTCTTGTAACAATCTCTCCTAAAACTTTAAAGATCTTCAAATTCTTTTTTATATAGAACTGTCGAATATCAGCTTGGTGCATGAATGTCTCCTTGGGGAGGAATCCTGCCTGAATTCACGTGAATTTACTGGATAAAACCGGCTAACGAACGATTCGCTTAAAGTAATTATCCTCGGTGACTTTCTCTGGCATATTGATAGATAGGTTTGACGTCACTTTTGGGTAAATGGGTTGAACAAAGTTTAAAGACGATATGTGTATACAATTACATACATGCTTCTAATAATTTATATTCACAATATTATATACCCAAGTGTATTTTATACATATTGTTAAATGACTAATTGTTAAGACGGATTAATAAAAAAGATTTTTCTAAATGTTTTATATCAGCTCTGGCCTGGCACTATGAATCAGGTAACTAAATAATAAATAAAACTTTGAACGGCTTATTAGTCAAATAATGTCAATTGTTACTCTACAGTAACATAAAATATTTACTACACAATTAAATTACATATATTTTAATTTCGGCTCTAATATATCTCAAATGCCATTCAAGGTTTTAGCGTGCTGATCTGATATTAAATATTTATCTGTATTTTAATTAGGAATTCATGTCATCTTTAGTTTATACTTTTATCCCATTTATTTAGTGGTAATTTATCGGACGGTCGCCTGGCTGATCAATCTTCTCTGGGTATTTTACAGCTCGTATATTATGTCAGACCTAAAGAGGCTCCTTAAAATTGATTTAGGTAAAAAAAACAAATTAGTTAAGGTAATCAAACATCGATCATCATCGAACATTGATGTTTGTAATGAGAATTTATAAGTAAAGATAACAAAAATTGAAAAAGGGTAAAATGAAAGACGAAACGAAAACATGAAGTTTTGTTACTAAAATATATATATTTTTTATTAAAATATTGTCATATATAGCGAAAAATATATGCGACGCGCACACGAGAGAGAGTACAGAAGGGCCGTGGAGAGCGTCATGTCGTTAGCCGTCACGGCATACGAGTTGGTTTTACCAAGACCAATAGATATTTCACATGAGGGAAGGATGGAATCTCTACTCCTACATTAACCACACGGCAACTCCCTAATAAGGAATTAAAGTATTGTTATGTAAAAACTTATACAACAACACGCTGCAAGTCTTGAATTCTGAGATACTAGCTGAAACCGAATATAAGTTAAACTTTACGTTATGCATTCGTACTGTGTTTGAAATTTAAGAGGATAAGTTGCCATGTAGGTATTTTCCTCTGGGACGCCTTAAGTTAACAAGTATATTCTATTGAATCTTATTTTATGTGTAGTTAGATATATATATAAATGTCTGAAACGGTGTGGTTTCCATTTGGTTAAAACACTGTGAATTCGAAGACTACAAATTACCAGGACTGATTTTTTTATTTATTTAAATAAACACCATTTGGCTGAAAAATATAAAAATATATTTTTTTTTAAAGTTCTTGTATCTTTAAGATGAGTTAATAGCTTGTGTTTATAATTTACACTAATTACGAATATTTGTTTACATTTACAATTTATTTTTATTAAAAAAAGTAAAATATTGTTGGCAAACCAAATATGAGTTGTGCCAACGAAATTAGCGTTTAAATATGTAAGTAGACACAACAAAAATCAGTGAGCGTGAATAATTTGTAATTTGTTTTGAGTCCATATTGACTCTAGTAACTCATTATTATTTCGTAGACGATGCTGGAAAGTGCTACGGCGGTAATGCTACGTTGTTTTGTTTGAAAGCTAACTTTAATATATACATACATACATAAGTAGTTTAATGCATAAAATATATTAAAACCATCGTTCGTATGGCTGTTAAACTGATACAAGTTTACCGATTTATTCTTTGAAGACAAACCTTTTCTTTTTTTTAATGTTTGAAAATTGAGCGGAGTTCTAAAAGTGTCTTAATGAATTTGTTAGCCTTAGCATTCGTTTATTAAAATGTGTTTAAATCATATTTTGTTGTAGAAAGATGTAAATTTAGTGACATGTTACAACTATGTTGTGTATATTCATGATTTATTTTTGCTTCATCTGAAATGAAATAAAAAAGATCAAAAAATATATTAGTAGATATGTTATGTTTAGGCTAATATAAAACAGTATTTATAAATAATAATACATATGTATAGTAAGAGCTTATTGTTATAATTTTTGATTTTGATAAAGATTGTTTGCATTTTTAAAATATATAGAAATATAGCGCGCTTTTCGAAAACAGTACTAAATGTTAATCCTTAGAAAGGTGGCAAACAAAGACTATCTAGAAAATGGTTTGGATTCAGCGCGAAATTAATGGTCTGTTTTTAGTAGACGAATACTTAATTTAATTCAGCGAAATCTCTCGTAATATTAAAAAAATAAAGAACTATGCTAATCGTAGTCTGCCTAGTTCAATTAATATTCTACCGAACGGGTCTGCATTCTTTGGTATTTAGTATAAAAGTTGAGTGGGCTAGCTTCATAGTAATAACCTGATGCAACTCGTAAAGTCCTGTGTGTTGTATCTCTTCTTTGGCCTTTTCTGTCCATTGCCATCTATAAGGCGAAGTGTACACTTACCATCAAATGGTATGTTTACGTTTTTTTTTTTAATAAATACTTTTAGCTATTTTGTTTTAAATATACGTACCACCGTTGACTTGGTTCTATGCTTGTTTTGTAAAAGTAAAGAGTCTATAGATTGTAAGTACCTACAAGTAAAGCACCCATCGTCGCGAAACGAGAACAAAGCGTGTTGAAAGCAGGTGGCGCGTCCGGGTGACCTAAAATGCAGGTGCCAGCTTATGTCACTTATGTAGCGGGAGGTTTAAGGGGGAGATGAGGCGGTAGCGGAAAATATATTTTTTTAACTTTCCATTGAAATAAATTGTTTTTACTTAATTCATTCGCGGATTAGGAGTTATTTAACATAATATTATATTTTTAGGGGTAATAATGTACCTATATCAACTAACGATGTAATAAAGATAAAATTGTAAGTGCCCTTAGACAAATAAAAAAAGATTGATGAATTAGTTTAATATCGTATGATTCATTCGAGGAGCTCGTTAAGCCAATATATTATTGGATTTTGAGAACAAATATTGCTTGTTACGCTACCTCTTTTAAATTGTCGTGTTAACTGAATTTCAACTACCTAGTGTTTGCATTCGTTAATTGTCGAGGGGCCGTACTCAACTTCTGTATAAAAGATATTTTTGTAACAAAAAACACTTGAACAGTGGAACTGTTAACGGTTTCAATGCTTTGGTCAATATTGTTTCGTAGCATGAATATTCGTACGTGGAACCCGCAAAGGTTTGTTTTGTTTTTTAAGATTTTCTCTCATGTTTTTATTAGGCTTCAAATTTAATTGAATATTTATAAAATAATGTAATTCAGCTATATGACAATAAATTAACCAACTTTACAGAAGATGCACGCCGAAAACAATTTGGTTGTAATGTAAATATTACGAACGTATTTTACTTAAAAAAATACGTTATTGAGAACATACGTAGTACGTTAGTACTTAGTGCGGAGTTACTGTAATGTTTGTTTACCGTCGAATTATCTTGGTGAGCTTAAAAGGCTACCCATTGATTACAAACAGCAAATACGACATAATCCTAACTTCCTAACGGATATTATAAATGCGGAAGTGAAAAAAATTTCATACACATTATCAGTGAACGATTACATTAGTCTCACCGCATTATATTTTCAGTATTTCTCGACGTTTTTGACATAGTTTGCAATAGAGCATATAACGACTTGTATACGCAGCACGGACCGATTGCCATAACGTAATTTGTCATTTCCATGTGAATTAATACTTAGTCGTATGCAAATGACAAGTTGTTATTGGGTTATAATACGCTCGACTGACCGTGACGTTCCGCGTCCGAATATGCTACTCGATGCGAATATCGAATGTGCCTTGCTGGAATCCATACATCTTTGAAGCTTAAGATACAGGAAAAATAACGATATAACGATGGTTAGTGTTACTAAAGCTATGCGGCATCTTTTATGGTTTATTTTATATCTGGTTGGGATTAAATACACCTCGACACCCTTTGACCATGACCGAGTATGTTGTCAAATATTGATACTTGAGAAGAAGATTTTTCTGTAATTCTTTACTGTAACTAGCCAGTACATTTTACCGCTGTATATCAATTTATAAACTGTTCATACGATTATAAATACATTGGTACAAATTTGACTACAAATAATATTTCTACAAATATATTCAAAGACATTGCTACCCAAGCCCATCATTAGCAAGTTTTGTATGAGAAATTCAAAGCAAATGTAGTCGTATTACCCTTATTGAAAAGTAATCAATTTTGCTTTATATAATTCATATTTTTCTTTTACATTATATAATATCACTTCGTACAGCCGACTATCGTAACTGAGCAATCGTTTCTTACAGAATTCTATGAAATAGTCGGTAGTAACCCTATATCCATTCAATACGTAAGTTCATAGTAACTATGACAATTCAGTTGCAAACAATAGAGAAGCAAGAGAAACTAGAACCAGTGTCTCGACATAGCCGACAGTGATAGTGATATCTTACAACAATGCTTTGATGATGAATCCTCGTCGAGCTGGCCGACTGCCAGTGTCGTTCGGTATCTCCACCGCAACTTGGAAACACACTGCATTTTTAAACTTAAGTACCTTTTTGGATATCTTAAGAAAGAGTCTGAAGTAAAGAGGCCGCTGTCTTTACGTATTTTATTTTTTATTCGATACGTCATTGGATGTTATCGTTCAAAAATGTAGTAAAAATGCCAAGAGAAAAATTTAGATGAAAATTATCTTATAAATCAAAATAACTAAAAGAAATGTTAATTTATGTAAACATATTAGTTGTTTACGTTCATGCTTGGTTCCTATCTTTAACGAATCGTTATTGTGCATCAGTAACCGATCGTTTTTGACTTACGAATAGCGAGCCGATAAAGTAGTCCCTATATATGCAATTTCGAAAATTAAAGGGTGGTTTTGAATTCGTTTAGCAGGCAATACTATCATCCGTAAGTAAAACGAATCGTTTCTTGAGTAACCGGATTTGAAACATATAAGGAAGTTAAAATTGCTTGAAGATTAATGAAACATTAGTGTATTAAATATGATGCCATTTAAAAGGCTTACTTAATTCCAAACGGTTATAGTTATAAGTCTATTGTGCGCGTAGATAAGTCGCGTTTCTAAGGCACAGAAGAATTATGGCTTGTTTCTTAACGCCATCGTTACACGTCAACGCTCTTTGCTCTTGATTTATGAAATAAAACTCGCTACCAGTAACATGGGTCCGCATGAAAGCAATACTTACATTGGTTCTATTTACAAAATAGTAAGCACACACACTGACACTTAGAATAAAAACATCGTAACTTTAAATTGTTTACAAAAAATAAATGCTATTTTTAATATTATGTAAAATTGTAACGTTGATTGCGATATTTCATTTTAAAAATTGCTTATTCATTTTATTGTACATATTCATTTTTATAATTGGAGTTTGTTTCTATTGTTACGTCAACGAGCTATCGTAACAAACGTAGCAGTTGAATCATTGGATTTCGCAGTGTTCATATCTCGTTTTTCTCGTTTTATGCTCTTTTAATATTTTCCGTTCTCATATATTTAGTGTCTGCATATAGCAGGTGTTTTCATCAACGTTAATTGAAGAGCAAAATGTATGGGCGGTTGGTGCGGCTCTAAACTATGTTCGTACTAAGCACTTTTCTTAATGTGCCTCGCTACTCTCGTCTCGAGTTCCACGAGAGCCTTAGCGTAGGATTAAGCTTGTTATACTTGACTAACTACGCCGCGTGCGAGAAACTCATAACGTACGCTGAAATAGTTAGTTTTAATTAGACGTTGAACATTGCTAATTATCCATAATGGCACGATAGATAACCAATGGACAAAGTAATTACACATTCATGTTTATTTTTTTATGAAGGTATTGTTTTGTATAGGTGGAAATCATAGACCAATATGTATGAGAAATATTCCATAGTTTTTGTGAATATATTGTGACGCATGCTATTAAAGTTGCGCCTTTGTGTTGTGTAATGTTGCTATCAATTCGAAATTTGAAATCACTCGTCCCAATTCGCCATCTGTACATCCACAAACGGAATATTAGATGCATACGTTTGAGAGACACGGCCGGTATAAACGGTGGGATGATGACCGGGATCGCGTCGTTTCTTTAATGTATAAAAGATGACGAGAGCGTTGAGCGTAGATGGGTTATTTATACAGAATGAATGTTGCTCTTCAAGTGTAGATAACTTTAGTCAGGACTTACATTAATTATACATTTATATTAAATCAAAAATTACAGTTGATATGAATTACATATTCCGATTTCGATACTAAGTTTTACTCCTTTGATTACCCGATACATTATATCTGAAAAAAAAAAAATTATATCGATATAATGGTGTTATTTTTGGCTGATTTGGGCCCCGGCGGCCGTTCTCAAGGGAGATAAAACAGCTGCGGTGTGATTTTATGGCACAGTAATTCGAATTCAAGAACTCGGAATCTGCAGCCTTATAAACTAGCCATTTAATTAGACTAACGGGGCCGTTAATGATAGTCTAAGCTATAATATGCTGAATAATACGTTATTCTCACGAAATATTTACTACACTCATCAGATATTCTACCGCCAAATAACAGTACACTGTATTGTTGTGTTCCGGTTAGAAGGGTGAGTGAGCCAGTGTAATCACAGGCACAAGGGACATAACATCTTAGTTCCCAAGTGTTGGTGGCGCATAGGTGATGTAAGGAATGGTTAATATTTCTTAAAGCACCTTTGTCTATGGGCGGTGGTGACCACTTACCATCAGGTGGCCCATATGCTCGTCCGCCAAACAATGCCATAAAAAAAAAACACAGTCGTATTAATTTTATAGTGACACGCCTGAACTCATTACCTTCAAATTAATAAGTAGAACAAGATATCATCCTTATGAACAGCTTATAGCCTTTGCTTAACAAAATACACAGCACTGTCATCAATCAATGCGAATCCTGCGAACATTACTGAATAAAATATTTATATGTAATTGAATTATATTCAACATTTCTTTTTACACTTAACCTTTTGTACATATATATTTTTTATTTATAAATGTTAACATAATGTTAATTAAACTTATGGTACCTTAATTTTTCTAGGTTCTGGAAAATCATACACGATGATGGGCGCACCCGGACCCAACGAAGGCGGTATCATACCTCGTCTCTGTGACGCGTTGTTTGAAAGAATCGCGCGCCAGCAGTCGCCCCCTGCCCTCACATACAAGGTAAAAATACATCGAACATGGTAACTGTAAGTAATAGCTCGAAAGTGTGGCTAAAGGTAAAGACTCTTGGTGTTTAGTAAGGGTGCAGAATTAGTCCATGGTTTGAAGATGTAAGTAGATTTAACTTGTACAAGTGCAGGTTGTACGTGAATAAATTAATAGTTACAAACGCTACGTTAGTTAATAAACGCTCTAAAAAGGAGTAAACTTTGAAATAAAGCAAATTTATTATTTTATAATTTGATATGATACTAGCGGTCGCCCGCGGCTTTGCCCGCGTAGATAACGGTTCATAATCAGTCTTCTAATATCCCTACTGCTGAGGCACGGTCACAATTGAAGAATTATATATTTAATATTGCAACCGGCGCTTGGATCTATTGTGATAAACCTCAAATTCGTGATCACAACACCTCAGCCAGACCAACATCAGCCACGAATCTGATGAGGTTCTTAGGGTCGGAGGCCATTATGCCCTCTAAGGACCGGAGTGGCCGTTCTAGGTGTTTGGAGTGCCTCTTAAACACAACCGGGCAATCGAGCATGTGGATGTTATAGTTATTATACTCTTTTTCAGCTAGCATGGGTTCGGTGACAGCTGTCAACCACGATATAAAAACTCATTGAAAAATCTTTCAGTTTGGCTTTATTTTTATGAAATGTTGAAAAAATTCTACGGATTATTACCTGATGAGTAATGATATATTTTCGGAAAGACTAACGATAGAACGTTTCAGATGTATTTTTAAATAACAGAACCTTTATAGTAACAACTTCGATTATATACTTACTCTTTAAATCTATTAATAAGAGTAAATTTCATATTATATTTTTCTCTTTAGGTGGAGGTTTCATATATGGAGATTTACAATGAACGTGTGCACGACCTCCTCGATCCTGAGACGACGCGGCGTTCTCTGCGCGTGCGCGAACATGTGGTTTTGGGACCCTACGTCGATGGATTATCACAACTCGCCGTTACGTCATTCCAGGTCAGTAGATCATCTCAATGCATCGGGAACTAATTATAATTTAGGTCAATATTAGATCTGTCTGTACTAGGACTTGGACTAAACGTATATCAATTAAGTAGTTAGATTAGAATAATAGTGCTCCCATTTTGAATGCATTTGCCTCCTCTTTTTCTATTATAATGCTTTACATCATCAGCAAATTCACAAAATTAATTCGGATTATTGAAGAGTGGTCTCAAACTAACAATGGACTAACCATTAATAGCTAAATTCGTATAAAGATAGTATTATCGTATAATAGGTGTTGCGCAAACGCAACTCCTACGCTACATATAATTTGAAAGCTCTGAAGAAATTGCGTAGGAGTCATGTCAGAGCCGCGTTTATCTTAGTACGCCGTCTATAGAACGAAGTGGACGGATGAAATAGTTTTCATAATTGTCGTTATAAATATTGGTTTTTTAAATTTTGAGTACTACGAGTTAAATAAAAAAAAAGCGAGAGGAGTCGTGGTATATCTGGTTGGGCGAAATTAGTTTCACTATCTATTACGTAGTCAATAACAGATAAAAAAAATGAATTAACAATAACAAAACTGTTATTAAAATCCCGTGTTAGTAAAATTAATATTAAAATAAACCGTATATAGAAAAAGACTTAGAGAAAGAGAAAGAGAGAGGCAGATCGCATGGCCCCTCTAGCATAACGTTTTTTCCTTACGTGATGATTTTTGCCAGTAAACTCCACTGTAAGCCGCGTAAAATAACTTCGTTCCAAAAAGAAAAGAAAAATATCTTAGCGACAAAAATAGATGACAACGATCTGTTTAAGGGAATTTAAGCCAAATTTAATTTGAAGCTTATTTTTAAGGCACGAATTTGGTCTTTTTATTTGAATAATATCCCGAGAGGAGTGGATGCTAAATAAATATTGTTTGAAAGCATCAAAAATTGTTCCGCCGTAGATGAAATCGTCGTTTTCTCTCAGATTGGCCGTTCCGACAGCTTCATTACGGTTAGTTGAAGCTCGAGGGCTTAACGGTATCCATTATTTCTCTCGAATCGCTTTGAACATCCTTCAGGCCAGCAGTTTTACTTTGAAAATGTTTAATTTTGCTTCGAGCCCGCTCAAACCGACTCATCAGATTCGGTTTGTGATATCGTATTCGTTGTTATTTTTAATTAAATTGAATCTGATAATACCCTTTCATTCAACCGCTCTTGATTTACATGGAAATGGTTTTATCGCGTCCAAACTTACGGGGCGATGGTTCTTTTATCGTTACAATTTATCAATTGTAATTTATTTCTTTATAAGCTAATATTTATAAAATTCAAAAACGTTTTATGTTGATTTATAGTGTACATTACAATAATAGTAGTCAATAAATATTATAGAAAAAGCAAACATTTTTTGAAAATCCAAAAGGACACCCATAACGCCCATTGAGTAGAATGTATAAATATAAAATATATTTAGATACATTAGTTTTTGGTTGTTTAATTATAATTATACGACACTGAGTAAGATAGTTATTCCCAATAATAACATACAATGACGAATGAATGAAGCGAATAATTGATTTAACAGTGTTTTCGGTTTTTACGTGTTTGGCCTATTTTCTTGTTAATTATATGATATATCTGTAATGAGAAAACAATTTGTGAATATATATTGTATATATATTTGCTGTAGTACTGATCAACGATCACTGTCTTCAAAATATCTTATAACATTCCACCTAGCTTTTTACATCAATACAGCAACTAACAACGCCAGTTACGAGTATGATGTATTACAATGCTGTCAACCTAAATTATGAAGTAAAATATTTATACTAACAAATCAATACATTAACTTTCAAGATCACATTACATTGCAAAGTTTATATAAATAGTAAAAAAATATTGACTTCTTCGAAAACAATCTGATAATTTACCTTAAACCATTTATTTTTGCTACTCATACACATACATTACAACGATAGTACACAAGAAAATAATTAAATTCAAGAAAAACAATTAAATATACATTAAAATATTTAACAATTCAATATAATAAAACAGTGTAGGTAGCAAGGGGTTTATCTCAGTATATGCTGTGCTAATGCACAACACTGATTTTCAGATGGCCCCTGACTATTGAGTGAACATAAACAAATACACGCGCACACGAAAATTAAAATAAATGAAATTAAAGTATAAGAAAACAAAAACTAAACAACACTTTTTCTTAAGAAAAAAGAAAAAAAAACCACATTAAACTGTATTTGACAAGAAGAAACCATCATAGGAACTTAGGAACTCACCCGAAAAAAAAAGAAATGACAAATTAATATGATAAATACTAAGACTAAGAGGTAGCACCACGGTAATCACAGCACAAAAGTATAATAATAAAAGCAGTTGCCGAGATGAAGCGAAATTTGTTTCGATCGTAACGCACTCTACATTGCTTCAGATCGTAAGTCAAATGTAAACATGATAAGCGGTTTTGATTCGATTTGACTGGCAACGACAATAAAATATTCAATATATATGTATAAAATATAGAATGGATTAAAATAGACTCCTTGAAACGAGGTTTATCTGAAAAAAAAAAAACCATTTAAATCTTTCTTTTATATTAAGAAAAAAGCAGCTGCGGGCTATGTCTAAGTAAACAAGCGGTTCGAACCCGTATTTGTGTAAGGCAACCATTTCAATTTTACTCTCACGAACCGGCGTATTTTCTTGCGAAATTAAAATATCAATTGATAACTTTGCTCGTTTTGTTTTCTTGGTGACTTATGTCTGTCTACGCAGAAGCAAAGTACTCTCACATCAACGTTTTGAGTTATTCTTACATCATAAACTCCGTAAGGGAAGGGAACTCATCTGCCACAGCATTATTGAATGATTACTTTACGTAGTACGAATGATACTTGTACGACTATAGGTAGTTGAAACACAATATGTATATACTTGTTTGTAAATATTAAGTTCTTTTTGTTTATTGCACTTTGAACTTTGGATTTTGAGTTACGTCAATGTGAGTGGTTTGATATAATCCTCGCCTTATCGCCTCTGCTTAACATTTTTCCATCCAATTAATTGATAATTAAAAAATAAATTGAGATTTAATTGGGTTCTGCAGTTAAAATCCTTGGCAGTATTCCAAGTGATCCTAATTTATCCATTATTTTGATTTTTAGATGTTTAATAAAATATTTATTTTTATGTATAACCAAAAACTAAGTCTTAACTTTATGAACACAAACACATACATACATATACCAATAGACACACTATCCTAAAACTCAGCTTGAAAGCGAGTATACTTTTAATTATCTTATTATATCAACTTTTACGTGCGACGATTGACGACAGGGTCAGCTAGTATGCCAATATTCTATACACCAAAATTTATTTCTAACAAAGACTTTATTATTTTGTTGAGTTTATTTATACATCAAGTTAATTCTTTGTTTTATTGCTCATTATTTTAAACTGTCCTTGTATTTGTGAGTGACAACTCCGCCTCGTTTCTTCCTTTGCATTTTGTTTAATTGGGCATATCAGACGCTTTGTATTCTCCTATTCCCGGATGGCTCGTCTCAAGACGTACTCTTGTTTAAATTTTACTTTAGCTGTCTTTATTTCATTTTGACCGACTCGAAAAGAGAGGCTTTCTGTATTTATTTTCGAGTTTATCTTAAAAGTACCGTAGACATTTTTATGAAGGCTTTTGAAATTTGAAAGACGTTGATATCATTAACAGTATTTTTAATTATGATTAAATAATCAATGGTATATTCCAATCGAAGAAGGAATAAAGATAAACAAATATTTGATACACGTAAGCCACGCGATTTGCTAATAGGTCCGCTATAATGTACACTTTTAAGAGTTATTATATATATCAAACATTCCAAACAATTTCACTAAACTACTTATATATATATATTTATAGTTTCCACGTTTACCATTTTTAGGTCAAATCCATATGTACGCGCGAGAGAAAAGTGGACTGTATTTTTGGTATAAAAGGGTGTTACCTCAAAACTCTGGGCTCGGTGAAGACACGTTCTTCTTGGGAGCGCTCCCTTGGTCTTCATACACTCGAAGAACACAGCCAAAGGGATGGGTGATATTATAGGAGAAGGATAAGTCCGTTACACAAGCTAATTTCAAAAGCGCGGCGCACTCACATAACACACGTTACCGCGGCTCACACCAGAAGGGAAGAGAAAAGAAGTACGTCATACGTCAAAATCATTCCATAGACAAAACATAGACGTTTCAACGTACGCATACACCTAAATACGCTACATACCGCCCGCCTTAGAGTCACTCACTCTAATATAAACACTCGGACGGCTTCTACACTACACTATAACTAAACTATACTATTATTGATTAAAATACAAAAATATATTATTCACTGTCCGGGAGCGGACACACTTTAACAACTGCACGCTTGCAAACACCTTGTGCAGTGCGCACAGAAACCACTCGAACCACACCATCCTTGCCGGGATGCGTATTCTCAATAACACCGAGACGCCATTGCAAGGGTGGTAAATTGTCCTCTTTGAGGACCACTAATGAGCCTATCTTAACATTGTTCCGTGACTCTGTCCACTTGGACCTTTTTTGTAACGTATGGAGATACTCTTGACTCCATCGTTGCCAATAATGCTGCACGATATTACTTAGAAGTTGCCATCGAGTCAAACGATTTAATTTTTCATTTGTTACGTTTGGTTCAGGTATAGCTACAAGCGGGTGACCTATTAAAAAATGACCAGGTGTTAACGCTTGTGGGTCACTAGGGTCAGAACTTAACGGACAAATTGGACGAGAGTTCAACACGGCCTCTATTTGACTTACGATAGTATAGAATTCCTCATATGTAAGCGTCTGCTGACCTATCACGCGCTTCAGGTGATGTTTGAAACTACGTACTTGTATCTCCCACATACCACCCATATGTGGTGAATATGGTGGATTAAAATGAAAATTAATATTTTGTTTTAGGCATTCCTTCGAAACTTTGTCTTTAAAATCACTAGAATTATGTAAGACACAATATTCACACAACATTTTACTCGCTTTCACAAAGGTTCGACCACAATCACAGTACACATCCGTACACACACCTCGACGGCTACAAAATCGTTTTAAAGCAGCAATAAAGGCTTCAGCTGTTAATTCTGACACTAACTCTAAGTGGATTGCACGAGTCACCATACACACAAACAAACACACATAGGCCTTATAAAGTTTGGCATTTCTATGAATTCCTAGTTTTATCATAAAAGGCCCACAATAATCAATACCAACACGTAAAAAAGCACGACACCTATCCACTCGAAAAGAAGGCAAATCGCCCATAAGCGGTTGCACAGCTTTCGACTTATTCCTAAAACAAGTAATACACTGAAATACTCTTTGTCGAACAATACTACGAGCTGACAGTATCCAATACTTCTGTTGCAATAAATATTGTAATGTTTGTACACCAACATGTAAATAGATTTTATGGTAATAATCAATAATTAATTTTGTAAGATGATTTCTTTTAGGTAAGATAATTTGATTTTTTATATCATTATTCAACGAAGAATTAGACAACCGCCCGCCAACACGCAGTATGCCAGACCTATCTATAAAGGGTTTTAGCCTTTGTATACCAGTTGCACACGGTCTATTTTTTGATAAACAATTAAACACATCGCTAAACTCATTTCTTTGAACTAACTTAATCAAATTAAATAACGCTAAATTGTACTCCGACCCTGTAATATAATTACACTTAGTTTTTTCAACATTTAAACAATTAACTTTAAACCGATAACACCACGCCGTAACACACACTAGCTTAGAAAGATCTGAGTACTTATGTAGCAAATCAAAATCAATGTCATTCACACAAACAAAAGCTTTAATAACACGCCTTTCACTATTTATAATATTAACTTCACTATCCCCTATGTCATTAGTCATAGACACAGGCCACTGATCCCGTGACAAACGTAACCAAGGAGGCCCTTGCCACCAAAGGTTGTATGAAAGTAACTCTGAGGGTAACATTCCCCGCGAAGCACCGTCCGCGGGGTTATGAACCGAAGCAATATGAAACCAATTTTCAGGACTAACATTACACTGACACTCACTGGCTCGATTAGCCACAAAAGTTTTATATTGATGAGATGAACTCTTTATCCAGGACAAAGCGATAGTAGAATCGGTCCACGCAAAAACTCTATCGATTTTTATTCTATCTTCGAACACGTTCATAACATATTTTATCAAACGAGATAGAATTACTGTAGCACACAACTCCAACCGTGGTATACTAATCCTTTTAAGAGGTGCAACACGAGATTTCGACATAAGTAAATACGTCTCACTGCGTCCATTAGCAGCAGTAACCCGAAAGTAGACAACAGCAGCGTAACCACGCTCAGAACTATCTGAGAACCCATGAAGCTCAATCGAAGCTGCAGTCGTCGATACAAATCGATTTATTCTCACACTCGACAAGACTGAAAACTCCTTAGTATATTGTAACCACACCCTTTTAAGATCAACTGGTAAAGGTTCATCCCACGATAAACCACGCACCCACAATTGTTGCATCACACACTTAGCAAACAATGTGACTGGGCTTAACCACCCTAAGGGATCGTAACACTTAGCAATTTGAGATAACACTGCTCGTTTGGTACACTCACACGAATCGAGTCTAACATTATAGTGGAACACATCACTTTGTGGATTCCATTGCACACCCAACACCTTGATGACACTTTCATCTTCTGCTGCAATAAAATTCACACTAAGTTCCTTATCACATTCAGGAATATTAATCAACACAGAAGGATTGTTACTTGCCCACTTGCGAAGTTCGAAACACCCACGAGAACATAAAGCTATGAGTTCATCCTTTAATTTTAGTGCAGACTTCAAATCTGCTGCTCCGCTCACGATGTCATCGACAAAGATATCGTTAACAAGAACCTTAGCAGCATTTGGATAATTGTGCCCTTCATCAGAGGCCAGCTGTTGCAAGGTCCGTATTGCGAGATACGGAGAAGAAGAGAGGCCATACGTGACCGTTCGAAGTCTATATTCACGAACCGAATCAAATGATGAATCTCGCCACAAAATTCGCTGATAGTCCCTATCATCTTCGCTTACCAATATTCCTCGAAACATTTGTTTTATGTCCGCTACAAAAACTATCTCATGTAACCTAAACCTCAAAAGAATAGTTTCAATATCCTTCTGAAGCTTAGGCCCCACCAACAAACATTCATTAAGCGACACGCCATTACCCGACTTCGCAGAACCATCGAAGACAACACGTAGTTTAGTCGTTGAACTAGACTCTTTTATAACACAATGATGTGGAATGTAGTTAGGCCTATAACGAACATCCAAATTATTTTTAACCAATTCCATGTGACCCGAATCCAAATAATCCTTCATAAAATCACTATATGCCTTTTTCAATAATTCATTTTTGTTTAACCTTCCTTCCAAAGCTAATAAACGCCGCAAAGCGATATCCCGCGAATTACCTAAGTCCGGTCGATCAGTTTTAAAAGGCAGTCTAATTCTATATCTCCCATTCTTTTCACGAGTATGAGTTGAAACAAAATGATCTTCACAGCGCCTCTCCTCCAGACTTAAAAAAGAACCAACAATTGGTTCGGATTCAATCTCCCAGAACCTTTTCAAAATTGAATCTAGGTTTTCATCAGATATAAAATTAGACATAGATACCTTCTGCAGGTTCTTTAGATTTTTATTTCTCACCTCTCCCATAACCAACCAACCAAACACACTGTTGATAGCATAGGGACCCCCACACGCACCTACGACACGACCGTCTCTTATGATAGAGGGAAACACCTCAGCGCCCAACAAAATATCAACCTTAGATGGAATATTAAATTTTGAATCGGCAAGCTTTAATGGTTTTAAATGATCCCACTGTTCAATAGGAACATAAACATTAGGTATTAAGTTCGTAATTTTATTTAACACTAAACATGACACAATTTGGGAATTATCATCACTATTCTCAGGTAGTATCTCACACGACACGACACCATTCGCCTTACACACATTAGACATACTGAGACCACACACTGGCACACACACCTGCCGAATCGGTAAGCCTAATCGACGAATGAAACTAGAGGTTACGAACGACGACTGTGAACCGGGATCCAACAACACGCGAGCCATCTCGCAGGAGCCGTCACGTCGCCTCACTCGAACCACGGCAGTGGACAACAAAACTGTTCCCGAGCTCGCACACACAGAGCCTTTAAGGGACACTACAGCCTGTTCTCCGCTGGCATTCACACACTCGCCAGACACTCGCCGCACACCACTTTCGTTTTCACGAACACGAGAACACTCTTTCTCATTCACACTATCTTGCTTAAAGTGCAAGAGTTTATTATGTGACATTACACACTTGTCACATTTAAAGTTTGATTTACACTCAGAGGCAACATGATTACCTGATAAACACAAAAAACACAATTTATTTCGCTTTACCACTTTCGATCTATTATACGAAGACAGATGTAAAAACTTAGAACATTTATACAACTCATGATTAGAATAACACATTACACACTTATTATTATTTTTAAATCCGGTTGTAAAAGAAGAAACATACTTATTCCCGCTAGCACTCTTAACACTCAACACCCTACGCATCGAACCTTGACTCGACGCTTCACAAGCACGTATTTGCTTATCTAAAAAATCTAGAAGTTGAACATATGTCGGATATTCGCGATCATTTTCTAAGGACAATTCAAAGCGACGTCTCGACTCACTATCTAATTTTTTTAACACTAAGTGAAGCAACAAAAAACTCCATTCACCGGTAGGAAAACCTAAAGCCTTCAATGCACTTAAATTTTCTACCAAATTATTTCTTAAACGTTTCATACCTTCGACGTCTATGTCACTACGCAACGAAGTTAAATTCAACAATTCATCCATGTATTTATTTGCGATACGACGTTTATCGGAGTATCTTTCTACAAGGGAATTCCAGGCTACAGAAAAATTATCGGATGTTAATGATAAACATTTAATTAAATTGTATGCTTCACCTTTTAAACTTCCACGTAAATATTGAAACTTTTGTATGTCCGATAAACTATTATTACCGATTATGGTAGAATTGAAGAAATCAAAATAACTACACCATTCTGAATACTCACCGGAAAACGTTAACAACGGCAGCTTAGGTAACCTAACACTTGTATTCGGAACACTACACTTTCCACAATCAGATTTACGCTCAGAATTATTATCACTATCACTACGCTCAATAATTGACTTACGCTTTAAGAATTTATTATATTTCGCACGAATATCGATCACTTTGTCCATAAAATTATCACGGATTTCCTCCTGTTCGGATTCTACAAATAATTTTTGAGATATTAAAGTTGATTCGATTTTAGTCTGTGTTTCTTCAAACTGAGAACGAATTAAGTCTAAATCACCATAACTCGCGTCGAACTCATCAACTAAATCCGAACTTTCGTAATGCAACATACGGTCTAATTGCTTAACAAGAAATTTTCTATGAAATAATAATTGATTTAAATCCATATTTAACACAATACAATTATTATTTTACAAAACACGAGACTAGCTAAGGAATAAGATTTATATTCAATTCAAACTAAAAAACAAGTTGTCCTAAGTAAAGAAACACAATTATTATGACACTAAATAATATAATACTAAACTTTTTAACTCGACAGCGTTATAACACGACGCGTCCGGTCTATATTGTGCGGTTGCGCATCGACCGACAATATCACAAAATATGAAGGTACTTCGAAAAATAATCGACTAAATTATTTTTATGTAAAATTACACTTTTCTACAATGCAAATAATACGCAATTAATATAAATTACGTAATGTTGTAAAGCGAAATAAAAAATTAACACTATTTTAAATTACACATTAGCTCCTAACGAAAGTATTATCCGTTTCTCCATGGAATGATTTTGAAGTATTAACACGCGATTTAAAACACACAAAATCGCCGATTTACACTAAATTTTAAATCTCAAATTTGGCTACGAAGGACCAAAATGTACGCGCGAGAGAAAAGTGGACTGTATTTTTGGTATAAAAGGGTGTTACCTCAAAACTCTGGGCTCGGTGAAGACACGTTCTTCTTGGGAGCGCTCCCTTGGTCTTCATACACTCGAAGAACACAGCCAAAGGGATGGGTGATATTATAGGAGAAGGATAAGTCCGTTACACAAGCTAATTTCAAAAGCGCGGCGCACTCACATAACACACGTTACCGCGGCTCACACCAGAAGGGAAGAGAAAAGAAGTACGTCATACGTCAAAATCATTCCATAGACAAAACATAGACGTTTCAACGTACGCATACACCTAAATACGCTACACCATAATTAATATCTTCTTACGCTCTCGACCAATGATAACGCTTCAATTTGATGTTAAATGTTTTTTATTTTGTGCTCTTGAGGTCGGAAAATACTCCATATTAACTCTTACCAACTGTAGATTAGGACAAGAAATGAGTAGTGAGTTATGTCATAAAACTTTGTTTTTCGAGCCCACGAGAGTAAAAAGTAGAGAGCATAATAGGATATCTATGCATTTTGCGCTGAATTGCGGTCGCTATTGTAATATTAAATCGACTGCATCATCAATGTAATATTAAACACCACCCGATGTGGTTGTTATAATTTGCAATGCAATGCAATGCTCATATTGTTTTCTATCGACGCATTTATTTTAAATTGACGCGTTGCCGCCCGTGACTTTGTTGCTATAAATATGTATTTTTTAAACATTAGGTATTTAGGTATATTACGTATAAAAAAATAGGTTAAAATATTGTATCCATTTTGTCATAATTTAGAGTAGAAACAATAGTTCCCAAGTTCTGAAATAGTATCTCTTGGTTGTATCTTTACTCAATTTGTATCAACAAGTCAAATGTAAGTTTTATGCGTTTCAAAATTATAAGTAGTATTTAAACTGACCAACTGACGCATATATACAGTTTATCGTATTCTCAGAAGGACAGATTTTAGAAGATAATTGTTAATATATAAAATGATCAGATATTATTATCCATAAACAACATGTGACCGCTATTCTTTCATCAATATTGCAATATATAATATATATTATAAATAATCGACTTATACATGACGTGGAAATTTGAAAAATATACCTATATCTTTTTAATTTATATAGCATCATATCCATATATGTTTATTGTATAAAACTAAATGTTTATGAATGTTTGATATTTTACTACGGTAGATATTTAACACCGGTTCTTTCGGTTCTTCGTTCGATTCGACGATTATATTGCTAGCAAATTTCCATGACTCTTCGAATCTAGAGCAGTTTTTATAACAAAAAAAAAACTGTTGAATTGAATTGAATATATCAAGCTAACAGATGTTCGTTATGTAATAAACTATCGGGTAAAATTGGTTTAGAGGCGATACATTTGCCTCGTGAGATATGCTGGGTATAAGAGATCGGGAATATCACTACGTATGTACACTAAAACTCCATAATCACAGTCTTCTTAAGCCAAAGAATCACCAGATACCTCAAAATAAGATTTGTCATTATATCTTTCAAAACATCGAACATTCAGACAAAAGCGATTATTGTGAATTATTACCCAGAGAGAGAGTGAGAGAGATTGTTCAGCATTATGGCATCGGACCTACCGACCGACAAATATTTATATATTCATGTTACCGATAGCTTGTTTCTGTCTAGTTATTTCCCAGGTAGGTCTCCCCGCTAAAAAAACTTCATTTAAAAATAAAATGTTATTACCCCAAGTGCCGAAGTGTTAGAGATTTACTCTCTCCTGTATTTAACGAGTCTTTTTGAGTTAAGAGCAACGAGCTGTTAAATTTGTTTATTGAGGTGCTTTTATGTAACGAAATGAATTATGTTTCGTAGACTAGTCTACGTAAGCAAAACACAACGTCTCTAAAGAAAAGTAATCAGACATTAGTCATGTTTACCGTTAGGAGATCACATGAATGTGATCTTCTAACGTCTGTCTGTTTCCTGGTATTTTCTTTCATTGCTTATTATATATACAATTGTAGAAAATAAAATACATGTGTCAGAAATAAGATGTTAAACCATTTAAAATAAAAAGTTCGGTTGTATGTGTCGGAGACTCGCTGGTAGCGAGACGTGCTCTAAAATGCATGTCTGTTTCAAATAATTCATCTGTTTTGTGTCGAAGCAATACTGAATTTATAAAGAACCCTACCATCAACCTTTAAACCTTCTACACACAATGGTTTGGGGCACTTATAAAAACCTATCCATAAATTTGATAGAAGACAAGAGAAAGAATAACAAAAACCTGATATCGCCGTCGAGCGACTCTGTCACACACATATAAATTTTGAGTTCGTTTTATTTTGATAGTGGAAACGTATAAAATATACAAATACGAATGTTTTACAAGTCGTGCTTGATGTGTTTAATCACTGACAAATCGAATAAACGATTCCACAGGGACGGGTACGAACACCGAATTGCTACCATTAACGATGCCGTTCGCAGAAAACAGGTAATATCGGCTGAAGGGTAACATAAATACCGAATTGTAATGGTAACCAACATAAACAATAGCGAATGAAACGTTTGGTCCAAGAATTAATTACGGCAAAGCTGGAAATTGTTTTAACGCTTTCACTATAGTTCTCGAAAATAGTGTGTTTTCCTCCTACAGTTAGATGACCTTTAGCCTTTTCGTACAGATTTATAGTCTGAAAACACGTTTTTCACGTAAAAATTCTCAACAAGAATGAACCAACGAGATCAAAAATATTGTATACTATAGTAATAATATCAGTTTTTATGTTATAATAACTAGGTCCGTTGTGGAGCTACGTAATCGTAACCGAAACTATCGGATATCTGAAATAAAAATCTATCCGTAGCGAAAAAAAATATATGTATTATAATTTTGATTTTTGCATTTTATTTTATACTTAGAGTATTTTACAGCTATTAGTTTTTTTGTGATGATTTCTACTACTATGTATACCAAATAAAGTCAAATTAATATCTTGTCATTTTGCTTTAACAACTTCTAAATAATCTAATATCCGTAATCGTAACTATCCGAAACAATTGGATAATCCGAAATAATTTCGTATTAGTAACCGCACCTAAAAATGGTAATATATACATATTCGATAAAAATTCAGCATATTCCTTAATTGCTAAGTTTTACTTTAATCGGTACACTTTAACTCGTTTTTTCGTGCCGTCAAATTACCAGTCCGTTTGTTTATTCGTCTATCGTTATTCATTTTCAACAATTCTATACATGATACTGTGAACACTAAAGCCTCTTTTAAATTTAATGTTAAACATTCTAGCTATACTATGAAAATATTTATTTACGGATTTTTAAAAAAAGTACATTTATATCTTTATAATTTATGTCAAACAAGTCTGTATCTGTGAATCGTGTTTAAAGTTTTGTTTATATTTAAAGATTTGCAGGAAGTTTCTTATAAATTAATAATTAGCTCTTATTTATTATTTAATAGAGTTTACGAGACTTCTATTTTTGATTAATGAAAAAAAAATTATTATGTCCTCTTTTTAAACTTGTCCGTTTTTATTTCATAGGTAATGGACCGGTAAATGGCCTACCTGATGGTAATGGTATTAATCATTACTAATGGTTCCGTCCCTTGTGTCTTTAGTTACACTGACTTATTCATCTTGCATAGAGCCCTAACAACAATTGACTTGTTTTTTTTTTATAATTAAGCCGTTTACATATCCAAGTTGGACAAATGAACAAATTGAACATAGCCGAGTAGATATACTATTTTTTCTAATTACTTTTGACCTAGTTCAGTTTTTGTATTAATGAAAAAAAAATAACAATTATTATTTCATTATGGTCATTTTTTTTTTATTATAAACACTAAAAAACAGATAGTTTACTTTGATTGATAAAAGAATAATTCAATGAAAGCATGATTTTTTTTTCTTTGTTATTACCTTTAAATGATGTGCAAGTTAGTAAAGGACAAAATAAATTCCTTTTTAGAAAGACGCATAATACTTTACTGATCTTGTATAAATTTCTAATCTTTCATTTTCTGATAAGTCTTTGTGTAAACACAATGGCCAGACAAACTCAGGGAAAGTGTTTCTCGATCAACCATCGATTACACGGTGAATAGACGGTGGCCCTGTGAACCGCTCGTCAGTACTAACGACCCTGACCTCGTTTCCTTATTAAACTAGTACAAATTTAACAAGCGATTTTAAGGATCCAACTCACGCTAGCTTCCATTTTGGATACATATTCAACATTTGGTTGTAAATATTGTATATATTATTTTCTGGTTAGTGCACTGGTCATAACTGGCTGTTACTCTGACGATCGTGGATCGGAATCTATTCATGAAAAATACTGTAGTATCTGCTGTCCATAAATCATGCGAGGTTATACCTCTGACCTAACACGAGTGTTTATTTGTATTAATAATTATTTTTATTTAATAGTATAAAACAAAGTCGCTTACCGCAGTCTGTCAGATCTTTAAAATTTTGATGCGGTTTTTTTTAATAGATAGATCGATTCAAGAGGAAGGTTTATATTGTCTAATGACTGAAAAACTGTGAAGGTTGTATGACATTCTGTAGTATATTTAGTATCAGCATTGCACCCGTGCGAAGCCGGGGCGGATCGCTAGTTATTTATAGCTTGTCTTATGTATGTATATGTAATACATATGTTGTATCATAAGAATTTATGTTGACATAAATTAAAAGATTAAGATACGTTGTATACGTATGTTTATAGTAATTATATAAAAATGTTAGTCGGTGTACCAATTAGGAAATTCATATTTAATCTTGGTATCGATGATACACCGTGTCTGAGCTAATTTGAAGTCAATATAAAGTGAATTAGAAGCGTATTGTAAATTTAAAAAAGAAAAAAACCTTTTTTCCTGTAGCCTTGATCCGTGTAGAATTTGGCTATATAGCGCTGCCTCGGAAGAACTTAATCTTATTAAAAAGTATATATTCGATATTGCATTATCACACAACCTGAAGAAATTGTATAATCATGATCCTCCTACCCTATCTTACATATTCTCCCATCTACCTCTACCTCCTGACCTCCCAACCACCTTCCCATCTATCACACGCCATATTAAACTGTGCAGACAGTACAATTCTCTTAGCTTTTTGTATGAATAGAATATATTATTGACGATGAAATTACGTAATACTCGCGTTACTTTGACAGAGCCGAGTTGGCCCAGTGGTTAGAATCGTAGCCGAAGATTGCAGGCTCAATCTCGAACACACCACTGAATTTTTAAATAAGTACTCGATTTATTTCTTAATCCCGTGTTTCGGTCTCTAGTCTAAACTCCTTAGTCGTGTTGCTGAACGTACTCCGGTCGTGTCAGAATTCCATCCCATTAGACATGACAGGTAAAAATAGAGAGTGCCCCCGCAGCAAGAACTGCCCAGTGCTGGGCCCAACACTGGACAACACTGGACAGAATGGAACCGCCGTAGCAGAAATCGTACAGGACTATAGTGAAACCCAATAATATAATTACTAGAGAAAATCAAAGCAATTTACTTCGATTTGCCTTAATTGAAAAATACAGAACACGAATAAATAATAAATAAAATGAATAATCAAACCGCCGCGCATAATCACAATGTTTGTCTTGTTCTTGTCTCGTCTCAGAGAACATTGTATTCCAAACTAGAAAAATGAGATAAGGATAACTACAGTTGTCATCTTGATACAATCGTGATTTATGTTTCGACTTGATATTAAACCGCGAGTTGGGGAAGCGTACTTTGAGGATATTGGATTGGTACACATTAAAATGTAATTGGTTTATTTTACACGTGTATCAAATTCATATGTAACTCGTACGTTCCGTGTGTTTGGAGTAAATACTATATTTTTTTATGATAAATGTATGTACGTAATATGTTGAGTATAAATATTTTAAAAAGTTTTGATTTAAATTGTTTTTTTGTGAAAGATAGTAATTTACCAGATTATTTTTAATGATATTCTCAGTCATGAGATTCTACAGTTGATGTTTTATAATGTGAGACATACTCGTTATATATTGCTTTGTATTCAACGACTACTGAAATTAATATTCTACTTAACTCGTAAATGTTTTTAACGTTATGGCAAAATTATATTAAGTTTATGAAAATTATATATAATTATATTATTGTACTAATAACTGGGCAGTTTCGCCAATGATATAATGGCGTCTGCATTCGTATGAATTTTATAGAAACAAGTACTATTACTTTTAATTTACTTAAAATAATTACGACATGTATTCCCCGTTTCTATATATTGAAGTGTTATAATACTGCTCAACCCTATAAATCATTTGTATTTCATTACTAAATGAGTCGATTGAAGCTTCTATGATTTACTACTAGCATCAGTGCCATCGTTGTTCGTGACGTAACTTTTAAAAAGATTTATTCTCATCAATATAGCGAGTGTTTAAATTAAGGGTTTTTTGTTTGTCATATATTATTAGATATAACGAATATTTTATGAAAAGCCTTAAAGTATTTTAATGAAATGATATTACCTATATTGATATATTTAAAAAAGTTATATTTAATACATTTTATGTCTTTCGACTTTTTTTTTTAAGATTACTTCGATAAACCAAAAGTGTTTTAAGAAAGAATGCTTATGTTACAAGTACGTACTTATTCTGAGTACTTAAATGTTATTGGGGAATAATAAATAGAACTTGGTCTTGCTTTACGTCACGTTTTTCACCCTCCTAAAGAGGTTGTATTATAGGTGTATAATCTTAGCGAACCTTGTTTATATAATTGAATTTCACTACAGAACTTGGCCTTAGTTTTAGTCTCTAAAGGTAAATCTAGGTTGGACTTTATAGATCATTAAGTCAACGAAGTTGGAGAACATGGTTGAATTTCTAGTGAATTCACCTTCAAAGTTACAAACATGAATATAAATCAATAGATTTGATTCCATCTGTTCATTTAAACTGGTCGTAAAGATTCCGTATTGTTTTCTCACTCTGTTAAAATGTTGTTCCATTTACAATATTTGTAAACTTTTGCTTATATTTCGTTATTTAAAATAATATCAAGGCGTCAACACTTTCTTCTCTCTTCTCCTCTTCTCAATAGCCGAGTAAAACAGCTTATTTATATAATTTAGTTTATGATAAATACAATTACTCGTTGTTGTTTTAATATTGATCATGAAATGTGGAAGATATTAATATACAAGTTGTTTGTTCTTTTAAAAATGTCACGTCCAAATATATAATGTAAATCTCTCTACTCGTCACGAATTGGCAGAAGTAAATCGCGTTAATTTGTTTCGTTTCTGTGCCGTCTGCGAGAATAAGGGCAATTGAGATACATAATAAATACAAAAGTAACAGGCTTTACAATTAGATTAAAACGTTATTTGACTTATACAATTAAAACATTTGTAACAAGTTTCAATTGGAAAATAATTCGATTTTCTATGAGTTTGCTTTTTGTCGTTGTTCTTGAAACAATAATAATAAAATTTCATTAGACATCTGAACACGTAAATCTAAGTTAAGGATTCACGAGAAAACATCTCCGGTGTTTACTTAAGTGATTACTTTTAGTTTAATATTCCATTATTGTGCTTTGTACCTTGAGTGTGCGGAGGAGTGAAGATAAAAAAATTGCATTATTATGCTTACGAATTTGAACTTATTATTATATCGAAATATTTCCTCTATATAATAGTCTTTAAAAATTAATCTACACATCTAATATAATTTTAATATTTTTATAGGATATTGACAACCTGATGACAGAAGGTAACAAGTCGCGGACAGTCGCTGCTACTAATATGAATAGCGAGTCATCACGATCACATGCTGTCTTCAGCGTGGTGTTAACACAAACTCTCTGTGACGCCGCCACTGGGGTTACAGGGGAGAAAGTGGCAAGGCTCTCCTTAGTCGACTTGGCAGGATCAGAGAGGGCAGTAAAGACTGGCGCGGTAGGGGATCGGTTGAAAGAAGGGTCTAATATCAACAAGTAAGAAAAAGTTAATAGTTTTTTTTTATAGTGGTAGTAAATACTTTTATAGCAATATGTGAAGGTGATTGAATATTTCATTAAATTAATTTATCAAAGTAGTGAAGAAACGTGCGTTTCAAAAAGTCATTGTTCACAGGTCGCTAACGACATTGGGTCTCGTCATATCAAAACTGGCAGATCAGTCTTCAGGCAAGAATAACAAGGACAAGTTCGTGCCCTACAGAGACTCGGTGCTCACGTGGCTCTTGAAAGACAACCTTGGAGGAAACAGTAAAACTGTTATGGTAATGGTCCATGTCATTATTTTGGAATTATTCTCTTATGAAAAACCCCATTATCTAAGTTACCATTTAAGTATTGCAAATTAATTTCTAAACATTTTGCTTATACTAGTAATAATATTGTCTGTAAATAATCTAATAGGTAGCTACAGTATCACCAGCGGCAGATAACTACGAAGAGACATTATCCACGTTAAGATACGCCGACCGAGCCAAACGTATCGTCAACCACGCCGTCGTCAACGAAGATCCCAATGCGAGGATCATTCGAGAACTTCGCCAGGAAGTCGAAGCGCTCAAGGAGATGCTCAAGCATGCAACGGTTAGTAGTTTAACCCGTATTATATAGACACATTTTACCTAAATTGAACTAGTAGTAGATCTATGAAAAAATTACAAAAATCTTTAATTAATTTAGATTCGTTCCCTAAGGAGAATTTTTGCAGTTTGTTCTCTAATGCAGGCTGGATTCTTATGTGGTAGAAATTATTTCGAAATATGCAAGTTTTCCCACGATTTATTCCTTTACCGCATAACACGAGATGTTTTATTATTAACGTATAAGCTATGCATGTTAATTATTTCCCTGTCCGATGAGTCCTGTGTCCCTTGGTTATTGTTAAGCAATTATGTGTGCTATTTGGAATGGGAAGTTGTTAAAAAACAGTGGTGGTTGTGCGGGATTTAACGCGCGTTATGCGGTTAGGATCCATGTATTCTACCCGATTTAAACATTTAGTATTTTTATAGTCTAATCAAGAGTATTTTGTTTTTAACATTATTTTCTCTACCCGGTCAGGCAGTCAATGATTATTATTAAACAGAACGCGTGCATCTTAACCGATGATTTCGGGTTCAAACCCAGGCAGGCACCACTGAAATTTCATGTCCTTAATTTGTGTTTATAATTCATCTCGTGCTCGGCGGTGAAGGAAAACATCGTGAGGAAACCTGCATGTGTCTTATTTCAACGAAATTCTGCCACATGTGCCACATGTGCCACATTCCACTAAACCGCATTGGAGCAGCGTGGTGGAATATGCTTCAAACCTTCTCCTCAAAGGGAGAGGAGGCCTTAGCCCAGCAGTGGGAAATTTACAGGCTGTTAATGTAATAAAATGTAATGTAACATTTCGTTTTACTCGTTTCAATTAGATTTCGATTTAGTTATTACACTTCAAATAGATCAATATAATATTGGGATTTCGTTATTATACTTCAAATAGAAGATAATGTTACCGGCGTTATTTGAGAACCGTACTATTTGGAAGATTTGTGGAAACGTCTTTGAAGATTTCAATAAGTTTTGCCTAATATTGCTTCTATTTTTCAATCAAACTAATTGCATTGATTTTTTATCAGTGTTGTAATATAGTACGGAATATGAAGCTGTTGTTGATTTTTATATAAATATTTAACTGAGTAATTAACTAAATAACTCTTCTATATAATAAAAAAAAAACTACTTACTATGAAAAATTAATGTAATTTTACGTAAATCAGGTTTGAATTGTTTTATTTATATTTTTATGAAGTCAGTAACCCCGTTAAAGCTGTGGATAATCCGTAAAAGGCGTTACAACAGCTCTGAAAATGCTAATAAGATAAAAGTATTTGCGTCGTCAGCCACATAAGTGGCACTTTATTGACTTGGAGCGATTCAATCGTGCCTTAGACATTGAAATTTATAAGTAATAATCGATATAATGCTTGAAGTATATTTTACTCAAAGTTTTATTGTTATAAGAACGATTTTTTTTTATAAAACAAATGAAATGTATAATATCTTGAAAAAATAACGACAATAGACGATTTATCGTTTTGGGTGAAGGAATATTTTACACTACTAAAACTAGTACAATATTAATTTTCAAGTACAAAAATCTAAAATTATTGGGTAAAATAAAACTTTTATTAATTTTTATGAATATTTGAAACGTTAAACATTTATTCGTTGTGTAAGGGTTCTCCTGTGGGCGAAGACGTTCATGAGCAATTGGCACAAAGCGAGCACCTGATGAAGGAAATGTCCCGTACCTGGGAAGAAAAATTAGTTGAAACTGGTCAGTATACAATATAAATGCTCTTTAAATTTATTTCACTTAGTAAATGTTCACTAATAACTTTTCTATTCTTCGATCTGCAGGTCGGATACAAAGCGAAAGACAACATGCTCTCGAAAAGATGGGCATCAGCGTACAAGCGAGCGGCATTAAAGTCGAGAAGAATAAGTTTTACCTCGTAAATCTGAATGCGGATCCTTCGCTGAATGAACTGCTAGTGTACTATTTAAAGGTAAATATTACGAAACTGGTACATATACATACATAATATCATTACTATCTGTTAAACGCCCGCCTGGGGATGGATAAACGTAATTCAAAAAATGAATAGCCTACAAACATCTATGGACGATTCCGCGTCGATTGTTCATAAGCACCATGGTCTCCGTTATCACGTGATTGACACATAAAGAAATAATACTTATTACATAGATTATGACCTGACTGAATTTCGGCCAAATCCAACTGCGTAACAGAAATTGTGGTCAAGGATCTGGCACATTTGCAATATAACGAATAGGCTATACTTCTAACAAAGTCTACAATAATTATATGTGACCACTCGAATTTTACTCTCCTATTATACATTTTAAAAACTCATGAAACCGTTAGTGGTCTGGTTTGAGTCCAGAGCGTTGTCATGGTCTGTAACGTTCCTCGCTATCCACTAGACAAAAGAGTCAGTTAAATATCTATGTAGGTCACACGTCACAGCGTTATCAAGTGTTCGTGTTCGTTGTTTTGTTACAGTTTCGATAAAATAATTATTTTTTTACAGGAACGTACGCTCGTCGGCGCCGACAGCGCGGCAGCTATCCAGCTGTCCGGCCTGGGCATCCAGCCCCAGCACAGCCTGCTGGTGGTGGAGGGCGGCTGGCTGCACATGGAGCCGCTGAACGGCGCGCGCTGCTTCGTCAACGGCACGCCCGTCGTGTCGCGCGTGCGCCTCGGACACGCCGACCGCATCCTGTGGGGCAACCACCACTTCTTCCGCGTCAACTGCCCCAAGGACATCAGTGAGTGGAACGTTTGATATTATGTTATTTTGAAATTTGGGTGTTTCCAATTTATGAACTTTTTGAAAACCTCCCAATGTTACTGGCCAATGGCAACAACAGAATTTTTTTTTTAATATTTGTTGAAACGAGTTGAAAAATACGCCTTACGTATTAATTTACTCGATGTAAAATTTAAGATTTATTTAATAATAAAATAGCGAAACGTTGAACTTAATATGGAAATTTTAAACATTTAATATTTTACAGCTGCGACGTCCGAGCCACAGACACCGGCGCAACCCATCGACTATAACTTCGCTCGTGACGAGATCATGCTCAACGAGCTCAGCAATGACCCCATACAGACCGCCATCTCGCGGCTTGAAAAGCAGCACGAGGAGGACAAACAAGGTTATTGACCTCTCAAATTAACATAATAATATCCAATATTAAAAATTAATACTGTATCAACAACACATACTTACTAGATTTATTTAATTTTCAGTGGCCCTGGAAAAACAGAGACAAGAATATGAACGACAATTTCAACAGCTCAGAAACATATTGTCACCATCGACTCCATATCCTCCGTATTCCTATGATCCGTTAAAATTAGGTAATAATATGACATATTACAATTAATGCATCTATAAAGTTGTGTTAATGTTTATAATTATGATAGGTTTCTCTCAATCCATCTATCTGTCAGTTAATGTCACTCACATAGCAGTAATACTCAGTAATCAATCATGTTCCTCTGTGTGAAGTGAGTCTGTTTTATTACAGGCACAAAATATATAAAACCTCATAAGAAGCAGTTGGGCATGTATCGGTAGTAGAAAAGAATAGATTACTTAACTTTTACTTTTTGTTTAAATACTCTTGGGCCGGCAGGCAAGATGACGGCGTGCACGCCGACGACGGCGGCGCGCGTGGAGCGCTGGGCGGCCGAGCGCGACGACACGTTCAAGCGCTCGCTGGGCCGCCTCAAGGCCGACATCCTGCGCGCCAACGCGCTCGTGCAGGAGGCCAACTTCCTGGCCGAGGAGATGCGCCGCAACACCAGGTTCAGCGTCACGCTGCAGATACCGCCGCAGAACCTCAGCCCCAACAGAAAGGTAGATTTAACTGGAACGACTCGTTGGCTAGTCTCCCTCGCCTAAAAGTAGAGACAACATTTTAAAAAATACGAGTTAGTTTAAAAGGAATACTTAAATTAAATATTCATGTAAAGTTTTCACAACTTTTTTGTGTCAACAGTTTATAATCTCCACCACACAAATTAGGGTCCAATAAAAATATAACTTTTATAAATGAGTGCAGCGTGTACGTATGCAACTGTTTTTTTTTTTTTACTATAGCGTGGAGCATTTGTTTCGGAGCCGGCAATAATGGTAAAGCGGCCTACAAGAGGCGCACAGGTTTGGTCCATGGAGAAGCTGGAGAACAAACTCGTAGACATGCGAGAAATGTACGACGAATGGAGGCGGCGTCAGCAGCGAGACGATATTATTGAAGACGTGAGTATTACTAGTTGTGTTTTTATTGAATGCATTTCTAGAATATTTTTGAATTTATTATTTTGCTAAGATTTAAGAGATAAAGAATTCGTTATTTTTTTAAGGCTACCAAAGGTTTTTGGGATTTATAGATATTGGTGCTAGTTCTGTTGTATTTAGTAAATTACATGGCTTGCACAAAGCTCTACCTTTGTGCCAGCCCATTTGGTTAGGTAATACCCACTCGACACAAATTCTACCGAGAAACAGCAATACTTAGTATTGTTGTCGGTTTAAAGTATGAGCGAGCCAGTGTAGCTATAAGCGCAAGGGATATAACACTTTAGTTCTCAGGGCTGTACACTGACGATGTGAGGAATACCTAAATATCTTAAAGTGCCAATGTCCATGGGTGGTGGTTACAGCTTACCATCAAGTGACCTATTTGCAAATTCGCTCAATTTTTTTTATAAAAATAAAACACTAAACTGCACTAATGACAAAAATAAATATATTGCTATTGTTTTTTTACGTGTGGAGTTAGAAAAGAATTCCAAGCTAGTCCATAAACAAAAAACAGCTTAGGGATTGCACCAACAGAATCAGCACCACTATAATTTATCCCAAGTAATTTTGCCGCTCTGAATTATCCAGAATTTAACTAAGCCGAATTTATTATCTCGGCTAAAGTTGCGACGCAAGCGCGTTTTATTCAATCGTTAAAGTTCGTTTAATCTTGGTTCCTGCTTGCTATATAACTGAACAGTCGTAGCCGAAATCGTAATGCTGTCTTAACAGGCAGCCTATTAATGTACATCCGAAATAGCACGTAATTACCATATTAAAAGTATTAATTTTCATTTTCTATATAACGCTCATTCCAAATGCTTGATTTCTGAGCGGCAAAGTTAAATTTCGCGAACTTTCTGTGATGTAGTTAAGGAAGCTTTGAAAGTTATTCATATTAAATTAGTGTAAAATCATATTTTACTAATAATCATAATTAACATTTATCATATGTACCGTTAACGCGAAAATTTAATTATCGCTACTAACAATTTGCACCGTAATCTTGAACACATTATCTGTTAGCTTATATGTATGTTGTAACTAAGCGATGTAGTTACTAACGCACCAAACATATATACCAATTTATTTTCAGGACGGAGTTCAAATCGACCCCGACACACCAACGGTGCGTTTCAATAGTAGTTGACACAGACATCTAACTCGTTTTTTATTATTTTACCTCTTTCCCGGTGTATATACACAAAAAGCTTTAAATTTATAAAAATTGAACTTATTCAAATTTTACTTCAGAAATAGTCTCTTCTGATTTAAAATATATTTAAAAAAAACCGTAATATATGTAATATACTAATTGTACTAGGTTCTAATATTATTCAACATTTATTTTCATTTGCACATCTTTTCCGATGTTGTTTATTCATATGGGACTTAATTTAATTGCTGTTTTTATTAGGACTTGAATTTTTTAGTTTAAGGCCGTCCTTATATATGCCATTGTTCCGTATGAAATTAATGTCATCCTATATTTTTAGGAACAAGGCGAAAAAGCAATAGATCCGTTCTACGAGTCACAAGAAAACCACAACTTGATCGGTGTAGCGAATATTTTCTTAGAAGCGCTGTTTCATGACGTCACTTTAGACTACCACACGCCCATTATAAGTCAGCAAGGGGAAGTAGCAGGGAGGTTACAGGTTGGTTAATTGTTGTTTTTTCTATAAAATTTAATCTTCTAATTTATATTTCTATTTTAATTCTATAGAATAGAATAAACTATTAATAGTTAAAAAAGTCAAGTTATTAAGGTAAAAAGTCTAGTTATTATTTAGGTGTATTTGATCATTTATTGTATTTTTAGGTCGAAATAAGTCGAGTGTCCGGACAGTTTCCACAAGATAGGATATGTGAAGCGGCTTCTGATAGTTCTGGTGATATGCGAGATGACGACGAGCCCATAGATCCCGCTACACAGCAAGTAAGTAACTTAAAGCGTCTCTCTTTTGAACAATGTGTATTTATAAGTAAAGTATATAGTTATGAGCGTCCATTAAATACATATATCAGATATCAACGGACACTAATTTTATTGTGGACCCATTCACTCACGAACGTTCGGCTCTACACGCTATATTATTATCGGCGTGCATTAGTGTGAGCTTGTAACGCTCGTGCTTATAGGATATATTACTGCAACACAAAATACAAACAAGGTTATATTTTTTAAGTTTATTTTACTATAACGCGGATAAATTCTATATGTGGATACCTTTTTTTTATACGATAGCCATCGTCGACTCCTCACCACGAAATCACTTGAGGTCTCTTTCAAAAGAGCAAACGTATTGTCTCGCTACTCGTTGAGTCAACGTTTCAGTGAGGCCCGTGCGTGTCCGCAGGTGACCGTCCGCGTGGTGATCAAGCAGGCGAGCGGGCTGCCGCCGTCGCTGTCCAACTTCGTGTTCTGCCAGTACTCGCTGTGGGGCGGCGGCGAGCCCGTGGTGGTGGCGCCGCAGGTGAGCGCCGACACGCCGCCCGCGCCCGCCGCCGCGCCCGCCTCGCCGCGCCACCAGCTCGTCACCTTCCGCTTCGACCACCGCCGCGACTTCACCGTGCCGCTCACCGAGGAGTTCGTCGAGCACTGCGCCGGTGAGGCGAACGTGCTAGCATAAATGATCGATCTATTTCAAACTGCTTCTAAAATAAATATATATGTTGTAATTCTGACTATCACATAAAAAAGCGATATCTCTATCCTTTGTGTGCCTTCGTTGAGTCGTTAGTTGAATTTTAAATCTTTACAATAGTTATCTTATTCGTTTTGTCGAATCCTGTTGGTTTTTTTTTGAGAATTCACAAAAATGAATATAATACTTTCCACCTGTAGAGGGTGCACTGTCCATCGAGGTGTGGGGTCACCGTTCGGCGGGCTTCAGCCGTGCGTGCGGAAACTGGGTGGTCGAGCAGCAGCAGCTGGCCAAGGCGCGCTCGCTGGCCGACCGCTGGGCGGAGCTCACCCGCAAGATCGAGCTCTGGGTCGAGATTCACGAGCTCAACGACCAGGGCGAGTACGCGCCGGTCGAGGTTCGTTGAGAGACTTGATAGCCGTAGCTTAATTATTTTATCGGATTTCATGAACGAGGGCGTCGAGCTTAAGGAAAAAATCGCACATAGTTATCATTGCCTGATCAGGTCATCAGGTCAGTGACAAAATTTCATAAAATTTTGTCCCTTGCGGCCTATTCCGAAACATATCGCTGAGTACTAATACCGTACTCGCACGATCCGAATGCCTGCGAGGAAAGTGAGCCCAGGTTACCGAGTGTGGTGCAGGTGTCCCCGCGCGCCGACATCGTGACGGGCGGCGTGTACCAGGTGCGGCAGGGCCAGCAGCGCCGCGTGGGCGTGCGCGTGCGCCCCGCCGCCAACTCCGGCACGCTGCCCATCATCTGCCAGCACATCGTCAGCGTCGAGCTGGGCTCCGTCACCGTCAGGTACGAGAGTACTCTGTAGCCGATGTATTAGCCGTTGAGATTATACCCTCGTCTACGCGCGCACTCATTATTATTTATAACCTATATAATAATAATGTTGGTTATATTTTTCTCATATTCTATGAGCTGTGATATAATCTATGATACAGTCTGTAATAGATTTGAAATATACCAGTTTGGAATATATTTAATATTTCTTTGACGTATAATGTATTTGTAATAAACCTTAGATCACGTCTACAAAAGCCTCTGGATTCGTACCAAGAAGAAGATTTGGCAGTTCTTCGGGAACGCTGGAGCGACGCGCTCGCCCGACGCCGCCAACATTTGCACGCCCAGTTACAAGTAAATTCATATGTTATTAAAAGAAGATAACAAAACCAAACAATACGTGCTGTGTGTTTATATTAATAATTCAGATAACTGCGTGGAAATGTGTCTTTGACTCAAAATGGTTTTTAAATGTATAGAAGCTGGTGAACATGTCTCCTTCATTGAAGAGTGAGCGTGACATGGAGCGGGAACAGAGTCTCGTCGAGCAATGGGTGTCGCTCACTGAGGAGAGAAATGCGGTGAGTAACTTTGTCTAGCTTACTTATTTACTTATTACATTCACACATTTTGCTAAGAATTGTCGTGCTCCGAAAAAGAAAAATATAAAAAATATCAACACAAGTAATAAGTATAAAGTCTATATATCTCCAGATTTATTGACCTTATGTGCTTGCCCCGGTAGGTGCTGGTGCCGAGCCCCGGCAGCCCCATCCCCGGCGCGCCGGCCGCCTGGAGCCCGCCGCCCGGCATGGAGCAGCACATACCCGTGCTCTTCCTGGACCTCAACGGTGAGGGAAACTTTAATTATTTATTTTATTTCATTTATCTTCGTTAGGGTTTCTGAAAACGATTCTTGGTTTATACACTGTAAAAAATAAAAATAACAATCCTTCTAAATTATTATTTCTACTCGTTTGCTTCGTGATCCAATGGAAAACGTTGACCTCAATAAGATATGAATAAGACATTACGATATCTTATCCAGCGGACGACCTGACGACGAATTCATCGGGCGAGGAGGTGACGGTGGCCGGCCTCAACTCCATCCTGCCCAAGGAGCACGGCAACAAGTTCTACGAGCTACAGATCCTGCACCACCACGACAAGGACGTGTCCGCCGTCGCTTCATGGGACTCCTCCATACACGACTCACAGTACCTGAACCGAATCACTGAAGGTAACATTCTCACTTACGTCCGGTACATATGTATTTAGAACAGCTTGATGTACAAAACAAACAAAACCAAATAAAACACTCCAAAGTCTGCCGAAGAAAACGTTTTTAATAGTCGAGGTAATTGTTGGCAATTTGTCGCAGCGAACGAGCGCGTGTACCTGATCCTGAAGACGACGGTGCGCCTGTCGCACCCCGCGCCCATGGACCTCATCCTGCGCAAGCGCCTCGCGCTCAACATCTACAAGCGCCAGAGCCTCACCGACCGGATACGGAAGAAAATCGTCAGGTATAATCTGTCATTAGTCTGCTACGTGCACCTCCCTGTCGACTTCTAATATGTTTGAGCTCTAAGTTACTTTGGAACATAAAATTTATTTCAATCTTATTTCGTATATTCTGCCATCAAACAGCATCAGTAATGTTGTTTTATGGTTGCGAGGATGAATGACACGTAGCCAATGTTATTACCGGCATAAGAACATCTCAGTTCCCAAGGTCGGTGGCGTATTGGTGATGCGAGGAATGGTTAATATTTCTTACGGTTCTTATGTCATACAAAAGAAAATTGTTATCATATGATGATAGACGAGTAATATAAATATAAAATGTAACGACAGGATAGACGAATCGTTAGTATAGTTATGAGCTTTTTTGATCCAGGATCGACCAGCTAGCGTCAACGGGTGTGACGTACGAGGTGGTATCCAACATTCCGAAGGCCTCCGAGGAGTTAGAGGAACGCGAGAGTCTGGCGCAGATCGCAGCCACGGGAGAGGAGGCCAGCGCTGCCGACGGCGAAACTTATATCGGTTAATACCTCTTTTAATATCCTCATGATCGACATCGGCCAAAGGTCACTTTGGATGTGATGTGTTTGTATCTTGCTGTGTTTTGATTTGAAGTGTGAGTGAGGTAGTGGAATAAGGGGCACAATGGACGGACATAACGACGTAAGTCATAGAGTATGGGACACAATAAGTCTAGTTTTCTAATTTCCATCATATGCGCCCTGAAATACAGTATGCATATGAATTACAATCGAGTACATACGAAGTACGAGCTAGCCACACGACCTACTGTAGAGAATACTTTTGTATTTTAAATAATAATAAGTGGGATAACATTCTCTTCACGAAGAATTTACTTATACCAAGTTTCAAGCAGTGCAGTGCAGCTTGTCGCAGACACAAATGAATCGATATCCACTTCAAACCGAATTTGCAACTGTTTAAACTGAACGTAGTCTTTCTAAAGCAGATTTTACGATGTCCAACAAAAGTAAAAAATCTCTGAACACGATACGTAGACGTTTCAATGTCGCTCACGATGTAATTCATCTTAGAAAAATACACTCGCGGCGTGAGCGCCGTCGAGAGCATACTCACGCTCGACCGCCTGCGCCAGAGCGTCGCCGTGAAGGAGCTGGAGCAGGCGCGCGGCCAGCCCATCACCATGCGGAAAACCGCTTCCGTGCCCAACTTCTCGCAGGTGCGTAGCCAACCCCAGTGCAGCTGCGCTGAGCCCGACGGCTCGTTGCGATGGCTTATCTTCAGTTACGATGCGTGGAGATAGGCTCATTGGAGGTGTCGCGCCACATGTCACGCGTGTGTGTAGTCGCTGATGAAAAGGTATAAGAAAAAAATATATAAGCATTCTTTATATATTTTCATCAGTTTTCATTACATTATGTAACAGCAACAGAATAAAAATAAAATCAAAATATAATTATTTGCTCACTAAATCACAGCTTAAAATAAAATTAGATAATCACGAAAACAAAAAAAAACGCAGTCGATTAAAAAGTAACGTGTTCGACGTGTCACTAGTAATTGTGGTATTTTCAGGGAACTTTCTCACGACGCGATGCGTTACAATCTTTATGCAACGCAACGCAATACGTTGTACGTTTCGTATCAACATTGCAAGGGCAGGCAGAATTATCGGATTCGGATCAAATTGAGCAAGATAGCGTTGCATCGCGTAGCGTGGTGAGAAACTACCCTAATACATTATGTTGCGTCCGCTTCCGAAATAAATAAAGCTATCGATACGGCACACTTTCTCTATCACAAGTATTTATAAGACCTCTGTCGTTTTCACACCAGCTGAATCGATGTTGTGAAGCTTCTCACTTAGTGACTATATTCGTACGAGCGAGCTTACTTACTAAAAAATTGCTTCCGCAGGTTATCAATGTTGTAACTAACATATTAACACAACGTAGATTTATTGTTGTTATTTACATATAATAAAAACGGATTCATTATTTTTTTGTATATAACTTACGAATATAATGTGACAGATCTGAATCTTAGTATTCGGTCTTCCAAAACTATAAAGATACATTCATTTATAAGTAAAATAATAATAAATTTATAAAATACGGGATACTAAAATAACACGTAGAAAAATGTTCTTTTATTGTATTATCTTATTTACAAAGATAAAATTGGCAAGCAATTTACACGAGATAAATAATGAAATATTGCTATGATAAATATATCTAAATACGTATAAAAACAACTAATAAAGGAACTTAAAATATCAATTAACTAAAATCTATTTATGTATACTTTTTATAATATTATATACTAAACTTTTAATATTTATTTTTCAAAATTAAAAAATATATATATATATATATATATTTGTACCGGTGTATAACGTCATTATAACTTGGACAACGTATATTTTGTATACGGAATCTGATGATGTTCACAAAACTTTGAAAAACTCTTGTCAGCATAGACTTCGAAAACAATTTTTTTTACTCAATTGCGTACCACATCTGTACCTACTGTACTTTGTAATGTTTTCATAGATTATAAAAAGTTAACTGCGTGCAACATATTACACGTGACGGAAGTGAAACCTTTTTGCGCCTGAATCGTTGGATATTTTTAGTTACTTACAAAATATATTTTAGTCTCGTTCCCAAAGAAGTTTCACTTCGTAAAATGCTTATGAATAAACTCGCTCGCATAAACAAGCCCTAATATATGTGTTGTCGCTACGCACGCGGGCGCAGCTGTCGCAGGCGCTCGAGACCGCGGCCAAGAACGGGACGAACGTGAGTCAAGCATGGCCCTACACTTTGCCTTGCTATCCTATTTTGCATTTCATGTTTTGGTTCTTATTCGGTGTTCTAGCTATGGTGTTTACAGCCACTGTATATACATATATCAAACAGTCATCATGTTCCTTTCTTTTAGATGAATACATTTAGTGCCTAGATTTATGTTTAGGATGTCTTCGATACGTCTTGTTGTGTATCTTGTCATAGATAAGCTAATGTAAGATCGGTAAAACCGATTAGTTTAACTATGTTTATTCATCGTATGTGGCTTTGGTTATGTCATCGTTGTGCTACAAGTCTCTACATTTATCTCCGGTTCTTTTGCTATACTGTGAATGATAATTGTTTTTTTAGTATTTAAATACAGATAAATTAATTCATTGAAATTATTAAAGATTTCTGAAGAAAACACATTTTATTATTAAATACTATTTTCAAATATCTTATGATTGAATGTTAACGTGTTCACATTCCTTGCCTGTTCACGTCACCTATTCAAGCAAAAAGTTCCTATTTTAAACGTAAGGAGCACATTACTTTAATTGAAACTGCAACGAACGAGTCACCAAAATTTATAAAGAACACCCATATTAAAGGTGCTGGGATGTAGTTTAATAAAATATCAACGGTGTTCGATTGAAAGAAAAGCAAAATCGATGGCACAAACGGGAAACGAGAGAGGAGTACGTCTATTATAATGAAATACACAGAGTACAATTCGCACTGTGATGCAGATCATGCGCCTGGACTCGTCGTTCGAGTCGCTGTCGGGGCTGGGCGGCGGGCGCTCGGGCAGCGTGGCCGACCTCGCGGACGAGGCGCCGCGCCGGCCCGCGCACCGCCACTCCTACGCCGCGCCCGCGCACGCCGACGCCGACGTCGTCACGCCCACCAAGCCCTTCGGCCTCGGTGAGTTGCGAGCATTGTGACTCCTCCCGTCTGTTTTCTTGCGTGACAAAGTACCGAAAGACTAGATTCAAATGAAAAGATTCATTAAAGAACTTACAAAGCGATCGGGCGACTCCGGAACAAATTATTGGGACGTTTATTTCAGATTGATATTTTTCTTGTAATGTGATTTTTCTTTTTCAGTACATCTTAAACTACAAATCAAAAAGCGAAACACTCCTATTTCTAAAACCACGTTCTATTTTCCCTCACTCATTCGATTCTATTTATCATTTTCTCCGAACACGATTTAAGAATTACTCATCTTATATTCATATGCATTCGAATTTAACGGACACGGTCTAAATTACATAACAGTTTATTTATTTCGACAAATATTGTATGTATAAAGTATTTAGTTCTGATGCGTATAGTGCACCACGTAGCATAGGTTTTAAGTGATATTAGCGTTTGTGTAAGAAAATATAAAGATGCACGATGATATAGACTTTAAAAACGAAATAGAAGAGTAATTAAATTTAGATCGCGTAGTGTTAAAAACACATGCAAAAAGTATTTGAAATTAATTAAACATACATACAACAACAAATAACACAGTCATTTATTTAATTCACTCTCAGTTTTGTCCACAAAAACGCCGCATATACCTCTCTGGTTTCACTATGATTTACATTTTGTTCCACTTGCTTCGTGGCGATGCTATGCTCCATACACTATCTGTGACTCTTGTTTCCTTCTATTTTCATATGTTATTTTTAACTTCTTTGTTGAGATTGTATTCGTCCAATACAATTTCGACAAAGAGCTTATCATTTCAGTCTTCGTGGAGTATATTTGAATGAATGTTTTAAAATTTTTGCGCAGTGTAAAAATTTTAAATTTCTCACAAATAATACTCCCGAAACGAAGAGTCAACATTTTTGAACCCAGCTTGAACTAACGTTGTTTTTTTTTTGTATCTCAATTCCTCGCTACCTTCAGGCTCGTTTTTATCAGGTAAACAGATGATAATCAATGGTAATAACTCGGAATGGCAACTGTATGGCAAAATTATTAGACGTATGTTTTATGCAACATTGGAATCGAATAGTTGTAATAAAAATATACACGATCGGAATCATTTTTATTTTCAATATTCAATTGGCTGTAAAATTTATTCAGAATCATTCTAGAAAAATTTGGCAAAATTTTTATCGAAATTTAAATTAAATATTTTCCTGTAAAATCGTAAATAAAGATAAAGAAATTTCAAATGAAACATTAAAAAATATAGAAAATATGATGAAAGCAATCGACTCAGCGAGCTAAGAGCATTCAGCTGGCTTCTGTCGTGTTACCCTATGTTTGTTTGCGTGTATCTTTCATTTGCATGGAACGAGCATGACCTGTAATTATTTCCTTTCCCACCCTCACGTGATTTCCGGCGGATCGAATATATATTTCCTTTTTTTATCAAATATTGTATGATAAAATTTCAAAAAACAATTGAATATAACAGCCAAATAATAAGTATATTTTATATAAAGGTTTTATTTATAATAAACGTTGTGAGGTAGATTAAAAACTTGAAAGACAGTTTTGTATCTATGTAAGTAGATAGCAAAAGTAGTCATAGATAAAATAAAATTGATCGTAGGTTTGTGTATGTGTTAGGTACCAGGTGCATGTACTATGTAGTTAATAGAGAGATGTATAAACTATTTTAAAAGATCTAATATAAACGTAAATTATACCGACGCATGGATTAGATAGAATAATTTTAGACTTAATATAATTCGAATTAAATTTCAATATATATATTCAAAATAATAAATAATATAATTATGAATTTGGATAATAAATAAATTTACATAAACTTTATAGGTTTATAGTTAACAATTGAATATCATTTATTTTACTCATACCTCCCCTCTGAAATAGGATGATATTGTCATAGTATATATGTGTAATTTAAAAAACAATATATAATTTTTTGTGTTATGATAATGATGTACAAAAAGTTATTGTATTTTTGTATTTGAATTTCTCGTGTATAAAGGTTTGTAAAAATGATCTGTAACATTCCTGAATGTGACTTCTGCGATAAATATTAAGGTAGGCTCGTAAATTGATAAGAATTTTACCATTTTTATTGCAGCTCGACCAACGTTCCTTAACTTGAATTTGAACCTGAACTCACTGCGACTACAGACGCCAAACAAGTGTACGTGCAGATATTAAGTCGTAGAATCATTAGAGGCTTGTTTCAAAATTTTTGTTTGGTTTCGTGTCATCACTTTTGTTCTGCTCATTTTGTCTTCTCAATTGATACGTGTGTCACACAAAACTAAACCCGTGATCACAGGTGTCAATTTCAAACGAAGCGATTTACTAGGATTTGGAGTTTCATAGATTTTTTTCGTTTGAAGCAGTTTCGTTTCATCGGTCGTGTTTTATTTTTGTTTGCTACGACTCATTAGGAGTTTATTGATTTGACATTGGCATGAAAATCATTCACGTGCGAGCATGATATTGGCGAATACTAAATAATGTTTTCAAATTTGTTTATATTTTGTCGTATTAAGGTGGAAAATTATTTGCGACAGGCTATTTATGTATTCAGTTCAGATATTTTATATATAATGTATAAATATATTTATTAAGTTTTTAGCTAAGTTTAGGTTTAATGCTTTGCTAGGCTTAATGTTTATTTTGTAACTATTTCTAAGTTTTTCGCTAGTACAATCTACGAAAAAACAATAATGAATTATAAAGTAATTAAGTTTATTTTTGTAGCATCTCCGGCAAGCGTGAAATTAGGATTGCGTATGACGACTTTACACGAGGAACCTGGCCGTAGGAACGATGATGACTCGCATTCTGAACCCGAGTCAGCCCCGACCGATGAGCTCACAACGCCACGCTCAAATGTAAGGATTCTCATTTCATATAAAGACAAGAATCACCTAATGATTTGCATTTTAATACATAATTGAATAATAAAAAAATTTAAGCAATAACTCGTTCAAACTTGGCACCGTCAAATTTAAGGGTTAACAGACATTCTTTATCTTTGGTTCGTATTTTGTTGTAATTTTATTTTGCACTTTAGACCCACGCCTCACTTTGTATTTTATTTCAAACAAGTTTTGGTATATCCTATTTTGTAAGGTTCAGTTAATTTCCTTAACAAGTGTTGTTTTAACAAATCATGTAAATTTATCACAACGATCTTCTAGCGCACCCGCTCAAGAGCAACATCGCGCGGCTTCCTGCCCACTTCAAAGACCCTCGACTCGCTCCACGAGTTAGCATGTGAACGAGTACCCAATAAGAACTCACCTTCAATATCTTCGAGCGGATATGGTACTTATTGATTATATGATTCGTTGCAATTTTTAAAACAGCGTTAAAATTATTTTATTTGTGATTATTAATCTTTGCTTTCATACTGGTGTGGTGTTTAATGACTATGATTTTTAAGGTTCCCAAGCAGTATCATCTTCAAATCTCACAAACGATGACACGCTCTCAATCAGGAGCATGTCAGTAGATGACACGCCGGACTTCGACAAGACGATGGATTACACGAACCTCAGCAGAACGAAAACTTCGATGGCAGGACTTAGGAATGAGATCACTGAACTGAGGAACGATATCACTGAACTAAAGAACGAAATTGTCGAATCGAAAAATGAACTCGAAGAGGCGACATTCGAAAAAGCGAAAACTCCGGTCTTAACTCCGGGATCTCGGAATAGAATCAACCCATTTTTGAGGGACTGCGAGGAGATTTCTAAAGATAAAAAAGACGGTCAGCTAGTGGATCCTCTGGGGGCTATACCAGTCGAAAGCGCCGTGCTTTCTAGTCAGTTACATAAGGGAGAACCCATCCAAGTCAACGGAGAAACGGCACATGAGACATCATTCGGTAAGTAATGAAGTTACTTTTTATTTCTATCTATTTTTTTTTTACTAAAGTATTGAAAATAACTACTGTAACTATAATAATATGATACGCCTTATTGTTGAATTACACAGGTGAAGCGGAAGTGGAATCACTGAGCTCAGAGCAGTCCAGTCATGAGACACGAAGCCGGGAAGCGTCCTCTGTCGGAGAGAGCGATTCGCCGGGACCGGACTCCGTCGTCAACACCTCGCTGCCCGCTGGAAAAGTAATATTTTGAAAATTAACTTTTTAATAAAAAAAAATGTAATATTTTATATTACATACATGAACTTCAAATATAAATCTATAAGAACTAAAAATTTTAAAAATATTTATTTTAAAATAATTGATCAATTAATAAAAGGATTTTCAAATTAATAAAAAAAAAATAACTTTATTTACTTTACTACAACTAAAATTGTTTTTTTTTTTTAGTTACAATTCTACAGCAATTTTAAAATATGGTATTTGGGCAAAAAACTGTAACATCAATCACCAAAAGTTAGTGTTGATTTCGGTCGGTACTTACGACTGCGCGTCCCGCTCGCAGGTGGTCCGCCGCCGCGCCGGCGCCGCGTCGCGCTCGGCCGCGCGCGCCTCGCACCCCGCGCCGCGCCCCCGCTCCGCGCACGAGCCCGCGCACGAGCCCGCGCTGCGCGACACGCCCGCCTCCTCCACGGAGCGCATCGGCGACGGTGAGCGACGAGTTCCAATTGTTCTTTTATCATTAATACCGGTAACTCTTACGCAGAGAAGGCTCTATGCTCTATTTCAGAAGGGGGAGAAAAGTTTGAAACGACTTTAGAGTGCGGGTATAGTACGACACGACTTAGATGTAGCATCGGCAAATTTCGTAAAACCGATCACATCCGAATTAAGTACGCCTTCCCAAATCATCAATATTTATTTATTTCTCATGCGAATATGATCTTTACGCAAACTTAATACATAACTTGTAATGTCATATAGCCAAATAGTAATGCTATGTATGTATGTAGATGTAGTGAATAATCCTTTCCTTTCGTATTTTCTCGGAAATGTTCGTTTTTGTCTTACTACTTCACTCGCACTCAGTACCCATCGAGACAACGTAGGGAACGGTCGCATTGCAAGAGGAAGTATCTATATAGAGTAGTTAATACCACAGAAATATTTTGTTGATATTTATGTTAGATTTTGTGATAAACTTCATGGACTCGTGTACTAATGCAGGCCACCTATATTTTGATATACTTTTTACATTTTACTCTTGTCTGTCATTTTTGTAAATAATAAACATTGATTTTATTCGATCCACATTAACAAATCATATTTATTTATATTAATTTCTCTGCTGGTATTTTTTGTTTTATGTTGAGGTGTCTTTTTTGTTATGTCATAGTATTTTTAATTAATTACAAAAATTTATTGTTATAAAAAGATCTGCAAAATCCTACTGTAGTTTTGACTTATAGTTAGACTTTTGGGGTTCCAATCCTTATAGAATCATTAGATCATCTCAACCGGAATTTGGTTTTTATCAGTGCGTTTTATTGAAATAAAACGTCCTCGGTAACTAGTTATATTTTTGTTTACCTAACGAATTCTTTATATTATAGAATCGTGGTGGTTTTAACATCTCATTGTAATATACGTCAAACGGGCAGTTTGACATTTGACATTGATAAATAAAGTATGCGATTTATTTGATACCTACACGTAATTTAATAATATAGTAATTCATAGACACATCGGCACCATTCGGGTGTTATCGTTGTTCCGAGTTTTGCCGATAGGAAAGGATTATTCACTACATCTGTAAGGCTTTTATCATATAACACCTGATTATTATAAAAACAATTTATTCTCATTCGAATGGTTACATCCAAATTTATCGAAAGACTGTACGATACACGGGCATTTTTTAACTTGTACTTACTAGCTAAATTGTAATTTTCACTTTTATCGTTGTACAAGTTTCTGCTTATGTACTATATACTCTTTTTATTCTATCGCCAAATATTAAGGGTGAGTGACTCAGTGTAATTACATGTACGAGATGTATATAACAACTTAGTTACGAAAGTTTACTGCCGCCCTTCGTATCAATCTTGTAAGAAATAATATGTTCATATTTCTTGCAATACTAATATTTGTCACCATCGTGACACGCTTGTTTTTCTTTCTATAATAATATTTAATTATTCGCAGAATATTTCGAGAGCAGCCGGCACCCCGTGCCCGAGTGGCTGTCGGTCGGCGAGAGCGTGCAGCTGCGCCTCAGCAGCAGCACGGGCGTCGTGGCCTACGTCGGGCCCACCACCTTCGCCGGCGGCGTCTGGGTCGGCGTCGAGCTCGACGCGCCCACCGGTACGTCGCTTCCGGATATTACGAGTGCGAGGACGCGATCGGCCCTCGACTGTTACGATAAAAAAATAAATCCTAGACGTCACTCGTCATAATTCTTAATCGGCTGGACGAGATCCGATCGTCGAATCGAGTGGAAACGAAACGAAGACAAACACTCAAAAGGTACAAGAATACAAAAACGAATAGTATCACGAACGTTAACGGTGCACGCACCCCGCAGGCAAGAACGACGGCTCGGTGGGCGGCACGCGGTACTTCTCGTGCCGCGCGCGGCACGGCATCTTCGTGCGCGCCGACAAGCTCGTGCACGACCGGCGCGGCCGCAGCGCGCGCGCCTTCCGCGACGCCGAGCTGCGCCGCGCCTCCAGCAAGGGTACGCGGCCTTCCTTCTTATCTCACTTACTTACCGTGCGCTACTACTACAGCGAGAAGTCTCTTTTCTGGCCGTATAGAGTGAATAGGTTACTTTAAAACACTGCATTGCTTGGCAGATTTATTAAAAAAATGCATTTAGAAAAATATGTTTTCTGCTAAATATTGCAATGCACCGATTATTATGTTTTCTAATTAATTATGAATAAAATATACTTTGGATGACTACACAATATGACTAATCTGTAAATAATATAAAACATTTCCTTTACTTTTAAGATGGCTTAAATTTTTTTTTTATTTAAGGTAATAATATAAATGTTTATTTAGTAAATCCTGTCAATATGGGGCGCTAATGGCGAAAGTAGCAAACAGTAATATTTGACATTTGATTTCAGGGGAAGGATTACACAACTTGCACAGATCGCGGAGTCGCGGGGACAGTATAAACGCGGTCGGAACCAAGACCAGAGGCAAATAAAGTCGACCCTCGCCCGAGCAGCTGTCGAAGCGAATTTATTATTACGTCCACTTCACACCTCAAGTCCAATTCTATTTGAGTTGCAGTCCTGTAACGCATATGGTGCTTTATATTTTATAGTAGTTTCCTTTCATCCGTTTGATTTGTAAGCGACGCAGTATGTCTATTTATTTCACATGTCTTGATAAAATGTGGGAAAATCGGTTCTCCTCGCGTTTGTTGACACAGTCAAACAATCATCGACGGAAAACCATTCGATTCCCTTCGACGTAAATGTATGACGGCGTTTCATTAACGTGTATTATTATAATTAATTTGATTATGTTTTTAATTCATTGACCACTAAATTTGTAAATAGATTGAACGAATTCAATCGTGTGATTTAATTTTATTGTTACGTTTCAATGTAAATATGTGAATCTTTGTGTGTTATGACGATAATTTAATGTTTTAGAATCAATGAATTATTTGTGATCGGCGAGAATCGGTAAATTGCTTGTATAGATTTTTTTTACTGTATAGTGGTGTGGCGTTGACATTATGAAGGATTATTTATGTATTAGCTCATTGTATATATGTGTTTTTAATTTTTTAATAATTAAATACGATAACTATTCGCAACGAAATTATCCCATTCGGCGTATCACGATAAATATATCTTGACAAATATCAGGACCAGTCTTAACTTCCATTAACATCCGGTTATAGGTTATATTTAGCGTCACTTAAAGCGATGTTGTGATGAACATCGATTTTAGCTAATTGAGTTCCTATAAGCATTTTTATATTACTCCCTGGCGTGTGTATCGATGTATAGGGAACGATGGCCACTCAAGATACGGCTTGTATCTTTTTTACTTATATTTGTATGCGTAAACATTAGCCTCGAAGTTGCTCAGGATCACGTGTCGTCGGCACGATTGCCAGTTCGTTGTGATAGTTTCTTGCCACTGGGACTAGAGACCGTAAATGATTTATTTTTCTATTGTCACTAAATTAGATTTTTGCCCTTATCATTTCGAAATAGATTTACGAAATCGTCCAATGCTACATCTTCGTCCTTAATAAGACTTGTACTTAGTACACAGAAAGCCATGCGAAGGACAAAATATGGCCAAAAACACTGACATTCTTTTCGGCGCAAGTGTCAAGCGAAATCAAACCTAAACGTCTATACGACAAGGCTTATTTTTCGTAAATATTTGTATGATACTTTGCTCTTAACATCTTGATTGTCTATTCCTATGCTATTTCGTAAACGATCTCGAGTTGTCGCTCGCTTGCCACTTGGGCCACTGTCGTATATCGATTAGGTTGTGTAGGTAAATTTTGAGATGTAATATAAAAAGTAAGTGTTTGTAGTACTTTTTGGCCTGATGTATATTAATTGAATATCATAATCAAATGAAATTTTGTCCTCAAATTATTATCTCCATCCACATTCGAACAATAATCGGTTAACTGTATATTTTCTCTCCGTAAAGAACGTTAGCTCTGTATCCGGATAGACGTTAAACTAATATCATAATATATACTAGCGGTGTAGTTCGCGTGTAACCTATCGTGTTAGGTAATGTCCACATTCGACCGTTTCGATTCAAGTCGGACCGGCATAGTCTGTAGCTCACCTAATGTATATTCCATCCTCTTAGTGAAGTAATCGTTAAGTACACTTAATGAGTACACAAATAGAAGTTAATGGCGCCTCGTTATTTACTAGAGTTTGTAAGTATTCACTTTCGCTACATCATAGCCCGTCACTTGCCTCCATTCCTGTACACAGTGTTGTATAAATAATATCTAATTGTAAGTGATTATTAAATATTCAATTTGTCAAAAAATATATTCAACCGTTCTAACTTTGCACTCGTAAAGAAACGCCGACTCGTAGTGTAAGCCTCGACTGACATCATTTCGTGTCTCCCGTTCACTATCGAATGCTTTTAGACTGTCGTACTTAATACATTCCATTTTTGCATTATCGTTCTTCCGGACGCGTAGGTTTTAAGTTAGATTTTATAGACGAGACGCGTTTTCAATAAATTTTTGCATTTTTGAATGACGTTCTGGAAAAAGTACATTTCGTAATTTCGTACGTAACCCGGCCTCGACTGAAGGGCTCAATGTGTAGTCGACGTTAATAAAAGTCTAATGGAAAATTTTAATAAGAAGTTTTCATATATCTTAGAATGTGTCTTTGAAACTCTCGATGTGCTTATTGTCCAGTAGTTTTTGTTAGAACACGGGCAAGAGGAGAGAGGGGGGGGATCGGGCGCAGGACGGCGAGGCACCGGCGAGGTTGAGACGTAGGGCTCCTAGTAATAGGCTAATAGTGACCTTAAAAGCAAAGTCGTAGGTCCTAATTTAATTTTGTTTAGAAATTAAGCTGACCATGTGCTGTGCTTTTGTTTTAAATAATAGTTATTAGGTAAATGAAATTATTTGTTTTATATTATTATTATTATTATTTTACATTCGCGTAGTGTATTTCGTATTTATTGCAGTCAATTCGATACGAGCTTTTATGTATAATTTCGTATTATATGGTTAATTATTAGATTAGATATGAGTTTATTTCTTTGCCAGTCTAACGATTGTGTAAAATAAACGTAGATCACAAATCAAATGTATTTCTTATAATTTTTTAATGTGATAAGCGAATAGTTTTGGCGGCTACTTGGTAGCGTAGGTGGTTGCATCTTCATTATTGTAAACATTTAATAAATAAAGAGATTTTAATATTTAAATACAAAAATAGTTCACTTCTAGTGGAAATATTTTTGCCAAGTAGCGGATTTGAGTCAACCATCGCTGTCATTATCAATAAATGTATAATAAAATATTTTGTTTTATTTACTAATTATATTATAAATATTGTTGTTTTATTAATTTTATTCTCATATACCTACATATATGTCCATTCCTTTTAATTAAAGTAGCGTTTTCTCTATTAGATACATTTTTAGCAAATTGTACAGTTACAACCATTTTGTTAACCTTAGTATTAGTTTGAAACCTATTTGACTTGTGCTTCATAATTGGTTTTTCATAATGTTTCATGAATTAGCTATCTGCATGACGATAAGAAAGGACTCAATTTACTTTAGATTTTTCGTATATGATTTTCGGGAGCGATGATCCTATATGACCCGCGCCTGTTGTATTACCCCTCTGGTTGTGATTATTTGGCATACTCTTCTTTCAAAATGGGACAGAGCAATACAAGAATATTTAGTGGTCTAATGACGTTAGACGAGTGACTGATATTGATACCGCTCGTCTAGTTTATTTTGGTTATTTTCATAGTATTATGGCATATTACTTTGGGGTAACGCTGCAGATATTGAATGTGTTTTTATTTTACAAAATAGAGCAGTCCGGTCTATTTATTATCTTGGAGCTAGAGACTCCATTCGGGATGTTTAAAAAAAGTAGGTATACTTATTGTTGCGTCACAATTTATTTACATCAATAATATATATTTACAGTAACATTGATCACTTTGATAGAATCTGTGATAATCATTGTATGTGCACGAGAGGTAAGGATAAGTTTATAACGTCAAGTTTCCGACTCCGCAAAGTCAATAAATCCTTCGTTAGGCAAGGTATCCGTTTCTATAATAAATTCTGCAGATATTTTTAACTTTTACGATTCATAAATTTAAATCATTTGTAAAAAATGCATTGCTAAAGAAGGCATAATATTAAATACAAGATTATATAGGTGATAGATGATCCATGCAGGATGACTTTGTATCTTTAAACTTTGGAAAAGAGTAACTACTGATTTCTTGCTGGTTCTTCTCGGTACAATCAGCATTCCGAACCAGTGTTACATAACGATTCAAAAGTGCTTGTAAAATCCTACTTGAATAAAGTATATTTTGATTTTGGAAACGAATAACTATTCACTTTAAAAGTTATTAATCATACACAAAAAACCTCTCCAGCATTTGGCCTTCTCCGGTTTTGGAGTTTCTGTCACAGAGATGAACACACGAGTTTAATTGCCAAATGTATATGTTTTGTAATATATTACAAAAAGGGCTTATTACTAAATACAAGATAATATACTCTTATTAGATTCAAAAGCGTGGATTTTTTATTTTTCTGCAGGATAAAAGTAATTTATGTAATATTAATTCTATTGAATTAAGATCCTTTAGTAAAAGTGGTTGGTGGGAAACAATACATTCTGAGTTATTACAATTTTTCACCATGTGAAATATAAAATGTAGACATACCTAACTGTTTTGAGGTCTTCGATCCATACTAAGTAAAAATAGAGCATACAAAAAACATTTGATACATAGTCATAATTCAAATATTAAATTCATTAATTTGGCCTCGTATTTTTACATATATTTCGATTTATATACTATTTTGAGTTTTTATTTTGAAAATTAACTAGTATGAAGTACCTAATACCTAACGCAAGGAATAGCGAAAAAGACAATTTTATTAGACAATTCTAGAAGGAAAGTAATGTAGAATAATTAATTAATAAGATATATTATTATTCGTATCTGTAAATGCAAGTCTAAACATCAGAAGCATTTAATCATATGTAATATCCAACATGTGCTGGATATATTGTAAATATATATTTAAATATAATGAACAGATATACGAGTATACGATAACTTACTATAACTATACGATTTATTTATAAAATGTTTCGCATGATAGAATTATCAAATAAAATGTTTTTTCTGACACTAGAATGGCACAATAGGAATATTGGTGGGGAACAAAACAAAAAACAAATATTTAACGTAAATATTTGTAGGTTTTTTTTCAAAATCAAAATATTTACTGGCGTTGAAAGTATTTCATTTCAACACATAGATCAAAAATCGTGTCTAACTTGTTACAATTAATAAGTTTCGTTTATATGACAGCTTATGGAAATATTTCTAATTAAATCAAATCAATTTTATTCAGTAATCTTCACAATGAAGCGTTTTTGAATCGTCAATATTTAAACACTACTACCGTTTCGGAAAGCAGCCTCCAGCGACAAGAAACGGCAAGAAACTCGCATGGTTGCTCTTTTCAAATAAACAAATTTACAATGCTGTCTTTCACAATAATTATTGTTCTGTGATGGAAGTTTTTTTCTAAAAAGTGTTATTTTAATGAATAATAGATTTTATTTACTAATTTAGTCTTAATAAACTTTTTAAATTTTGTAAATGGTAAATTGATTATATTTCCCGGTATCTTAAACGTTCTCTGTACCGTATGCAAACGAATAGTAGGGGAGTTAGTTAGTTTATTTAATTTTTAAATGAATGAACACATTCCGCTGTTGCCGTGTAGTGGAAAAAGTCGTGCCTTTACCGACAATGGAAACCGACGAAGCTCGTGCTGATATCTTTGATAGCGAGCGACAGTTGACCTTATTCGCGACGTCGCGAGTGTCATCTGGCGGGCGCACGGGGCGGCACTGCATGTGCCTGGTACGCGCCTTTAAAAGTACAACATAAATGTACTGTCGGCAACACAAACTGTAATTACGTACATTTATTTTGTCTATAGGTGACCCACACTTATAAGTGGTACAATCTATATGAAAGAAAACAATTGAAGAATTACTAATACTTGCCAATATTACAAATTACTACATTTAAATACGTACAAATCACTAATTGTTATTTTGATAGTGTTCGGTATACCATGCTTAATCAAAAAGCCGAATAATAAGTAAATAGTAGTAATAATATATATAGTAAGTTAAAATTATTTTTCTGTTCACGGTACTCCCTATAATCTATTTTCGTAGGAAAGCTGATGGCTCGTTACAAAGGAGACATCGTTTTATAATGGCCTACCATAAGACTTGCGTGACTTGCCATTTGCCAGGCTCTGCTTTTGCTGTACAGCATTTCATTGAGTCTTTAGACTTTATGCTGGTTGTTGACTACTTGAGCTCTAAGCAAATTTTTATAAAAATGGCATAGAGACGTGTCTCTGAAAATGGATCAACCGGGTCCGTCAACTACTAATCAAGACCCTCGTTTGGATTTCATAGGCTCGTATGTTGTAAAGTCTCTTAAATTAAAACCAGAGAAATGGATGCGAGTATTGAGTGTAGAGGAACACAGGTCAACGCTGAAAGAGTTCTTGGATAAGCCTTATCCCATTCTCCTGGTTATAGTTTTGACACATTCAGCTCAACTTGTTCCATTAATATCATTTCCTTGTTATCTGAAAAACAAAGCCGTTTATTTTGTTAAAAAGCGACCTGATGTCGTGGCTAAGGAACGTTGTGCTGAAATGGTGATATTTGGTACGTATTCAATTTATGATTTAGTTTTCCTATATAAATAATTATAGTATTAATATTTTATGAATAAGAGCAACATTGACATCAGTTATTATTGAAAAATATTATGCAGGTGATCTAGCGCCAAGATTGATCGACGAATTGGCCGCTTTAGTCGACGAAGTATTCGTTCCTCTTCTGTCGAATCCTCTGAACCATGAAGGGTGGCCACTCGTCGTGTCTCAAGACATTCTTAAGCAAATACATAACCTTAAAAGCACAGTTTATGAGGTATAACTTTTTTATATCTTGATATAAATAAGATAAGAAAAAGTTTATAAAGAAACATTTATTTATACATTATTTAAAAGGTATTTTAAGATGTGAAGTTGTTTTGTTGTACGTTGCGTATCATCGTAGGTCAAAGGAAAAGTAAATGGACAGACAGTTTTACCAATGCCTGTAGGAGTTGAATTAGTTTACGAGGCAGAGAAAGGCTTATTACGGGGTGAAGAAGTAGACCTTTACCTAAAAAGTGCAATAGAAGGAGTGGTTATCAAGTGGGCTCAACAGATCAACGATGTAATGATGGAGGATTCGTCTCAAGCTTTCGAGAATGGACAAAACCCACTGCCGAGTGTTGGTTAGACAATTTAAGACTAAATTATATTTCCTCATACAAATAATTTTACGCTATAATTATTTTTTAAGATATTTTTTATCCAAAAGAAGAATTTGTCCTGTTTTCATTTATACATTTAAAAGTTCTTTCAAAAGTAAAATCTTTGTGTTTGTGTAGTTATTTAACAGGAGTCGAGGATTTCAAATCGGGAATCATTTTATTGATACCAAGCCAACATTATTATATAATATATGTATATTATGTATATTAGATTATCAATTTATATTCTAAGGGGTCAAAGAAAAGCAGAGTATGGAAATCGTGTCCACCTTTTGTGGAGCAGAGCAAAACTGAGATTTTCCTAGACTAAATTCATTTTACTGAATAACTAAATTTTAGGTCTATACTTTTTATTTTTAACATAAAACGGTAGATAGTTTAAGGCATTCACTTTTACAGAATTAGCTTTTTGGAGGTCACGCTTAAGCAATTTAAATTACATCTACGATCAACTCCGCACTGACAGGGTGCGATGTATGGCTGTCATTCTAGAAAAGACAACCTCTGCTTATTATCCGTGTTTCAGTCGACTATTTAAGAATATTGTGTCAGGTACTTTATTACTAATAAAGGTTTTTTTCATTATTATTCCAGTAAATTTATTTGTTAGCTCAACTGACTTGATGTTTTTATATTGAACTTGGCTGTACATTTAATAATATAATAATTGGTCAATTTATAGTAGTCATACATTCATATTTAACTACACTACACTATCACTACAATCATTGATTATTGTCTTAAAATTAAGATTTTACAACTTTGGGTATTAATAATAATCATTTTTTTGTAGCTTTAGCCGAAGCACGTGAAATTGATTTATATTTGCATACATTAGAGAAGCATTTTCAAGCATTAGAAGACACAGATTTTACAGAATGTCAGCCTTTATTTCGTCCCCTCTTTCACGTAATATGCATGGTGTGGAGAGACTCCAAATATTATTGTAGTTCGTCGAAACTCATGGTTTTGATAAAACAAATAAGTAATTTACTTATTTATCAGGTATAGTTCATATGTTAATCAGTATTTTTGATATTGATTATAAAGTCAAAAGGAATAGTTTCTGTTTTTAATTTGACTTTGTTCAGAGTTAATTTGTTCGAAGTTTTACGCTTTATAATAAAATAATTTTCAGGCGAAGAAATGTTTAGACCCGAGCACTTTATTTCACAGCGACATTGACGAAGCGAGGCAACGCATTCAACTTACAATTGATATACTCAAAAATTTCCGGTGTACTTTCGAGTTTTTTAAGGAGAGGTTGCCCACTTATTTCGTCGATAGAGCTGTCATCCCATGGACGTTCCACCCTAACGTAGTATTCGAGAGGATGAATAAGTTTCTGGATAGATTGAATACTATTCAATGGTTTTTCAAAACAGTACTCGAATTTCAAAAATTGGAAAAAATTGAAATTGGCGGAATGAAAGGTCGAGTACTCGGAGGTCAGATAAGAGATATTTCTGCGGAATTCGATGGATTTTTCCATAGTTTCGCTTCAAAATCGTATGATGTTCTGGATCCTGATGATGAAACGTTTAACGATGATTTCAAAGCTTTCCAAGAAAACATTATTGATTTAGATTTAAAGTTATCAACAGTCTTAGTAGAATCATTCGATAATTGTTCCACTTTAGAGGGTATATTTAAGGTGCGCTTCTCTTTCTCATCTTCGAATAAAGAAAAATGTATTTTACTTTTAATTTATAGTAATGTTTTCAAATTTGCAATTTTTCAGTTGATCGATATAGTAGGTTCAGTTTTAGATCGACCACTTATTAAAAATGAATTTACAGCAAAATATGTTGAAATAATTGTAATGCTCGAGGAAGAAATAATTGTATGCGAAGTAAGCATAGGATTTTTTTAATATTATGTGCATTACCATTTTTTATTTTTGTATTTAAAATACATATATCTTTACTTTGTCTTAATTCTGGATATTCTCTTTTTAGGAGCTTTTTGCGGAACAATGCCATCGTCAACAAAAATATGGTCACATGGAAATAGACGCGTTTTTTCCACCGATTGCAGGAGGACTTCTATATATGACCACACTAGCTGCTAGAATCACTAAACCAGTTTCCAATTTCAGGAATCTCCAGCACCCGTAAGTTTACTATCAAGTTGAAAAAGGTTTTATGGTATGGGTTTTCTAAAATATATTTATTTCGTTAGAAGTATTTTATATTGAGACCTTTTCCTAATGTTCGGTTAAAGATTTCGCTTTCAGATAAAGCCAGCATTAATGTTTCAGGCTGCAGGTATGTCTTCGAGTAATCAAGCTTGTAGTAAGCTTTCGCAATTTGCCGCACCCGTTTCTTAGCTGGGTGGGGCAAATTGCGAAAGCCTATTATTTGCTTGTTTATCTTCAGATAATTTATGGTATAAAAACTTTTTCTGTCCATATAACTTAGAAATTAATGTTGACATATATTTCGATCAAGTGTTGTTGATGAGATTTTAATAAACCATAGTTTAGCATTAAATCTTATTAACAACATTTAACTTTACCATTATGTTAGTAAAAGTTAAAAACAACACTAGTGGTATTATTAAATTTTAAAATGTTAACAATTTTATCAGAATAAAAAATTGTGAGGAAGCGATGAAAATTTTTAAAAGATATGATAAGTTGATGGATGATATTAATGAATTTAAGAGGAAATATTTCAATGACTGGGCGGTGACAGTTCCAAAAACCATTGAAAGCAAGTCAAATAACACCATTCTGGCCCGTCAAGGCTCTGATTTGATATTAAACTTTAGTCCGACGGTAAGAGGATCGAAACTCGATTAAATACAAAACGTAAATTTTAAATTTGGGAGTTACGAACTCCTTCTTTAGTACGGTTATAAATATTTTTTAATTTTTATTTAGCTTCTTGAATTGATGAAAGAGATTCACCATCTTCGAAATAATCCAGATGTTCAAAAAGATTTACCACCCGAGAGCTTAGAACTATTTAAGAAGCAAGAGGTATATAGGCAGTATCGAATCAATCTTAATAATACTATAGATTGGTATAATACAATACGAAAAAATAGTCAAAAAGTGGAGTTTGATTTAGTTGAAGACGAAATAAAAGCGATCGATCAAAGAATTGATATGGGACAGAATGAGTTAAACTGGAATTCTAAAGGTCTTCCTACAACTTCCTCATACTTTTCAAATAAAACATACAATTATATAATATATTATAACGTTAATTTATTATTTTTTAGACTTATGGAATTATCTAGAAGAACTGAATACATTAGTTGGCAGTTTATTTAAGCGCATGTCAAAAATACAAGATAATTTAAAAGAAATGAAAACCATTATGAAAACTTGGGCATCGCAACCATTATTTGAAAGAAAAGAGGGCAAAAAGGTACGTTGTAGTACATAGGGTAGCAGTAATGTAAATTAATATTTATAGACTAAGGTTTTTGTTTTTAAATAATTGAATTTCAAAAATAAAATAATTTAATAATTATTGTGTAATTATAATTTTGTAACAGTGGATTTGTTTATACACAGGATACATTATTAAATCTAGATGATTGGCAAGAACGAACAAATAAGCGTTACAGCGAAATTAAAGAAACAGCAGATCGCATTAATGTACTTCTGAAAGAAAACATGGAATTATTTAATATGCAAGATAATCAAGACAGTGAGATATGGCTTTCTTATATCTCCTTCATAGATGGTTTGATTGAAGAAACTTTGTTCAAATCAATAGCTTGCAGGTATGAAAAATGTATTTAACATTTTTTAAAATAAATAAATGTATTCCCTGTGATTTGAGACACAGGAGAATTGAGGATACGCATTTTCAAAAATAATGTCCTATTAAGTTTATTTTACAGAAAAAAGATAATCAGATATATTACTAAGAAGAAAAGGCTATATAAATTAGTCTTTAATTAATGTTAAATAGTCCGTCACTTAATTCTTTTCTTCATCTTTCAGTTTAGGTTACATATCTGAACACATGAATCCTAAAAATAAATTAGCCCCTTTATTCGAAGCACAGTTGGAACTTCTTGAACCTGATATGGTTTTTTGCCCAAGCTTAGATCCAAACGAAGAGAAAGGTTTCTCAGCCATGATAAGTAATTTGATTGAAGACATACTCAGAATGTCGACATTCATTACAAGGATTGATCCGAAGAAAAGTAATTCATATGAAGCACAAATTATAAGCCAGTGTGACATAAATGAAATGAAAGAGGAGATATTAAATGGGATCGAAAGAGTAAATAGATTTTTGTAATAATAATTATATAAATTACAACGCAAATATAAAATCCCAATGTTTCAATTACAGGTAGTAGAAGAAGCCAATGATTTTTGCAAGACATTCGAAAACTATTCGTATTTGTGGTTAGAAGAGAGAGATGCTGTCATGGAAATATTTCTAACTTATGGAAGAATACTTAGTCCCGATGAGATAGATAGGATCGGTTCTGAAGACAAGGAAGTCGTGCAACCTGTACCATGTCCACCAAAAATGGAAGCTTTCAGGGAACAAATCGATCAATATGAAAACTTGTTTATGGATATAGAAGATATGGATTCTTACAAAGTCTTTAATTCATGGTTTCAGGTAATACTCAAAGATTTCGTATTCTATAAACTATTTATAAACGTTAGGTTAGTTGTATTTTGATATTGTAAATAAAATTTCAGGTTGATATAAGACCATTTCGACAAGCTCTGTTAAACACAGTCCGTAAATGGGGAAACATGTACAAAGAACACTTAGTAGAAAATGTCACATCTAGTCTTAGCGATTTGGGAAATTTTATTCGAAAAGCTGATGAAGGTAAAACTTCATTCATACAAATATTATAGCTTTAATAAGTTCGAGTTCGTAAATTTTATATACATTTGTATTACACATTCATGATAAAGATTTGATAATCTTACAGGTCTTTTGCAACCAGTTCCTGAAGGAGATTATGAAGCATTAGTTTCTGTTATGGCTTATTTGATGCACGTCAAAGATCGCGCTTTAACAACTGATGATATGTTTCAACCGTTAACGGAAACAATTGAACTTTTGAAATTTTACGATATGGATATACCAGAAGAAGTCAACGTGCTATTACAAGTATCTTCTATTGCTTCTTATGTTTTCCTTACTTTTTTGTATTTGTTTCAGTATTGTGAAGAAAATACAAATTAAAAAAATAATTATTATTATTTTACATAAAATGTCTAACAATATAACAACACTTTAAGGAATTACCGGAACAATGGCAAACAACTAAAAAGCTTGCTATAACTGTAAAGCAACAAGTAGCTCCACTTCAAGCAGCAGAGGTAGCAGGAATAAGAAAAAAAATAACTACATTCGACTCTCACGTCACTTATTATAGAGAAGTGTTTAAGAAATATGAGGTATGCTATTACAATTTTAAGTATAGTTTTTTATTCTTTTATTTGTACTGTATATGTATGAATGTACTTTATAATGTCTTGGGCAGTTTTTCAAATACGAATGCGACGATCCCTATGCGGTTATGTCACGGGTTGATAAGGAAATGCTACATTTAGAAGACGAAATGAAGGGTATACAAGAATCAGGTTCACTTTTCGAAGTGAACATTCCAGAATTTAAACTACTTAAGCAGTGTAGGAAAGAGTTACGAATGCTTAAGGTGAAAATTACACATAGTTTATATTTAATTTTTTTTTTATAGTAAAATGAACACATTTGAAGATTCTGAATTAGAAAATTTATCTAATTAATTACTTTATCTTTAGCAATTATGGGATTACGTTTATATAGTACGAACTAGTATAGAAGATTGGAAAACGACACCGTGGCGTAAAATTGACGTTGAAAATATGGATATCGAATGCAAAAAATTCGCTAAAGAGATTAGATTGTTAGATAAAGAGATGAGAAGGTAAGATTACTTGAGCTACTATGATTTTAAAGTGAATATTGAAAAAAATCCAACCAGAAGGTGCAAAAGAAAATATTTTTTTTAGTTGGGACACATATATCAACTTGGAAGCTACAGTGAAAAATATGTTAACTTCACTAAGAGCGGTAGCTGAATTACAAAATCCTGCTATCAGAGAAAGACATTGGGATCAACTAATGAGAACCACTAAGGTAAAATTGGATGAGAGATGAGAGAAGTAACACAAATTGAATCTTGTAAATATATCTTCCATTCCTTTTATAAATGTGTAAACCTTAATCTGTACAGAAAAGCGTTTATACTGCCTATATATAAATTTGCACTAATTTTATTGATTGGAATGATTTTGTTATTGGCTAAAAGTCTCTAATGCATTTCTGCATGGTCGCATCGTGTGTCGGTGTTGTGATTTGGTATAATTTGCTCTTTTCAAATGCCTTTTGTAAACTGAAATGCATTATATTATATTTTCAAAATTGTAAATATTGTAATATATTAAAAAGGTTTGTTTTTTGGGCCATTTGGTTTCAACTTGTAAATACGTTTGTGATTCACAGAGCTTAGCTGCATTGCCACCTGAACTCACTGTAAGTATAATAATCGTGAAAGTTATATATAATAAATGGCGTCAAATATCATCTTGGTTTTAGGCCTATATTTGTCTTAGTTAATGTTATAAGTGCGTTATGATATTATTGGACGATATTGGTTATTTTTTTTTTCAAATAATACTTGCTTTATATAACTTAAAAAATATATTTGTATTGGTTCGTTAAAGCGGAATGTAATTTATGTAGATTTTAAAATAACACAATCCAATTTTTTTCACTATGCATGTCATATTTTCCTTATGTGATTGACGGCACTTGCTATTTTTGTTCTAATATATCAAGGCAAAATTTACACACCCCAATTGAACGATTAAATTAGTTTTATAATATAGGTGAGAATTGTCATGGATGCAAATACAACGTTAGCGGATTTGTTAGCTTTAAATCTTCACGAATTTGAGGAAGAAGTTAAAAATATTGTCGATAAAGCAGTTAAAGAAATGTCAATGGAGAAAATATTAAAAGATTTGCATACAACTTGGAGTGGTATGGAATTCGAACAAGAGATACATACGAGAACTGGTTGTGTATTATTGAGAGCTAGCGAAGAGCTTATAGAAACTTTAGAAGAAAATCAGGTAACGAAATAGATTATTTATACAGTAATTATTGTGTTGAAAGTATGAACGAAAACATAAAATAAGTTCATTTTTAGGTGCAATTACAAAATTTGATTACATCTAAATTTATCGCTCATTTCTTAGAAGAAGTATCTGGTTGGCAGCAAAAGTTGTCAATTGCAGATCAAGTTATAACAGTATGGTTTGAAGTACAAAGAACATGGACGCATCTAGAGAGCATATTTATGAGTTCAGAGGATATAAGAAAACAACTGCCAGAAGATTCAGCTAGATTTGATAGAATAGATGCGGAATTTAAAGTAACTATAAAACTTAAATAGTATCACAATTTATAATACATTAGCATATTTTGGTTATATCAAGAATAATATATTCTTTGTAGGTTTTGTCGAAAGACATGGCGAAAACACCAAATGTCGTAAGGGGAACAAATAAAGAAGGTTTGGTAGCAATTTTAGACAGCTTACAAAAAGATCTTGTTATTTGTGAAAAAGCGTTAGCTGAATATTTAGAAACAAAAAGATTAGCATTTCCGAGATTTTATTTTGTGTCGTCAGCCGATTTATTAGATATTTTATCGAATGGAAATCAAGCTGATCTAGTAATAAGGTAGTCATTTTCTAGTTTAATTATTTAAAAGTTTTGTTAAATTAGTATTTCTATTATATTTCTCATTTTCCAGACATCTGACAAAATTATTTGATTCTATTGCCAAACTACAGTTTATAGAAAGTAATGTACCTGGCGAAAAAACTGCTTCAGGAATGATAGCTAAGGATGGCGAAATAGTACTATTTCATGGTCAATGTGATTGTACTGGTGCAGTAAGTAAATGCAAATATAACTAGTATATTCTTGTTATCTTGTTTAGTTTAGAAAATATCCTAATTTTAATTATTTCGAAACATTAGGTAGAAATATGGCTTAACCGATTACAAGATATAATGCGATCTTCTATTCGTCATTATTTTGGGGAAGGAATCGTCTCATATGAGGAGAAATCTCGAGAACAATGGCTTTTTGATTACATGGCACAAGTGTCTTTATGCTGTTCTCAAATTTGGTGGACATCTGAAGTAAACATAGCGTTCGGGCGATTAGAAGAAGGATATGACAATGCTCTTAAGGATTACTATAAAAAGCAATTATCCCAATTAAGTACATTGATCAGTCTGTTAATTGGAGAGTTAAGCAAACAAGATCGTCAAAAAATCATGACAATTTGTACGATAGATGTACATTCTAGAGATGTGGTTAGCAAATTAATTCAAGGGAAAGTTGAAGCAGGATCAGCATTTCAATGGCAGTCTCAACTCAGACACAGGTTTTCAAAAACCATGTATCATCTGCACATTTTAGTAAAGGTTATACTTCATTTTCACGATCATTCACGCTTTTTAAATCACTATTTTATGGCTTCAATTCCATTACATTATTTTTGTACAAAAAAAACTACTATAAAATACTAGCTGAATAATAAAACATTATATGTATATTAAAAATATTATTTCGTTTTTAGATGGGATGAAAAAGAATACCACTGTTTTGCTAATATATGTGATGCTCAGTTTAAATACAGCTATGAGTATTTAGGAAATACTCCTAGATTGGTAATTACACCATTAACGGATAGATGCTACATAACTTTGACTCAGGTATGTTACAAATATATGTATATATATCAAGTAAATTGAAATTAATTATTATTTAAAATTCACAGTCTTTACATTTGATAATGGGTGGCGGTCCAGCTGGTCCAGCTGGAACGGGTAAGACAGAAACTACCAAGGATCTAGGAAGAGCTCTAGGAATAATGGTTTATGTATTTAACTGTTCCGAGCAAATGGATTATCAGGTAATATATTTTTTTCTAACGCGAAATAGACAAAATTGCGTTGTTTTGCTATCTTCCTTACAATAATGTTGTATGTTTGTTTTGCAGTCTTGTGGTAATATTTACAAAGGATTAGCACAAACTGGTGCTTGGGGATGTTTTGATGAATTCAACAGAATTTCCGTCGAAGTTCTGTCAGTAGTAGCAGTTCAAGTAAAATCCGTTCAAGATGCGATAAGGTCATATATCATGATATCTATTGTTATTGATTACATCATGAATTATTTTTCTACATATATTATTCTACATATTTTAAATTTTGATTATGTTTTTAGAGACAAAAAAGATAAATTCAACTTTATGGGGGAAACAATAGTCTTAGTACCTTCTGTAGGAATATTTATTACAATGAATCCAGGGTATGCTGGACGAACGGAGTTGCCAGAGAATTTGAAAGCTCTCTTTAGACCATGTGCGATGGTTGTACCAGATTTTGAATTAATTTGTGAGATAATGTTAGTGGCTGAAGGATTTCAAGATGCAAAAATTTTGGCTAGAAAGTTTATAACTTTATATACATTATGTAAAGAGCTATTATCAAAACAAGATCATTATGATTGGGGATTAAGAGCAATTAAATCTGTATTGGTCGTTGCTGGCTCTTTAAAGGTATTTTTGTGACATTTATTCTAGAATTTGTTAACAAAAAAAATATAGTAATTTATTCTTGTATTTTAAAAATTATTAAAAAAAAATCTACTTTTATCTACCAAACAAATAACAAAACATAACTATAATTATCTTCTGTATAGCAATTCCTCAGCATGATATTTTAATTGTTAATTATAAATTTATTGTTATCATGTTTACTTTATTAAATTAATTATTCGTTAGAGAGGTGACCCTGGAAGACCTGAGGAGGAAGTACTGATGAGAACATTACGTGATTTCAATATTCCGAAGATAGTAACAGACGATATGCCTGTATTTATGGGATTGATAGGTGATTTATTTCCTGCTCTTGAAGTACCAAGGAAACGTGATTTGGAATTTGAAAGGACAGTTAAACAAGCCGCAATGGATTTACTCTTACAACCAGAAGACAATTTTATTCTAAAAGTGGTTCAATTAGAAGAATTACTTGAAGTGCGACATTCAGTATTTATTGTTGGAAATGCTGGCACTGGTAAAACTCAAGTGTGGAAGACTCTATTTAAAACGTACCAAAATTTGAAAAAGAAACCTATATATAATGATTTGAATCCAAAAGCTGTTACTAACGATGAATTATTTGGTATAATCAATCCGGCTACCAGAGAATGGAAGGATGGACTATTTTCAGTTATAATGAGAGATCAAGCTAATATCGTCGGTGAGAATCCGAAGTGGATACTCTTAGATGGAGATATAGATCCAATGTGGATTGAATCATTAAATACAGTTATGGATGATAATAAAATATTAACTTTGGCTAGCAATGAAAGAATAGCGCTCACTCCAAGTATGAGATTGATGTTTGAAATTTCTAATTTGCGTACGGCTACTCCTGCTACTGTATCAAGAGCTGGTATTCTGTATATCAATCCACAAGACTTAGGTTGGAATCCGTAAGTGACAAATAAGAGTTATATGTAAATGTCATTGGATCAATGTACACTAAGATGTTATAGCTTTATAATTTTAGTAAAAAGTTTATAATATTAATAATGAGTATAAATAATTGTAAAGTTCAATTAAAATAAAATTTATCTGTTTTTTAACAGTTATGTTACAAGTTGGGTGGAAACAAGAAAAATACCTGCTGAAAAATCAAATTTGGTCATTCTGTTTGACAAATATATTCCACCGTGCTTAGAGAATATTAGAAACAGGTTTAAAAAAATTACGCCAATTGCTGATATGGCGCATATACAAATGCTTTGTCATTTGTTGAGTTGTTTATTAGTTCAAGAGAATACACCGCCAGATTGTCCTAAAGATTGGCATGATATATATTTCGTGTTTGCTTGTGTCTGGGCCTTTGGATCTGCTATGTTTCAAGATACGAATATTGATTACAGAATAGGTAATCTATATATCTAATAATAAACAATATGTAAGTGAAATATATTCTTGTTGAGACTTTTGTATAATTTTACAGAATTTTCGAAGTGGTGGATCAATGAGTTTAAAAATGTGAAATTTCCACCTGGAGGAACAGTTTTTGATTATTATATTGATCCAGAAACAAAGCAGTTTACGCCTTGGACTGAGAAGATAATGAAGTTTGAATTAGATTCAGATATCCCATTGCAGGTAATATAATTCTCATGAAATAGATGATTTCTATATACTGACTTTTATATAATTACTGATAAATTAATAAAATATAGCAATACATATATTTCTAAATTTTGCTTATTTGAATATAATATTTTTTCTAGGCTGTACTTGTTCCAACGGCAGAAACAATCAGAGTGAGATATTTTCTTGATTTGTTAATGAAAAATAAACATCCGGTAATGCTTGTTGGAAGCGCTGGATGTGGCAAAACAGTACTTGTAAATGAAAAACTTCAGAGGTAAGTTTTATCACTTTTTTATGTATTTTTAACATTGCATACTAATTTTCTTATATTTACAGCCTTTCGGAAAACTATGCCATTCAATCAATTCCTTTTAATTTCTACACTACGTCGGAAATGTTACAGAAGATTTTAGAGAAACCTTTGGAGAAAAAAGCTGGCCGCAATTACGGTCCTCCGGGCAATAAAACCCTGATATATTTTATAGATGATATGAACATGCCTGAAGTAGATCCTTATGGGACAGTTCAGCCTCATACAATAATTCGACAGCACTTAGATTACAATCACTGGTACGATCGTACCAAATTAACGTTAAAAGATATTCATAATACTCAATATATATCTTGCATGAATCCGACGTCTGGTAGTTTTACAATAAACCCAAGATTACAAAGACATTTTTGCGTTTTTGCGATAAGTTTCCCTAATTCGGAGGCTTTGAACAATATCTATCATTCGATTCTGAGCCAACATTTGATGAATCCGGAGTTAAGAATAAATGGTCAAATTGCTAAGATTTCGAGTAAGTTTTGTCATTTATGTAATTTAATTTAGACATTATTTAATGCAATTCAAACTTTATTTATAGATATACGTGTTTTGCATACAGTACAAGTAATATTTCATAATTATCAAAAGTCAAAAGGCTTAGAACTGTTAATACTTATTGCTAACATTATTTTAAGTGATAAAGGTTACATTTCACAGAGAATGTGGTGGCAGCAACAATTGCTTTGCATAATAAAGTATCACAAGTGTTCTTGCCAACGGCCATTAAGTTCCACTATATCTTCAATTTGAGAGATTTGTCCAACGTGTTTCAGGTAAAACAGAGAAAAACGTATACATAATATTCAAATTAGTTAATTTTCTAGTAATACTCTTGTCTCGTTTTGCATAGGGATTCCTTTTCAGTACAAATGAATGTTTGGTTTATCCATCGGACCTACTTCGTCTTTGGTTGCACGAAACGCATAGGGTGTATGGGGATAAATTAACCGAAGATAAAGATATAGATGCTTTTCTCAAAATGCAAGTTGATCTCTGTAAGAAGAATTTCGAGGTAAGCAATAAGTATAATGGTATTTAAAATTTTAAAAGAACTACTATACTTCTTAGTCTGAATATTCAAAAGCCATTAAGTTTTTGAATATTCAAAAGCCATAAGTTTTATTTTTTAATAACATCAAGAAATGTAGATATATTTATACCGGTAAACATATTACCAATGTCAAAAGCAAGTCTGGTGCTCCATAGGACATAGATGAAGGCGCAGTGTTTGAACGTCCAAACATATTTTGTCATTTCGCGGGAGGTATCGGTGAACCGAAATATATGCCAGTTGCGTCATGGGAACAGTTAAATAAGCTCCTTATTGAAGCTCTTTCCAGCTATAATGATCTTATTGCAGCTATGAACCTCGTATTATTCGAGGATGCCATGATGCATATTTGCAGGTATTCATTAGTAATACCGTTTTTTTAATTTAATAAAAAACTACATTACACATAACTGCAACAATAAATGCTGTTTGCAGAATAAGTCGGATTCTCGAAAGTCCGAGAGGTAGTGCTCTTCTCGTTGGTGTTGGTGGTTCAGGCAAGCAATCTTTATCGCGCTTAGCGGCATTTATATCCAGTCTGGAAGTATTCCAGATTCAACTAAAGAAAGGTTACGGAGTTTCTGATTTAAAGGTAATGTTATACAAATATAATACAAATATATTAAGACTTAAAAAGTAATTTATAAAATATTTCCTTTAATTTTGCAGCATGAGCTCTCCGGCTTATACATCAAAACTGGTTTAAAGAATGTTGGAATAATGTTTCTCATGACAGATGCTCAAGTCGCTAATGAACAGTTTCTTGTATTGATTAATGATTTACTAGCTTCTGGTGAAGTTGGCGATCTTTTCTCCGACGACGACATAGAAAATATAATCGGTGGTGTTAGAAATGAGGTATTTTGATAAAAATCTCATTTATTCTCAATGTTGTAAATATATATTCATTAGTTATAAAATGCTTTAATTTCAATTCTAGGTAAAAGGTGCAGGATTGCAGGACACGCGAGAGATTTGTTGGAAATTCTTCATTGATCGAGTTCGTAAGCAATTAAAAGTGGTTCTTTGTTTTTCTCCTGTCGGCTCGACGTTACGAGTCAGATCGAGAAAGTTTCCAGCTCTAATCAATTGCACGTCTATTAATTGGTTCCACGAATGGCCACAAGAAGCCTTAGTTTCAGTATCAATGAAGTTCCTGGAGGAATTACACGTGCTTCCGGTATTTAATTATTATTTTTATGTAGTTTTTTTATTAAGCACAAATTAACTTTCATTTTTCTATTTATAATCAGTGTCCATGAACTACTTAACGAACAGAACATACTTTTGGTTGCTTTCTATTAGTTATTGCTCATATTAGTTACTGATATTTTTATTATTGGACTTATGCTATATGTTAGAGTTTATCTTTTTTAGATTAATTTGCGAGATTCAATCTCGAGGTTCATGGCTTATGTACATACTTCGGTAAACACAATTTCAAAGGCTTATCTAAGTAATGAGAGGCGTTATAATTATACAACGCCCAAGAGTTACCTAGAGCAAATTAGCTTATACGCCAAACTGGTTAATCAAAAAACTGATGAACTTCGTGCTAAAATATCAAGGTATCACAATATCGGTTCTCATTTCTGGATAAATATTAAAAAGAAAACACAATTTTAATTTAAATAATGTTGTAGATTGGAAAACGGATTAGAAAAACTTCGTAGTACAGCATCCCAAGTGGATGAATTGAAAGCTAAATTAGCTCTACAAGAAATAGAATTACAACAAAAGAACGAAGCCGCCGATAAACTGATAGAAATGGTAGGCGTTGAAACAGCTAAAGTACAAAGTGAAAAAGCTCTAGGTATGGTCACCCAAAACATTTAGAGTAACGTTGATTAACACTTAAAAGAATAACAAATATTAATAATACTATTATTCAAATTTATATTTTAGCTGATGAAGAAGAAGAGAAAGTAGCTGTGATTGCTGAAGAAGTATCTAAAAAGCAAAAAGATTGCGAAGAAGATCTTATAAAGGCGGAACCGGCTTTGGTAGCTGCTCAAGAAGCCCTAAATACTCTTAATAAAGCTAACCTGACTGAACTTAAATCTTTTGGTTCACCTCCCGGAGCTGTTACGAATGTTACAGCGGCTGTAATGGTTTTATTGGCACCCGGTGGAAAGATACCGAAGGACAGAAGTTGGAAATCTGCTAAGGTATTCTATTTTTGATTATCATGATTACTTACATTACGTTCAGTAAATTTAGTCAAAAAGAGGTGAAAATTGCAGCTTAGTTTTATTAAACTATATTTTTTAGATGATGATGGCAAAAGTCGATGTTTTCTTGGAGGCTCTTATAAATTACGATAAAGAAAATATTCATCCAGACGTCATTAAGGCTATACAGCCATACCTTAAGGATTCCGAATTCGAGCCAGGTACCAAATATATGAAATGCCAATTTCGTTTAAAATTAGTAATATTTCAAAATTATGTTTGCATACACAAGTACACACATTTTAATGTGAGTTGTATATATTTTTGCGAAAGTTTTTCATATGTATTTTGTTGTTACTTGTTCAGAATTTATAAGATCAAAATCTGCTGCCGCTGCCGGTCTATGTGCTTGGGTCATAAATATAATTAAGTTTTATGAAGTATTTTGCGATGTTGAACCGAAGAGAAAAGCATTAGCCGCAGCTAATGCGGAATTGGCAGCTGCTACGGAAAAACTTAAATCGATCAAGTCCAAAGTGGCCGTAAGCAATCATTTTAATATTATCATCAATTTATAATATTGTTTAATATTCATTCATTTGTTAGGCTTTGTTAAGTTTTTAATATTTTTAATAGTCCTTAGAAGAGAAATTAGCAACGTTAACAGCTGACTTCGAGAAGGCAACAGCAGAGAAATTAAAATGTCAACAAGAAGCAGATGCTACAAATAGAACGATTCAGTTGGCTAATCGTTTGGTCAACGGACTCGCCAGCGAAAATGTTAGATGGGCAGAAGCTGTGTCCATGTGCGTATTTGGTTTTCATTTTTTCATTTGTAACAACCTCATACCTGTATACGTCACAAAAAATATTTCGCCAATCTACGTAATGTAAAGTAAATCAACATATAATTCATAAAAAAATGTAAAATTATGTACATATATATAATGCTAAAGTTACTAGTGGCGATCATTTAATTGAACTACTATTTAAAATATAAGTATTTTAATATAAGTATTGCGTTTATATTTTAGATTTATGCAGCAAAGCACGACCTTACCAGGCGACGTGCTTCTTGTTTGTGCCTTTATATCGTACGTTGGTTGTTTTACTAAATTGTACCGATTAGATTTATTGCATAAGAACTGGCTAGTGTTCTTAAAAACCTTAGAGGTGAGTCTATTATTTTTTTGACAATACAATTTATTGTATTAATTATACAGATTATAGTAACGACGTATACATTTTGTAGCCGCCAATTCCAATAACGGAAGGACTAGACCCGCTAACAATGTTAACAGATGACACTAATATAGCGATATGGCATAATGAAGGTTTACCCTCTGATCGTATGAGCACCGAAAACGCTACTATACTTTCTAACTCTGATCGTTGGCCTTTGATGATTGATCCGCAGGTATTGACATTTTTTTTTCATAGTTGTTTACAATTATGCGAGAGGCTTAACCTAATATAGTAATATTACCATTTCATTCAAATATGTGTTAATATATTTAATCTATACAAAATAATTTCTCACCTCTTATTAATCATAAGTATTCAACTTAAAAGTAATTGTGTCTTGACAGTTTATTAAATATACACTGACAAAGTCAAAAATATTTTGAAATAATCTGTTTATTTATAAAGAAGGTAGGATTAATAAAAGTATGCCAAATTAATCGATAAGTTTTTTTAGCTTCAAGGAGTCAAGTGGATAAAACAAAAGTACGGTGATATACTAAAGGTAATTCGTCTTGGGCAAAAGGGCTACCTTGATACTATAGAAAAAGCTATTATTAAGGGTGAGACGATACTCCTGGAAAATATTGGTGAAACGGTCGATCCAGTCTTAGACCCATTACTAGGTCGAAATTTAATAAAAAAAGGAAGGTGTGTATCCGCAAAGGAAAATTTTATTAAAGGGATAATTGAAAACTGAAATAAAAATATATATTTAATTATGTTTTCAGGGCTATTAAAATTGGGGATAAAGAAGTTGAATATAGTCCTAACTTTAAGTTAATATTGCATACGAAGCTAGCAAATCCCCATTACAAGCCGGAAATGCAAGCTCAGACTACGTTAGTAAATTTTACTGTTACGCGGGATGGTCTCGAGGATCAGCTATTAGCAGAAGTAGTGAAAGCGGAGAGGCCAGATTTAGAAGAGTTAAAAGCTGATTTAACAAAACAACAAAACGAATTCAAAATACAGTTGAAGAAACTTGAAGATGATTTACTGTCTCGTCTATCGTCAGCAGGTGCAAATATTTTAGGCGATACGGCGTTAATAGAAAACTTAGAAACCACCAAAAAGACTGCAGCGGATATAGAAAAAAAGGTGAAATACTAAAGCAAATGATTCTAAATCATGTAAATTTTATATGATATGTGATATCTAACGTGATTACTATTTACTTACTCTACATGTAATAGGTTTCTGAAGCTAAAGTAACATCGCACCAAATAGATCAAGCCCGTGAATTCTATCGACCAGCTGCGGCCAGAGCTTCGCTTCTCTATTTCATATTAAATGACTTAAATACTATTAACCCTATTTATCAATTTTCTCTCAAGGTATATTACTTATTTTTTAAACGAATAATTTTCTTTTTCTGTGTAGTAATATTTTTCGTAATTAATATATTCATACTAGGCATTTAGCGTCGTGTTTCAAAAAGCAATATCCAAAGCTGATCCAGCCGAGGAAGTCAGCCAAAGGATTAAAAATTTAATAGATTGCATCACGTATTCAGTATTTCAGTACACGTCGAGGGGTCTCTTTGAATGTGACAAGTTAATATTTGCATCTCAGATGACTTTTCAGGTAAAAACAATTGACGCGTTTAGTTGGAGTAAAATTTATTAAAATAAAAAATGAAGACCTTTTATTAAGATTTTTTTCTTTATTGATTGGATTCAATAATAATTTTAGATTCTTCTAATGAGCGAAGAAGTATCACCGGCTGAATTAGATTTTTTCCTTCGTTTTCCAATCAAACCTCATGTTACGAGTCCAGTGGATTTTTTATCTAATCAAAGTTGGGGTGGGATATGTTCCTTAGCGAGTAAAGATGAATTTAGAAATCTCGATAGAGATATAGAAACTTCTCCGAAAAGATGGAAGAAAATTGTAGAAATGGAATGCCCCGAGCGTGAAAAGTTCCCACAGGTAAAACTTGTTAATACAATTGCTTAAAGATAAATAAGCCCAACATGCGTGTTACGTTGCCTCTCTCGCGTAACACTTAAGTAGTGCCATTCTGTATTATAGACATTTTTCTTCCTGTATGTTATCTTTCTGACAATTCGCGATCGTGCTCAGAAGTAAAATTCAAATTGAATATCTCTACTAGAGGCAATAAATATCTATTTTTTTGGCTTCCGTATAAAGACGAAAGTCAGAGATTGGCAGTTTCGCATTGTAATACGTTGTGATTATTGTGCTAATTCTTATATTTATCGCTATTTAGTTAGAAGAGCAGCATAAAAAATACCTACTATGCAGTACTGTTAGAAAGTATTTACTCTTTACATTTAAATTGCAATTACAGTTAAAGAGTTATTTTTTATTTTAATAGGAATGGAAAAATAAAACAGCACTTCAAAGATTGTGTATGCTTCGGGCATTACGACCTGATAGAATGACGTATGCTGTTGCGTAAGTATTGTTATTTTGATAGCGTAGTTTAAAAATGTTAATCACTGCTAATTGCAATATAAAGTTTATTGTTTTAATAATAAAAAATAATAGATTTTAGAAAGGTGTGCAATAATTTTTAGTATATTAAATTTTTATACACTAATATTTTGATAAATAATTGAAAGTTTTGGCTCTTTGTTTGGTGAGTAAGCATCTTTAAATAAAATTTTAATTATATTATTTATAGAACTTATATTGAGGAAAAGATGGGTGCACGATATGTAGAGAACAGAACAGTGGAATTTAGTAAGTCATTTGAGGAAACCAGCCCAACAACGCCTATCTTTTTTATATTATCACCTGGAGTTAATCCACTTAAGGATGTGGAAGCTTTGGGAAAAGCCTTGGGTTTTACAGCTGATACTGGGAATTTTCATAACGTCTCATTGGGTCAAGGGCAGGAGATAGTAGCTGAGCAAGCAATGGACGAATCCCTAAAGAAAGGGCACTGGGTTGTTTTGCAGGTACTATACCTGGTTCTAACTCATCAATAACTCGAACTAATGCTAAATTTGATTTTATAAAATGAAATTTAAGTTCATAATTCTCCAAAAATATTGGTATTTTTAGAATATTCATTTGGTGAAGAAATGGTTACCTAGCCTTGAGAAAAAGATGGAGAGTTTCGCAGGCAGGTGTCACGATGACTTTAGGTTATTTATGTCGGCGGAGCCCGCCGCCACGCCCACCGCGCATATCATACCTCAGGGAATATTAGAGTCCAGTATCAAGATAACCAATGAACCGCCTACTGGAATGCAGGTTTGTTAAGTGACCTTATTCTGTTAATGGAAATCATTGCAGTTTATCGCATGAAATCAGATTTAAAAAAATGCAGTGATCTAATAATGAATACTGGTTGTATAAAAATATTACTTTGCGCTCTACTGAATTTTTAGTTTTTGTCATATAACTCAATTATTTTAAAGATATTCATTTGAAGTTGAAATTGTGTGATTTTAGGTATTAGTAATATGTATAAAGTATAGCCAGTTTATTATAGAAATTAAAGGAATGCAAATTTATTTTAGGCAAATTTACACAAGGCGCTTGATAATTTTAATCAAGAAACTTTGGAAATGTGTGGTAAAGAAGCGGAATTTAAAGCTATACTCTTTGCTCTATGTTATTTTCATGCGGTTGTTGCAGAAAGAAGAAAATTTGGACCTCAAGGATGGAATAAAATTTATCCCTTTAACGTTGGTAAGAATAATAAAACAGTAACACTTATTAAAAAGATCTTAATCTCTAGCAATTAATATGATGTCCTATGATATTTCCAGGTGACCTGACAATAAGTGTTTTCGTTTTGTATAATTATTTGGAAGCTAACTCCAAAGTTCCTTGGGAAGACTTGAGGTATTTATTTGGGGAAATTATGTATGGCGGTCATATTACAGATGACTGGGATAGACGACTTTGTAATGCATATCTTGAGGAGTTGATGCAACCCGATTTGGTAAGCATATTATAAATTAAAAAATAGGTAACTTTTTTAAAGCATTCAAAAACAATTTTGAAATCAGGTCGATGGTGAATTGCAACTAGCGCCAGGTTTTCCTGCACCGCCAAATACAGACTATGTGGGGTACCATCAGTATATAGAAGATGCCATGCCTCAAGAGTCCCCATATTTATATGGCCTTCATCCCAACGCTGAGATTGGATTTTTAACGACAACTTCAGAAAATTTGTTTAGAACTATTTTTGAGATGCAACCTAGAGACGCTCAAGCTTCCGGAGCAACAACAGTGACTAGAGAAGACAAGGTATTATTATAGGGAAAAGTTCGTGCATCAGATAGCACCAATAATTAAAAAAAAAAAACGTTCGATAAGTACAGATTATATTATTAATGGTCAATTAGTCGAGTAAAACAATTACGACAACTACTTTTAATTTCAAATCTAATTATTAATTTGATATCTGTTATTGAAGCAGAGTTAATCGTGTGTGTATGCAAACCAGTCTGGCTTCTCCTAAACAGCACTACATAGTCTTTGCTATACTCCGGATTTTGTTAGTTCCTAAGGGTTAATATTTCTTACAGCACTTTTCTAATTGGCAGGGCTGACCTCTTATCATTAGGTAGCACCAGATGTATAAGGTCATTAAAAATATAATGTTGTAGATAAATATAAATTCTTAAAATTTTTGACTTAGGTTAAACAAATGCTAGATGAAGTAATAGAGAAGTTACCAGAAGAATTCAACATGGTTGAGATAATGGGGAAAGTGGAGGAGCGAACACCTTACGTCATAGTTGCGTTCCAGGAATGTGAGCGTATGAACTATTTGACGGGAGAAATGAAGCGGTCTCTGAGAGAATTAGATCTAGGTCTTAAGGTACTCAGAAAGTTTTATTTTTAGAATTTGAATTTTTGGAAAGCATCGTACAGTTAGAAAATTGTTTTGAAATATAGATTTAGGTAAAAATTATTTTTACAGTATATTATGACTCTTATTTCGTGGTTTTTTTATAGGGTGAACTGACAATTACCTCTGATATGGAAGAGTTGGAAAATGCCCTGTTCTTGGATCAGGTAAATTTTATTTTATGTTATTAAATAGCAACCTTAAGAATTCGGAATGTTTTATTGCATGCCCTTAATTTTTGTTTTTTTTTTTGCATGGAAAGAATGTATAGTATTCTAAATATTCGATTTAAAATTGTCACTCTAGAAAACGTTTAGTAACGTTAACTGAGAGTATGTTTTCTTGCTCATAGTTTATTGGTAAGTAATGTAGATCTATGCGGTGTGCGTATGCTTGTGTATAATGTTTTTGTTACATGGCCTTCCTTAAAGAAAATTCCTCTTTGACTACAGTTACTTTCATTGTAGAGTTTATAGCTATGGGTTCAATTAAATGGAAATTATTCTCAGGTACCTGCGATTTGGGGTAACAGGGCTTACCCGTCACTGCTAGGGCTCTCAGCTTGGTTTGTAGATTTGCTACTCCGTCTGCGTGAGTTGGAGACTTGGGCTACAGATTTTGTTGTAAGTTTTATATCATTAATTATTTGGTTTAAATAAAAGTAGATTTCGAATTTCCATATTAAATGATATCAAAAGAAATAAAACGTATACTTTAATATTGGGGAACTTATTTAATAAAATAAAGTCATAGTAGTCTATAAATTTAAGAATCAATTCAATTCTATTTTGCGTAGTTAGTAGAACGTATACTATTCAAACAGTTGCCGACATCAGTGTGGCTGGGTGGGTTCTTCAACCCACAAAGTCTGTTGACCGCAATAATGCAGAGTACTGCGCGTCGCTACGAGTTGCCGCTAGACAAGATGTGTCTACAGTGTGACGTTACCAAAAAAATGAAAGAAGATTTCACGTAAACATTAATATGATTAAATTAGATCCCATCAAAAACATAAATGTAAAAATGAGAGCCAAGTTAAATATTATGATATATACCTTGGTTGTCGACTTCAACGACAAAAGAAGTGAGATGTAAATTTTTGCCAAGTTAAATAGCCCTTCTGAAATTTATTTATAACTACATAAAATAGCATTTCTTCTTATAACTTGGGATAATATATTGTTGCCTAAGGTCTGACTTGGCTAGTTCTCATATAAGAATTATATTATAGCCTTCGTAAGTTCTAAGCCTTTACAAATGAATTATAAACACAAATTAAGCACGCAAATATTCAATGGTACTTGTCTAGATATGAACTCGCAATATCTGGTTAAGATTAATGTTTTCTAGTGACTGGACCATCGCAGCTCTTAATGTACGTATATACTAACTAAGCAATACTGAGCTGTCCTCCATTCTTCTTAGATGTTCTGAGTTATAATTTGTTATTCTAAACACAAACTACAAGTTGTGTTTATAAACATATAAGAACTAGCCAAGTCAGACCTTAGGCAACAATATATTATCCCAAGTTATAAGAAGAAATGCTATTTTATGTAGTTATAAATAAATTTCAGAAGGGCTATTTAACTTGGCAAAAATTTACATCTCACTTCTTTTGTCGTTGAAGTCAACAACCAAGGTATATATCATAATATTTAACTTGGCTCTCATTTTTACATTTATGTTTTTGATGGGATATCACAACTTTTTGTATATAAATTATTAATAGGTACTTATTAATAACAAAATTAATACCAAATGGTTTTTGTTAAGCTATTCTATTTTCCTACGTTTACGGGGTATAATTGTCTTTTTTTTGATACGTTCTTATTTTTCTTGTAGGTACCTCTGAAATGTTCGAGTGAATTGCCCATTCAGTGACCGGATTTTTTTTTACGCGTTTTCTGTTTATACTTAATTTGGCCAAGTAGGGGTGGTATAACGTGCGCAGACGGTTGTACTCTACAATAGAGCTCTCTTGTGTCTTGATTTGAATTGGACCTAAATTGATAAGATGTACTCCATCTGAGGTTTTAACTCTAGAGAGGCCAACGTAAGCCTGCTCTTTACTTAATATAGAGGAGCCTATGTCGAAAAGAGCACCGTCAAGGCGAAGGCCTTGTAATTTGTGTATAATAGTAGAATATGCTAAGCAAATAGAGAATTATTTCCTTTGAACATATATGTACATTACTTAATATCTGTAACTTGGTTTTGACTTCTAGTTCGCAAATTAAATTATGTTTAAATTGAATTGTTATTTTACGTGCGCTATTGCTGTTATCGACGTCCCCAATGTACCTTCTCTATTTTTCCATTGGACCCATTCATCAGTCCTTTGCTGACATCAGCATGCTTGCTCGATACTGTTCTTCCAAGCAATAAGGATCCCCGTTTGTAGCGCTAGAGTACAAACTTAAATCATTCCAGTTACGATATACATACTCTACTACAATCTCACGAAACCTTTTTTATTGTTGTATACTAGTATACTCAAACAAAAAATATGCAGTCGAATAGACTAGGCAGTTTCCATCGGAAGGTATTGAAATAATTCTTATGAGCGCGGTTGCCACTCGCTCAGACACGTCCGCGTTAAGGTTTAATCGCAACGCTCCTAACCCGCTGCTCCGGCGTCGCGTCGCGCGCCGTGTACCGAAATGCCTATTATTATTTTATTTTAAGTATAATTATTTGGCACCATTGATGTGCGCTAAATGCTAGTTAATAACGTAATAAATACGAAAGTCGGCTATACTCATAAGTACTAAAACGGAAATATTTGGATTTAAAAAACTTAAGGGTGGTATTCAACTTGTTATATATTCACGTGAAGACCTTAAAATCCACTTGAAGACCGGCTGTCATAAGTTTTGATTGCTGGTTCTTACATCATTTTTTTATTATTACAGTTATTACAGGAACTAAGTATATAAGTGTTCCTATAGACCCAATAAAATGAAAAATTATAATAAAATGATAAAAAATTACCAGTTTCAGATTTTTTCCTTTATATTGGCCTAATTATCTACCTGCATGCCAAATTTGAACTTTCTAGGTCACCTGGAAGTAGGATATAGTTTTGATCTATAGGTCAGTCAGTGATAAAAATGACGATTTTTAGACGTTAATATCTAAATAACCATTTGAGATGCGTTTATGAAATTTGGAACACATATGTATCTCGCGAGTCTTAATATATGAGCCAAATTTGACACATCTATGTCAAATAGTTTTTGAGTTATGAGGAGGTCAAAAGTGGCTCCAAATGGTTCGTGTAATATTACACACGGTGCTACTAGCCAGTTCTGTTACTAGAACTTGGCTGACACGCTACCGCGTGTCTAGATTTGGTCAACTGTATGGTCCATGTATTTTTAACATTGTTGATGAATCTAAATAATCAATTATAATCGTAGAAAAGGAAAATAATTTTAGTATATTTTTTTATAAAATCGGAAGACAGACCTAACCAAACTAATAAATGTTATCTATAGGTTATCTCTCCATTGCGTCATAAGTCTTTGGAACATTTGAATAGTGAAATCATTTACGTTATTTCTCAGATATAAAAAATGTTAAATGGATACAAAATTTTATTGGCTAATTTAATAAAGCTTTAACCTTTTTTTCTTAGTTTGATCGTAACTTATCAAAGGGTTCCATACGTTTTTGTCGGGACTTAGTTAAAGTAATTTATAAAACAGCATAGCAGATTCCCGTTCAGCTCCACGAGATGGTGCATACGTGCACGGCCTCCTAATGGAAGGCGCTAGATGGGACTTGCACGCCGGCATCATAATGGACTCGCGTTTGAAGGATCTCTTCCCACCTATGCCAGTTATTAATGTTAGGGTAAGTAAAGTTGTGGAAGAATTAACTTACAAATAAAAATTAAAAATAGTTAGTTCCGTTAATTGACGGTTTGATTTCGAATTATTAGTAGTTATTATAATTAAATTTTACTCTTTCCAAAACACATTGAGCAGTTCTAGAAATTCGTTCGTGAAAGCGTTATAGTCAAAAATAATAATATTTATATACTTACACAAATTATGCAAAAATAGACTTTATCCCAAGAGGTATATTTTCCAAGAATTGACTCATTTAGCATTCAGACCAAAATACAGGAATGTACAGCATAAATCGGTGGATGGTGTCTTCACAGACGGGCTTTTTGGCGCCTATTCAAATTTTAAATAATAATAAATATATTATATGAATAATACAATTTTCAGGCTATTACACAAGACAAACAGGACCTGCGCAATATGTACGAGTGCCCCGTGTACAAGACCCGCACGCGGGGACCTACTTACGTGTGGACCTTCAATTTAAAGACCAAGGACAAACCCTCCAAGTGGACGTTAGCTGGAGTCGCTTTGTTGTTGCAGACCTGATTTTTTATTATAGAGATCATTATCCACTTTTTACTATTTATTTGGGGTATTTTATTGTCTTATTAGTAATAAAATACTTAAATTGCTGTCTATTCATTATTTAATTATAAAAATATAGATAGAAAAGATAGATATTTATCAGAGGCAATATTGCTATATTTTTTATTTTATTAATAATATAAGTAGTATTATCATCGTTTCAGCTTGTATCCACTGCTCTACCATCAGGCCGTTAGCTTTGTCTTGGATCACTGCATTGTATTTTATTTGTTATTCTATTAAAAAAATAAAGGTTCTATGATATTGTACAAATAAAGTATTTAATAATTTTTGTTTTTGTTTTTTATCCTAATATACTTTTAAGAACAATTAAGAAATTATATTTTCTTATAATGATTTTCTTTTGTTAAATGATCTTTCAATTATAAATTTTTATTAATTGTGAGTAACATATTTACAGAATGATTTCGACTCTCGATCCGGTAACTTTCAAGTACGGCAAAGTTTTATATCACGCGATCAAAACCGTCCAGAATCTATATATTTTTTTATTAATTCTATCTTTTTTTATGTAACCGACTAATCCCTATATGATAATCAATTTTTAACATAAAATTTTAATATTTGCATTATTTAAATATTTTTTCAGAAAATATTTCATTTGGATTTTTGAACAAACGGAAAGTATAATTGTTGAAATGAATTAGTATCAAGGACTAAGTACGATGAAGGAGGAGATAATTGAAGGGACTATAAATATAGTTGTAGGTTGGATGCATGTAACTAAAAAATATATGAAATCTTAATAATTGTATCCGTGCGAAGTCAGGTCGAGGCGCTAATTAGTCAGAAACTTAGAAAACCATATACAGTAGAAATGCTATCAACCGAAAACGAAATATTTATTAGTGTTACTAACTAGTATTTGCACAAAATACTCATCCTATTATTATGACATATTGACACGTGATGTAGTGAAAAGTTGCCAACCGACTTAGTGATACGCCATTTTGATACACTTATCCTATAAATTTAATATTTTTTTATAGTCAACTAGAGGGTTTCCCGCGTTTATTCAAAAGATTTTTTTAAGAATTCCGTAACCTATGATAAGTTTTGTTTTGATTTAATATCATTGCAATCTGCAAGCATCATCGCCAAAATGATGAAACCTCTTAAATTAAATTTTTAATATTAAATGGTAAACATTAGTTCAGTTAGAATATTTATAATAGAATAGTTTGTCGAAAACAAACTCCAATTCTAACGCTCCATTTTTTCCGCTCTCTAAAATTAATTCTTTGTTAAATCGTAACAATTTAGTAAATTGCAGTCAAGAATTATTTTTATTTTTCTGCCCGTATACGCAGAGTTGTCTCAAGCTATGCTGGGGCCCTTGGGCACCCATGAATTTGGAGCCCTTTTGCTAGATAATTTTTGGTTTAATTTGGTAAATTTTTGGTTCTTCGAGGCCCTGGGCACGTGTCCCATGTGCCCTATGGTAAAGACGGTAATGCATCTACGGCTGGAGCTCTTCATAATGAGACCATAACCGATTTTTTATATTGCAGCTATCGTCCTATAATCACTGGGATAAACGATTTTTATCCCAGTAATTATAGGACGGATCGGCTTAAGCTTTTAATAAGTAAATAAGAGAGATGTCACATAACACATTCTGTCATTTCACACTTGTGTTCTGTGGTAAAATTCGAGTTTTTTGTTACAGATTAGCATCCTACTATCAATGAACAAATCCAATAAAACGTAGGTATTCGTGTAGTTGGTAGGTGATGACGCCGCTTTGCTCATACATTAAGTATTGCAGTTTGGTGGTATATCTGATGAGCGGTGGAACTAACTACTAAATAACTGAATTAAAAAAAAAACAAAAATTTTTTTAGCTTTCTAATTTCTCCCCAGAATATTTATGAGGTTTAGATACATACTGAAATTATTTTTCATTAGTGCCACTTCTATGTTTAACAACTCTACTTTCTGAATTTATAAATAATGATTTTTCGACCTTGTCACCTTTAGGCAATTAATTTGATCGATATCTCATATACGTTATTAATTTCGATACTTTTTTACGTTCGATGATATCATCAAATAAGGCCTTAGAATTTCTTATGTCATTAGTTTTTCGGTTGATGTTATCATAATAAATTAAAAATATCAAATATAATATAGTTTTATAAAGCTAGGATTGTGAAGGCTATTGTGACTCATTGTAGAGTGACGTTTTCATGTTTTATTCTGATAAATATATTTTTATTTTATATAATAGTGATTTTTTAAATTCATATAAATAAAATATTGTAATTGTAAAAAAGTAGGAAATTTACTTATTATGACTTTTGGTTTAAGTACTGTGTATTTTTGTTGTACTACTAGTTGGTGTTGTCAAATATATAAATAAATAAATTGACTTTATCCTTGTATATACTGTTTATAAACTAATTTCAGTAATATGATACGGCCAATCCAAAATTTCAATTTAAGATATAGCGGTTCAATTCATGGTTATTTAATTTGTGTATGTTTAACTGGTATATTAGAAGTATATATTTACGTGTTGAGGTTTTGTTTTTATATGTGACATATAAAAACAAAACTTCACTAACGCCATTGGGTAACGCTCATCTATATTAATAAGTCGCTGCCGTCGATGCATGCAATTAGGCAGACGTGAGGCGATAGAAGGAGTTCCCGAGGCAGAAGACGCTCCTCTGGTTGTCGCTCACGCACTGTCATTGATCATCTTGAGGTCGGCCGAATTCCTCCACGGTGGGCGTCCTAGTGTTAATAATTAGTTAGTGTTCTTATTAGGTAAGTTCGTTGTAGATGTAGTTACTGTGAACATTAGTTGACAAATTAGTGATTTTGGGCTACTGCTAAAGGGTACTACTATAACTTAAATTAGCGTTCTTATTTATTTCATAAATTAAATGTATATTTGTCACGAGCCTAAGAACAAAGTGAGTACTTATTCACATAGTAGTTCTTGTAAATACCCAATTAATTCCTTTTACTTTCGTGCGTGGGCGTAACATTTGCATTAGTACGCGGTTAGTTATCGTCGTGTTAGATTTGCGAGTAGGCGGCATTGCTTCATTAATGAAAAGAAAAATACACGTTTATAAGCTAATTAGATAATGAGATTCAGCTTAAACATTATCAAGATTTGTTCTATTTAATTTGTATCACTTATCGTACTTACGAGGGCCTTGTTCGTGTCAGTTGCATTTAATTACTTAAAGGGTATTTTACTATTATTTTATGTTAAAATTGTATCCTTAGTCTGGCTGGTATGATTCAAATCCCCGGTCGGGGCAATGTTGGTTTTTATAAAATATTCACAGTTTCCACCAAGAGTAGTGACATCAGCTTCAAAACCTTCATCTCAAAACGAGAAGAGGTTAGCTTAGCCCAGGCGAATTCCTCAGGTGCATTGACAAGTTGACACTTTCCTTTTTAGCACTCTGTAACGCCACGAAATTAAGAACTTACCTTGCCTGGGAACGCACAAAGCGTTAGATCTTTCCGGTTATGTCTGTCATCATTTAACTTGTGTTAATTATTATACGTTTACTGCTGACTTTGGCAGAGATGAAGATTATATATATATTAACTCATAAATATATTTATTGGTTACTAAAGTGTTATTTAGTACTGGCTAAGCAGGTGGACAGCCGTTAGCTTATAATAGTAAAATAAAGATTCTTTGCCCTTGGCTCCGATCACAGTGGTCAGTGTGGCAAAAAATGAAATAAAAACCTTTTATAGTAACATTTTCCCCTACATCTTGAAGTATATCCTTGCATTAAAAAAACTTTTAACTAACCATATTTCTTTCTTTTATTTATTTAAAGTACAAACTAAACTTTATAAGTCTGTCTTTATTGCCATAAAAACTTATTGTTTTGTCTAACAGGATCTAGCAGGATTAACGGTTTTACGTTGATACCGAGTAACGAGAAGCTTATCACTTCTTAATTTAAGAAGAATAATTATTAACTTTTGTCGACTTGACTTGGTCGGCTCATCTCAGATTGGGGTTAATCTAGTCCCTAAAAAAAACTAAAGCGGACAGTCCCGAGCATCAAAATTACATCTCACTACATTCGCCATTATGAAATATTTAGTTTTAAACATTTGTGTGTCTTAATAAAAAAAATAATAATAACATTTAGGTTAATAAATATTATGTAAAATAATATAGTATAAAGGTAATTTATATATAAGTTTATGACTAAACACACAGTTGGCTGAGACGTGTTACTCTCGTCATCTCTAACCTTGACACATTCGCTAAATGTATTCTATTGTTAATCTCTGTGTAGGTTTGTTTATAAAAGCTTAGAGGACGGTCTATATGACTGATACAAGACTTAGCCACTTTCAAGGTTTTTTTTAGAATCAAATAGCTGCATTTTATAATCAAAGTCAAAATGTGATTATTTACAAGGAGTATTTATTTTTGAAATACAGAAATTCTTGTAATTTAAAAAAAAAAATTAACCTAATTATCCTAATTCGGGACTTGAACTGTGGACTGCAAAATTATTTTGGCTTTTGATATAGTTACTAGACTAGCATGTTTGTAAGGGTGCTATGAATTAAGATGCCTTTGTTGTGTCAATCAAATCCTGTTTTAAAATCTTTTAACGGAGGTCGTGCCGTCAGGAAGGTCAAGGTGATTTCGAAAAATATAGTTACGATTTCCTTGTTCTTTTTATCATCTTTTTACTTGTCAATCAATTTTAGCACGTTAGTTAAGGCAAGTCTCAAATACAATGGATTTTATTTGATTGAATGTAAAATTGACAGTCTATTTGTCTTTAAATCACTATCAGTGGATCGTGAGCGCCACTGAGAAGATTTGAATTTTGGGCCCCCAAATATTTATCTTATAGAATAAAAAACCACCACAGTAACTCAGAAAGTATAATTTATTTACGCATAATAACCGTTATTATTATTATGTAAGGGAAGGGAACCACTACAACTCAAGTTTGTGGCACCTATCCTAATTAAATGCATGTTTAATTTATTTTTGATGGCATAATATATTAATTGTGTCTATACCCAGCTGCATACAAGCTGTTGGTCTGCAAAGTGACCTAGCCCGAAAGTGGAGCCCCTTGTAACCGTCTGCCTGCCTAGCCCTTAGCTAAGACGCTGATCACCATGTTTGAACAAACCAATGGGCACACGTTGGGTCTTTTACCATATTAGTTTATAATTCGAGCAATTCCTTGGTATGAATCTTATACAGCTTGCTTATTAGAAATATATCTGAGACATACTTATATGTAATTATTGTATGTTTTGGTATGTGATGTAAGTATTATTTTTTACAATTTAGAAAATATTTACTTAAGTAACATCTGTCAACCGCTTTTACAGACAGACAGACAAAGATTACTTAAATAAATAGGTTCTTCATTAAAATGGGTCTTCTACTGAAAAATTTAAAGAAAATTGAATCATAGTCAGCAAATGTATCAAGTAAATTTATAGTAAATTTAAGTCGAATCAAAAACCTTATTTTATGTAATTTAAAAATGAAAAGTATTCCTCGAATTATATATTTAATTTCGTCTCGCACCTGATACAAAATATGTACAGAATATTTAACAAAAAAATCTAGCTTCTAAAATTATGTGCTAAAAAAAAGGAATATTTGAAGGCAAGTTCGTGCTAGTAAAGTCAACACGATTGCAGAACACGGTCTAACCTTAAATAAACTAACATGTTAGTAAAAAATAAACTCGACCAGACATTCGCAAAACGCAACATGGCTGACTGCAGACATTAATTAAATTCGCCCTATGCGCTCTCTGATTAAACGCAATTAGCTGTTAACTTCTACAAAATGCACTAAGTTAAAATCGTACATGTTTCTTAAAAAAGATAATACTTGTTCGTGAACTATCTGGGATAGTTAAGATCGTTGATTAAAATAACAAATTAGAAACAACCTACTGCTGAGCAGTGAGCACATCTGTCGATTCCTTGTTTAGGAATATCTGTGATACACGTGGAACTCAATATCCTATAATACTATGTCCAAAGTAGATTTCAAAATAAAAACCAAAAAATAACTTTATTCAAGTACGCTCTTATAAGTACCATTGAATTTTTATGATGGAAAGCTATCAACGGTTTGGTATGTAAATTGTACCATTTTTACCGGATAGACTGACAAAAAACTCAATAGGTACTTTTGTCTCAATAGTGTAATTATTTATGAACGTCAACTAACTTATATGCATTATGGTTAACAAAAGTATAACACATTACATTTTTATATTCATTTAGAAAGTGCGTCTACATTATATTACTTACATCTGCGTTTTATAATCAAAATGGTCAAAATATTGTCAGCTTGTCCATGTACCGGTGTTGCTCGCTGGAAATCACGGAATGAGTATTATTAATAATTAAAACTTGGGTATTTTCGTCGTTATATATAGAAGTGTAGCAGGCAAAAAGTAACTCGCCGGTTTGTCTCTTTTTTGGTAAATAATTTTAGATACTAAGTATTGCCCTTACTTATAAATTTTGTTAAACAATTCGGTGACTTCTTCTCCGGAATGTTAAATAAATAAAGACAGAAAGAGATAAATCTATATTTACTAAACAGCTACTTAGTATCATAGTAATAATCGATGTTTAGTTGTAGTAGTATATTACAAAAATGCTATGTCTTCTTCTTTCGAATATAAAATTACCGATGACGGAAAGAGACAATCTACCTTTTCACCTGTTTTACATTTTTTCGTTCTTTTTACTCGTTCGTTTTTACTCGTTCGGAGTACAGTTCCGGTTATGCGGTACTCACGACCTCGTTTCATGGGCTGCCGCCGCGTGTGGCACTACAAGTCAGCGGATTGGGATGGGATGCGGTCCTTCTTTGCCTCCTACCCATGGGGGCAGGTTTGTTTCTCGCTGGATGATCCGAGCATTATTGCCGACTCTGTTGCCGATGTGGTGCTTCAGGGTATGGAACTGTTCATTCCGTTTTCTGCGGTGCCCATCGGTGGCAAGTCCCAGCCCTGGTTTGGTCATTTCTGCAAAACGGCCTCACGCCGAAAATGGGAACGTTACCATGACTGGGCTAACGCATCAGCGTCTCGTGATGTAAAGACCAGCGCATTCAGAAAGGAATATAACTCTGCCTCTAGGTCCTTCAAAAATGTGATTGCTAAGGCGAAGACGGAGTACATTGGCAGAATTGGCGAGAGACTGGTGCGTCTCCCTTCAGGAACACGTGCGTTCTGGTCTCTCGCTAAAGCTGTTCTTGGGAATTTCTGTCAGCCTTCTTTTCCATCTCTGCACAAGGACGGTGAGTCATTGGCCCATACCGCGAAAGAGAAAGCTGATCTTTTAGGCTCTCTCTTCGCGTCGAATTCGACCCTGGATGACCAAGGAAATTCACCACCAACAATACCGCGATGTGATACCACGATGCCGGAGGTTAAATTCCGGCAAAGTGCAGTTCGTAAAGCACTTTTTTCCTTGGACATTCATAAGTCGAGTGGACCCGATGGCATCCCTCCAATCGTGCTACGGACATGTGCTCCCGAGTTGGCACCGGTCTTAACGCGTCTTTTCCGGCAATCTTACGCATTAGGCGTCGTCCCGATCTCCTGGAAGACTGCTTTAGTGCATCCGATTCCCAAAAAGGGTAACCGCTCAGACCCGTCCAATTATAGGCCTATAGCCATCACCCCCTTGTTCTCCAAGGTAATGGAGTCCATTGTAAACTGTCAGCTCCTGTGGTATCTAGAGGAGTACCAGCTGATTAGTGACCGCCAGTACGGTTTCCGTCGAGGTCGCTCAGCCGGTGATCTTCTAGTTTACCTTACTCATAAATGGGCGGAAGCAGTTGAGAGCAAGGGGGAGGCATTAGCAGCCAGTCTGGACATAGCGAAGGCCTTCGATCGCGTATGGCACAAAGCGCTTCTTTCGAAGCTTCCTTCCTATGGGCTTCCCGGGAAATTATGCAGTTGGATTACCAGCTTTTTGGCAGATCGGAGCATCAAAGTCGTTGTCGACGGTGCATGCTCCGACCAAAAATTCGTCAACGCTGGTGTTCCACAAGGCTGCGTTCTGTCACCCACTCTGTTTCTTCTGCATATCAATGACTTGTTGCAAATCAGGAACATTCACTGCTATGCAGACGACAGTACCGTTGACACCTCATTCACCGGCCGTGCTAATATTTCTCGGGAAAACGTCGAAGAAAACCGGAACAAACTTGTGTCTGAAATCGAGTCTTCGTTAAACGAAGTCTCGAACTGGGGCCGGCTAAACCTAGTCCATTTCAACCCCAAAAAGACGCAAGTTTGCGCGTTAACCGCTAAAAAAACACCATTCGTCGTATCTCCACGATTCGAGAACATTCCGTTAGCCGCCACAGCTAGTAACGGAATACTTGGCGTTGATGTTTCGAGCCTCGTTCAGTTCCGCGGTCAACTGGAAGGCAAAGCCAAATTGGCATCAAAAAAGCTTGGTGTGCTCAGCAAGGCAAGACAGTATTTCACGTCGGCCCATCGCCTAAGACTATACAAGGCGCAAATTCGGCCTCACATGGAGTACTGCTCTCACCTCTGGGCGGGTGCTCCCCAGTACCAGCTCCTTCCATTTGACCGTATCCAACGTAGAGCAGCTCGAGTTATCGACGATCAAGCCCTTTCTGATCTGCTCGATCCTTTGGCGTTGCGTAGAGATGTTGGATCACTCTGCATCTTCTACCGAATTTTCCACGGGGAGTGTTCCGAGGAATTGTTTGGATTAATCCCGGCAGCTGAATTCCATCTTCGGACATCTCGACAAAATTCTAAATTTCACCCACACCACTTAGATGTCCGTAAATCCACAACAGCGCGATTTTTAAGGCATTTTTTGCCTCGCACAACCACTCTGTGGAACCAGCTTTCGCCGGCGGTTTTTCCGAACCGATACGACTTGGGAACCTTCAAGAAAAGAGCGTACTTATTTCTTAAAGGCCGGCAACGCACCTGTAACCCCCCTGGTGTTGCAGATGTCCATGGGCGGTGGTAGTCGCTTTCCATCAGGTGAGCCTCCTGCTCGTTTGCCCCCTATACCATAAAAAAAAAAAAAAAATTTTATTATCCTGAATATTACATCAAATTGTTTAAAAATCCAAAAATAGTAAAAATCTTGATTTGTATACGACTTTTTTAAACGCTCCGGTAATAATTTAGTAAATAAAAGCAAGTAATTGTTTTTTTATCATATAATAATTACTAATGACTATCATCTTAACGAGAAGATCGCGTGTTCAAGCACGCGTGTCATCGAAATGCCGCGGCTTGTTAGTGAAAGTGTTCTGAATTGGGTTAATACTTGTTGCCTGATAGTCCGCTGGCCTAACGATCTGTATAATTTTCAATGTCTACGAGATGAGGTCATGGTGATGTTTGTTTAAAATAAATAATAATAAAAAAATAATCACAAAATATACATAATTAATGCTGATTTAAATTTAATTTAGCTTTCCTTTAATTAATAGCTTCATTTTGAATTTTTGTTGAAGGTAGAAACATTTTGTATTGGAATTTCATTTTTTCAGTAAATCGTATACTATTTTAAGCCTATAAATTATTTTACTTATGAGATTTATAAAAAATAATCATTAATAGTTGTATAACTACATAGGGTATTGAGTTATATTCAATATAAAAATTGTATAAATAATTGTAATAGAAACTTTTTGGTTTGAAATCTTTATAAATAAATATTTGAATTTGGGCCGTGGATTTTGGTTGCTAAACGAGAAGATATATTGTGATATCTGTAGGAATAATATAAGCATTGTAAACCGGTGTTGTTGAAAATTACTTAAACTTGCTGTATTCTTGAATTAGTATCTTCTCCATATTCTAAAGTAAAGTAAATAGCGTCATAAATTTGTACGCAATATTTACGAAGGCAAAGTGAAATTTGTAACATCTCGTTATGTATTAGTGTTGCTGTAAAACGTAATCCGTTTTTGCTTCGTAATAATGTCAATATCGTGTTTAAATTTTCGAAGATACGTTAACTAGGAGTTCTCATAATTAGAATGTAATCATTTGCTATTGTTACCAATCATTGTATCGGAAGAAATGGCTTATAGTACAAGTGAACAGAAATAGAATTTTTGATATTGTGTATCTGGATATTTGGAAAAACTTATCTTGCAATTGTCGACTCAGATCCCAAGAGCTTACTCCGCTTTCTTCAAAAACAGTTTATTTAGTTATTGGCGATTACTCGACTCGACATAATAATAGACATTTTGTTTATATGTATTACAAGAGAACTAGCAAATTTCCATATCTTGGTTTTTTAATTTTGTCGTGCGATATTCCACCAACAATCAACGATAGCTAATAAAATCATTAGGCCTATATTGTAGAACGTATTAAAACTATTAAAAGCAAGAAAAAAATAATATTATTACAATTCTCGTATTATAGAGATCGAGTTATCGTATACAAAATAAAATATATCTTTTGTAAACCTTTCCTGCACTATATGTATAAATATCAGCTTTCTACGTTCCCTTACATTTTGAAATCTCTATAATGAGTGATATAAAATATGTGATTAACGAGATTACTAAGTAACATACTATATATTTAGAAAAATAAATGTATTCGTAAAAGAAAACCTAAATAGTTGATATCATTACGTGATTTTATTAAAATATGTTATGAGAATTATAAATTTATAGTTGAATTTATTTATTTTACTTAAAAATGCTTATAAGTACTGGCAATTCTCAATACTTACTTTAGTGACTTCGATAAATATTTTGAAACGGAATAATAATTTATTAAAAACATACAGACACAGTGATTGACGAGGCAGCTATAAAAAGCCTATTAGCTATTCGATATCCGATAGAAATATAAGCGGTCAAACACAAATAAGGGCGTACCGTTACTTCAGACTAACGCTTACTGCGCTCTCATATCAACTAATTTTTTGATTATTTCTGTATTCATACTTAAATACCACAAGCAAAATCACAGGGACATTAAATATTTCTGAAGAAACTGTTTGATTTGAAATATAATTTGAATTATGTATGTAATATGGAAGTGTATAATATTCATAATATTTTGTTAAATAAATACTTTACAATACAAACTTATAATAATAATAATAAACATTTCTGTGATCGTTCATATGTTTTCCTGTTTTATTAATTTCGATTATACTGTATCTTGATTTGTTTCTCTCTTGTTCCTAACATGTACATTTTATTTACTCAAAAATGTTAAGAAGCTCCAGATTATTGTCGGGCATTTTAATAATTATGAAATTAGAATTTTATTCCTACGTTTATGTTATTTTTTCATCTAGATCAATCAAGATAAATTGCTTTTAGAATATGAATATTATCGGTAGCAGCGCCTAAAGTATGTGAACATGAATGAAAAATACCCCCCCCTTCAATATAAGTGATGTCTTGATTATTGCTGTAAGTGAATTTAACTAGCTTATATATCGGCTATATGTCAGAAATAGCAGAGTTTTTAGATATAATATTATTAATAAGTATTTAGTTTTTATTCGAATCCAGTTTCACTTTACGAAACTAAAATTATTCACGAGAAATGCACAGATCGGAGTGCGAGTCTAATCACCGGGCATGCGCTGTTATGCGAATCATGCAATTACTAAGAAAGTGTATGACGTCACGACTCACGATTCAGCACGAAAACGTATGTCGTACAATTTCCATAGATTTAATCTAATTGTAATATTAAAAAAAAAGTGTATAATAATGTTATAAAGATTACGTAAACAGTATATTATCATTCTTACCTAAGTTATTTTAATACGTTAAGTAATTACTTAATAAAAACACTCGTAGAAAGAAATATAGTTTGATATCTTTATGTTTAATCAGTTGAACGTATAGGAGTTTCAGTAGGAGGTACTCTTTGTAGAATAGAAATATAAATTGCATTTCTCGGCATATAACATTGTTGTTTTTTTTTAATAATATTTTATTAACGTAAATCGATATTAATTTTGTGACCAATGACAGCTGTCATTGCAACTGGTTTCTCTAAAATTGCGGGTTTAATTTGTTCAACCTTCGTGTCTTTACCGTGTTTCTTTTGTTTATTTAAAGTTAAACCGTGTATTTTATACATATTTTGTTAGTTCGTGACCACAATAGGTGCAACACTATCGACACGTCGATTTTATTTAAAAAAAAAACTATGATTGCGTTTAAAGCCTGAGTAGCAAATATAAAAGTTATACTATGTGAATATGTTTTGCGGGAGCCCGAACTCTTGATAGGATAGTTGAGAGGGAAGAATATTTATGTCTCTTTTTAATATTTTTAGAATTGATGTTCAAACCCGGTCACGCTTTTCTATGTATAGATATTTCGTATGCGTTTAAAAGCTCGATTTAAAAGCGTGGGTGAAGCTTAGACTTGGAGGTCAATATATGTATATATTTTTATTAACATAATATTGTACAACAAGAATATATTTGTAAAATATAATCAAAATCATATATTTACTTAAGTTGATATATTCGTCCAACGACTGTTCAATAGTCATTTAACAAAATAAATTAAATGTGAATCTCCCATTGGTTCGTAATGTGAATTATTGTATGAGATTAATCATACTTTAATCGTAAAATAAGATAAGAAACACATAACCAGTGATATAACAGTAATAATAATACTTATAGTTACTAGATAGTTTGTTTTTGAAAAAGAAATTGGATATATTTTAAGGTTTATGGTTTCTATGTCACCCACTTCTGAGGTGCTGTGGGCGACACAGGTGCGCGCAAAGTAGTGTTATACTCGACACCGCGAACACGTGCGTGCGTGCGCATCTTCGTACGTTCTCTTCGTCGACCGATTGTCGACTTTGAGTTGTGTCAGTTAAATTCGAACGACTGTGTATAAAATTAATTTTTAAAAATATATATATTTAGATTATATTAATACAATATTAATTTTATTAAGTGAAGTGATTATTTGTTTTTAAGAAGTTTGCCTTTTTGCGAGTTTTTTTTTCAATAGTTTAATCTTAAACTGGTAAGTCAAACAATATTTATTTATTTATTAGGTATAGTGGACGAAGCATACATAACATGCCATGTTATGTATGCCACACGCACTATTTAATTAAAAAAAAAAAAAAACAAATTCCGTGCGGTGTTAATTAATAATATGTTGATTTGATGAGGTTTGACGTAAATATATTAAATGTCTTATTTGAATGATTAAATTAATTTCATTACCTATTTTACTATTATATTGGCGTACGATATTAGATTAAGCATAACTATATAATTATTTTTTTTTTTATTTTAATTTTATGAAATATATTTTAACAACATATACATAAGAAGTTTTATAACATTTAATTATAATAGATTCATTATTTTGCTGTCACCTAATCAAGGATCGTTTTACTTTTATAAGTCATATTATATTACTAATTAGAATAAATTTAAGGTATTTTTAATTTAATTAAAATGATTGATATAGAAACTCCTTGTTTGCTAAGGTAATAAAGAGACAATAAAGAAATTCTTTTACCATAGACATCAGAAGGAAGTGATCGAGAATTAATTAAGCGACGAATACATTTTACAATAATTATGGTCACACAAGTCACTAGTGGAATCCTTTAAAGAAAAATAGGCGCGGCGCGGCATGTACGGTTATAATGAATCCCACGAATACTGTTAACGTCCGTATGTTTATCACATCAGTATACAAATATTGCAGGACGGATTAAAATTAAATTTATCATAAAGATTGTCTGTTATTTGAAATAGTTTTTACTAGTTAAATAAGTTGAGCCGAGATGGCCCAGTGGTAAGAACGCGTGCATCTTAACCGATGATTTCGGGTTCAAACCCAGGCAGGCAGCACTGAATTTTCATGTGCTTAATTTGTGTTTATAATTCATCTCGTGCTCGGCGGTGAAGGAAAACATCGTGAGGAAACCTGTATGTGTCTAATTTCAACGAAATTCTGCCACATGTGTATTCCGCCAACCCGCATTGGAGCAGCGTGGTGGAATATGCTCCAAACCTTCTCCTCAAAGGGAGAGGAGGCCTTTAAACCAGCAGTGGGAAAATTTACAGGCTGCTAATGCTAAAAAAAATGCTAATGCTAATTAACTAATTAACAAAAAAGGCAAATAAACTAGTAACAAAAATTGAATGTCGACTAGAAACAAAAGAATGCGATTAATCGTCTGTTATAAAGTAATTTATGTACAGTGGCGGTTCTAGTGCAGTTGTATTTGTATTAATGATCGGAAATCGAACTTGCGCCAATTAACGGAGAAACCAGTAGCTGTGATTACTGCTGTATCGGTATTATAATATTATTCATATAATTTATGTTGATCATTTCGTCTATCAACATTATTAAGATATTTAATACAAACCACAACTGTAATTATTTAGCTGACTCGGAAAATTATTACATAACATGTTTTTGAATAGGAGTGAAAATTTGTATTTCCAAATATAATCTTTAACAAAAAATCCTAGTTGATTGTTATCATATGACAATTATAAATAGCAAAAATTACATTTTCAAAATTTAAATACAGAATACTTTAGCGTTATTTGATAACAAATTTTGAATTAAAAAAAAAAAAAAACATGATTTGGGGTTGAACTATTTCACGTCAAAAATTGCACAAACATAGGTATAAGAACTATGATGAATATTATACACGTGCCATTAGAAGTCGCCATCCTTTTGGGTAAATGGTTTCAAGGATGTGTTAACATATTGATCATTTAGATATTAACCTCGGAATCTTGTCGTGGTGATTATGTAAATGCTATCGCAATATTTAAGGTTGTATTGAATGACAGGTTCAGTTTTATAGTTTCGTATCTTTTATATTTATGACATTTAATCAAAAAACGCTAAGAAATATGACCCGTGAATCATTCATCACGGATTTATAAAAATATTTAACAAAGGTCGATCACTAAAGACTTTAAATATGTTTACGTTTTTTAAGAATGATGTAATATTTTGATATCATCAGCTGATAGACTGACCGTATTATATTTTAATATTTAGATGTATTAATGAAATACTCTCAAACTCTATGTATAATTTAATTGAAAAACCAAAACAGATTTGAATACGAATTGACTTATCTAAAGAAATAATTAATAATTGATTAATTTTGTTAAAGTTTTATAAAGCTAATTTCAATTTTTAGTTCACGTTTTACTCGCAATCTGAAAATAGGTATAAAGTTATAGTTTTACATATAATTTAAATTTTTAGTATAACAAAGAAAGTCAATCATAAGAAAGGTCCATGTATTTCATGTGGTTCATTTTTCACGAGAATCAGAACATCGAGAAAAAATTGTTTGAATTAAGCTTAAGCTTACCTTAATATCAAATAGCTATGTTTGAGTTCGATGTGTTTTCTTCAACGTTACCAAGAACTATTTCGGTATTGGCCAAGAGGTGACATTCTAGTGACCTGTAACTCAGTTTCTTATCAACAACGAGCACCAGAGATCCGCACGAGAAAGTATCACTAACTTTGTTGCACCTATTTTTGTGACAAATTATTCACCGTATATTTAAGTTCTCTTAATATCGTTTTTAAATAGAGCGTATTTTTTTTTTACTTTGTCTCTTCCATACTATGAAATACCAACACTTTCCATACAGATCTTGCTCGTTATGACAGTCGGTAGGAAGAGATTGTCTTCCCTTTACATGGATTTGTTACATAAATCTGGTTTGAACGTCATCTCTACTCTTTGTTCAAATTGCCATACATTACTCAGTGTTTTCTTTGGAAATATACTATTGACTATATCATTTATTACTAATATATATGTAATTAATTTAAAATAATCGTATAATATATACATACATTTATAACATAACGCGAAAATAAGAATGGAGGCTATATATTATAACTGCTACGCCGCTTCGCTTCGAAAAATATTATGAATATAAGAATCTTTATTTAAATAAAACAATTTTCATTGATTTAAAAATAAACGCCTTAGAATTTAACACTTTATAAACTAATAGTCATGTCCGTGTGAGATGGTAAGAGTGCTTGTAGCATTTTCCCCTTGAATTATATTACGATACAAAGGCGAAAATGGATCAGTCTCCTGTCAAGGCAATAAGACGAGGTATTATGTATTAGAAAAGTTATGAAATAATAATAAAGCGTTTATAAATGTACTGGTTAAAATATCATTACAAAAAACGAATTTCGAATGAGAATAAAAAGAATGAATGTATGAAATAAAATGTAATTTCAACTATTATGCAATTATCAGAGAAAGTGTAGTTATGATAAATACAATAATTAACTTTAAGAGATTGTTAGTTACCGCTCGCTTGTGTACGAGAATTTATGTGACTCGCGACTCATTGGCTCTAATGCTATTTGTAAGAGTATATAGTTAAATATATTAAATAAATATCCTGCTAGTCCTTTAAAGTTAGTCGAAGCAAATTACATTAGCAGCCTCTAAATTTCCCACTGCTGGGCTAAAGCCTCCTCTCCCTCTGAGGAGAAGATTTGCAGCATTTTCCACCACGCTGCTCCAAGGCGGGTTGGTAGAATACACATGTGGCAGAATTTCGTTGAAATTAGACACATGCAGGTTTCCTCACGATGTTTCCTTCACTGACGAGCACGTGATGACTTATAAACACAAATTAAGCACATGAAATTCAGTGGTTGCCTGGGTTTGAACCCGAAATCATCGGCTTTAACCACTGGGCCATCTCGGTTGTTTTCGAAGCAGATATTTACTCAAAATTAATTTACCATTGACAATATATATGTAAATTAGATTAACGTAAAATACACTAATATCATATATATCAAAATAATTTAAATAGATCAGGGCCGGCATTCTGCAAACAAATTGACAGTTTATTGCAATCGAATCGAAACGTAATCCTTGCCGTTACCTGACTGCCTATAGTAAAAACGTAACGATCCAGTTCGAGGGTCTATTCGAGTTTAATCGAGATCATATCGTAAACCATATATAACCATAGCAATATAAGTAGAATTGGTCCTCAGTTATCTTTGAGCTGAGATTATTTTTTGTAAGGAATAGTCTAAGTTATATCGGAATACAATCGGGAACGTATCAATGCCGTTAGTAGAATTTTCCTCCTGTTCATAGCAGTTACTCTCGTCGTAAGCAAGAGTTTAGACTACTCATTCCAATGCGAGTTTGTTTATAAATAGTAAGTGTCTTATGGGTATATTGACTAGCCGATAAAGATGGCAAATACTGCTTACTGGATATTTTAGTTAAATAATTATGAATAACAATATGGTCTTCCATTCTTCGAGAAACTCGTAAAACCGTTGCTCCGACGTTTGAATTCTCTTACACATATGGGTATATGAGTTGGAGAATAAAATTACTTCTGTGTTTACACACATATTTGTGTTCTATAATATAACCAACGTACTGTTTTATCCGTTAAGAATACTCGCCTAGACCGAACTCAAGCCGGAAAAGACAACATAGTTGTATAATTTAATTTGGTACATGCAGGTTTCCTAACAATGTCAACATAATCAAGCACGCGATGAAAACACGAATCTTAAAATATTATATTTATTTTCTAAGATAATCTAAGTATGTTCGGTTAATTACATGCGTTATAGTTTTGATTAACGTATTTGCTCAACATTACGAAATTATGCTTTCATAAGAAGTACGAAAATTAAAATATTTATAACAATATCTGAGTTTTAATCATAATTAAAAACAATTAAGGTAAATTGAAAACGGTGGGCCTTAGATCTATGTATTCATACAATACATTTTAAACAAAGGTTGAAGATAAAAAAAATATTAAGCCTCATAAATATTAATAAGTCATAACCAATATACACTTGTACTCAGAATTCGAGGTAGACACGGCTTCTGTAAACACTAGAATATTAATTCGACATTGAACTAGAAGTGTTATATTAACAAAAATTTCAAAGTCTAGCTGTCAAATTAACAAGCTTTTTATCGTATAAAGTATAAAATATTAGTTTTACTATAACTGTTAAAGATTTGTTAAAGGCTGGAGCGTTTTTTTTAGTTGTGCGATAGATGTTATTTTTTTAATTTATATAATTATTTATGTTATATAATTTACATTTTTTAATTGTATAGTTTATATTAAAAAAAAAAAAACAAAACAGTAAAAATACCTTTTAATAGCTTAGTAGTTTCTCATAAAAGGAATGTGATGGTGTTACCAATGTAAATGTAATATTTTTTTTTTAACTTGTCTGGCTAGCTAAGGTAGGTAAATGTACGGACCAAGGACATTGGACATCTCTTACATGTGCAATGCGCCACCAAGCTTGGGAACTAAGGTGTTATGTCTCTTGTACCTGTAGAAACACTGGCTGTATGAGTTGCAAACGGACATGGGAATGAAGGTATGAAGTCTCTTAAGCATTTCGTTATAATGGCTCAAAGATAAACAATAAATTATAGTATGAAGTATTAAGCGGTATAATAACCAACCCAAGCGTTTTGACCAGGTGTTGCCATAAAGTAACAGTTTTAAGAGGAAGCATTTTTTTATTATTAAAATTCCTTAAATATGAGTAAACCTGACCGGTCAACATGTCTGTTATCTAGAAACACGATTACGAATCAATACCAACTTTAAACATATAAAACAGTATATTTTCGTAGTCCAAAGAAATTTACTAAAATGTAAAAGAACCGCAGAGATGAATGGAATCGTACTTGAGTCATTGCGTAATCGGTATCGAAAGTGACCAACTGAATACGTCTATACTTTATGCGTACCGTCTGCGTAAGATCGGTGCTAAATTTTGATCACCTTACATTGGTATGATGTAATGGACCAGTTAATTTAGTTGAGGCCATTTAAATATTGTGATATTAATTGCTTGAGTTTTAATGCGTTTTCAAAATCAAAATATAATTTATTCAAATAACACTTTTATAAGGCCATTCGAATCGTCAGTGTAGGTACAAGATTATTTTAAATATTAAGCTACTAACTCTAATGGCCAAGAAACTCAGTAGTTCAGTACAATTTAATTTGTATATACATATATATGCCTGAAAAACAACAAATATTAACACCACGCTTTTTATCATCTCTATTATCTTGAGTTATTCAACATTGGTATGCGTTACTTATTAATTAATTATTAATGACTGCTAGTTTTATTAGCGATCTTGTAAATGCGTTCAAATACGACAAAGAATTCTGACTTCTGGGACAACCTTCATATAGAGACTAAAAAATGGTTATACGACTAATAAAATGGTATATTTTTAGACATCAAATCTTCAAAATGTATAAACAACGTGCCTTTTCAGATATGTTGTTTCTCTATACTCGGCGATGCGAACGGTACGCGAAATGGGGCCGACGAAATCGTCAAACGCGATGACGATTTGTTTGCTATAAGTAAACATTATTGATGCCCGCCATACCGAGTGTTGAAAGCGAGAAACACGGCCCTAATGATATCAAAACAAAGATGAAGTACTTTACAATAATTCCACTATTGCTGCATTCGTGACGCCAATATTTATGATTATCATTATGCACTCTGGAACGCAATTTCCATTGAAGTTAAGTAAGGCAATTTCTGAATATTTAAATGTGTTAAGAATTTAGTGACCTATATATCTATAACGATATAAACTGAAGCGATCGCTTTTAATGATGATTATTACCGTCTAATCGTAAATAACCAATGATTAATTGGCCTCGGTACATATTGTTACGTAAATTAAAGTTCGCTGTATTAGAACGCATAACTTGTAATAAAGTAAATTAACTACCGATTAATAAGCCTCTTGTCTATTAGACCAGTGTTTCTCAAACTTATTGGTATAGATTTCAATACAGAAAAAAATCAGACGATCCCCAAGGTCAATAATAAGTGTCAGAAGTGTTCAATACTACTTTTTTATTTTCTATTTGGTGACCTATACTGATAATAATTGACAGTCAATATACGATATTTCAAGGTTCTATATTCTGATTTAAATGACTTTCTTAAAGAGGTATCCTAAATTGTGATGACAAAGTAAAGCTTTTTGAACTTAACAGTTCAAAACAGATTGTATAGACATGGGTTCAGGACAAATTATTAAAAAATAAACAATAATAAACTTCTTGCCTTCGTCATTGCAGTAATAATAGTACTATCATTGCAGTACCTACAAACCCACGATCCCCCGAATATCGTGTAATAGGCGGTCACAACCCACAGTTTGAAAAACTCTTTGTTACAGATAGCCTCATCTCTATTGGAGCCGTATTTATGTGAAAGAGATTTAGTTTGCGTTTAGTTTTAGAGGCTATATAGCAGAGTCAAGATTTCTTAAAATTTTCTCGTGGTGAGCCAATGCTGATAATTACTGATTTACCGAATAAAAAAAAGGCTTACTCGGATTTAAAGCGGCACTTATCAGTTGCAATCTATGTCTTCCACTTATTGTTCCTGATCTCTTTGAGTATAAATATTGTAAACAACATTAATCATAATTGTATCACAAAAATGCATCAACGTTAAGGATAATTTATTAACAGTGTGCGGTCTTGAAAACTACAAACAAATGTGTAATATTCAACCGGAGGCAAATTACTAAGCGAATGTTTAAATCTTTTCCCACTCTTGAAGGTCGTCCACATACAGAAGAATTTACTAAACGAACTATCAACCGCAAATCCTATTCGTGAGGACTCTTGACCTTTATTAGCAAACAGAGATGAGTCAATCTATTTCGTGTTACCCGTATCAAATATATATTAGAAAATTTAAAAGACTTATAGTTGCTTAATAATCATACCTGCGTCCAGGAGATTACTTAAAATAGACGCTATAAATCTAAAATTTAAAAATAGAATTTGGTAAATAATTGCTAATATTTGACACTAGCATACTGTATTTTTATATTTAAATTATGAGAGCAATAGTATTCTTTTACATTGTTATTTATATATTCTTGCTTTTAGCGAAGTGTGAGTCAGATTTTTTGAATTTAAATCAGGAAAGCCGATGCGCGTTCCTCCTACTTATTAGACATTGACTGGTTAGCTGGTATTAACCATTTTACTAACGAATCAATTAACCAAATTTCCATATTTTACATGTCATAATCGATTACCATGTTCGCTGCTAAACGCTATCAAATTATTTTAATTAACAGGAACAAGAAACCGATTTCCGCCGCAAACTATCCAAGTAGTACCCAAAGGATATAGATTAACCTCATAAATTGTGTAATCTCTATGAGCGGGCCTCGTAACATCCTAAGCTTGCATTTAAAATTTTAACCTTTATTTCCTCCACGGCAAACCTCAAAACGTAATCATTGTTAACTCTTGATGTCAAACAAATAAGACTCATATTAAATTAAATATACCCTCCGTGTCACTCGTGCAGTTGCATGTGATGCAATACGGAAAATAATGCCAAAAAAGATAAAGCCCTTTGACAGATCTTTTGTATGTCTGAATGGTTCAAGTTAGTTTGGTTGATCGTTTATGTTCCAATCGTGGGTTCAGGATACGTGAACGCATAGAGCATATTAATTGTGGCACACTAACTTGGCCTTTATCGTCTTCCAGCGCGCCAGCACGATTATACTTAGAATTAGTTACGCAGGGTGTCACTTACATAAATTACGTCCCAACGTTTGATGGTCATTGGCCTCTGTTTCATAATTTTGTCGAATAATTGGCAACTTTTTTTGTTTCATAACCTAACGGTATTCTAGTCTGTTTGTTTCTAATTGAAAGATAATATCAATATTAATTTTTATACTCATACCGATTTATTATATTAATTTACTATATATCTTATTGAGTATTTTTTCAGATTAGTATTAAGTGTAAAGTAAAAAAAAACAGCTTCTTACAACCCTTGCTGGGTAAAAGCCTTCTTACTCCTTCGAGCAGAAGTTTTGGAACTTACCCCACCACGCTGTTCCACGCTCTGCGTTGGTAGGACCTCGAGGCAGATTCTCATCCACCACGGAGATGATACCTCGGGATGATTTACTTCACACCGAGCATGAATTATAAATACAAATTAAACACGTCATGAATTCTGAAAAGTGGCGCTACTTTTGGTTTTGAATTTAGAATCATCGGTTAAGATTCACGTCTCTAAGCTACTAGGTCATCATGGCTCTTAGTTCAGTATTGATACAGTTTAAAAGTAGAGATTAGAAAAGTCATATCATATCGATTTTAACGAGACCTTTTGTATGTGTGTGTGACGTAGTCATTTGACTCATTTTTGGACCTTCAAATTTAAATAGCTTTCAGCGAAAAAAGCTATACCATTTCCATAATAATATGCTGTCCAATTTTGGCCAGTTGACTCAGCAACCAGAGACCTGACACTTTCCATTACGAAATAATTGTTACTCACAGCTGTTGCGTGATTTCTCTCAAGTCAGACGCAATTTTAGTAATTGTTGTGTAAAATATCCAAAACTGCATTTGTGAATTGAATGGATTCCAGTCTTGCTCATAATATCTCGCATCTAATAAACCAATAAGCATTTAATTGATTGTTGTGAATTGTTAAAATTTCTTAAGCATTTGATTGTTATTTAGAAATGTTTTCAAACAATAATCGTAATTGTTTATGCTTATAGCGGTGTCTACATCTTTTTATTTGCAGTTTTAGGAAAATTCGAGTAAATGGATCAGGCGATGATAAGTCACCTTGACCAATATACATAGCACTTCAAGCAATTAATGCTTCCTTACGCGGTGAATGTGGGGCTAACTATGGGCTATAATATGTTATGTCCCTTGTAATTACACTGGCTCACTCACTTCTCAAACCGGAATACACCAACACAAAGTATTGATTTTTATAAAACCATGACACTATTTAATCTATGCATATTTTTGTCTTAAGTTGAGTGTCTTGTAAAAATTGTTGCAATAATTGTCTAATTTCCTGTCGTGTCGGATTGCCATCCCATTGGATAAGAGAGTGCGTTTGTGTTTGAACACATAATATGCCTCGCGCAGTTGGCTCTTTCTTAAGAGTGATCACGGTATCCTATATAGCTCAAAGTGCCGAAATAATTCAGTTCATAAAATTTTTACTCGAAACTAACAAAACAAAATATCAAATTGTCTGTGACGTACATATGTTTAATTGATGGGTTTGATTATTCTTGTTGAATTTAGTATATACGTAAAAATGACTGTATGTGGGCACAGAACTGTTTTAGCGGAGATTATGTGTAAGTTAAGGAAAACCGGAGAATCAAGTTACTGAGATTATCGCGAACCCGTATTGTAAGTGCGTACGATATTTGATAGTACGGTCTAATAATCACATACAATTATATTATTTGTTGAAAATTGTGAAGAATTCAGTTAACACTTAATTATCGAATGTGGTTTCGTTGCGAATCAATCAACGGATTGATTCGCAACGGTTGATTAACTGATAAAATTAACTTACAACGCCCCAGTCTTATTAGCATATATAAATAAGTTTTACAAATTGTTGTTTATTTGCTACTTGTTATTAAATTTCACTATAGGATTAATTTTAACATATTATATTGAATTAATTTTTTCTTTGATGCACTACGATGTTTTTTTCATTTATAAGGGTCACTGCCACCTACCATGGAACCTAAGTATCCAAGATGTAAGATATCCTATACCTATAGTTAAATTCTTTTAGTCACCCTAGTATTGTCGTTTGACAAAGTACTATACGGTGAGTGAGTGACACCTACCCAGCCGGGCTTTAATAAAGCCATACCATTAAGTAAACTAGCGTTTGTCGCTCGTCAAGAAAATTATCTAAGTTTAAATATATATTTTTTTTTATATTACACTTTGATCTAAAAAAACGTTTTTATTGCTTGTTTTTACTTGTTCTAGTATGAAGGGATTGTAAGCCTACGCAATAATGAACTAATATGTTTATACAAATTTTTTATCGTTATCCGTGTATAATAAATAGATATTTCTCTGGCAAATATCAGTTACTTCAACCCTAATGCATAATGGTGATTAGTTATTTTTCTAAAAATAGATATTTCTCTTCTGAAGAAGAGATTTTATAGGAGTAATCGTCTTTTAAAGAATGGAACGTTAATGTTATTTTTATCATACGATGCGACGTTCATCTTCCCCAGGATTAAAATTGAATTTACACCGAAAACCTACCCACTATCAGGTCTAATTTCAAAATCTATTAAGTTATCTGGTAAGCGATCCAAACGTTGGCAATAAAGTCACTGGATTAAAAGTACGATAGTGAAAGATGGAGATCTCATCGGTACCAGCTGCTCGCGCTGGTATTTATTCAGATCGCGACAGTAAGCACGTCTAATTATTGTTACACGACGCAGCATACATACATATTCTATTAGTGAAAAGCGGATTCGAATGAGTGCTGTAATAGTAAAATCTTGTATGTACTACGAATAAGATTTCAATGTATGCAATTCCAAGACTATGCAATATGCAACTATTATGCATTTTGTGACAATCAATAAATTATGGCTCAGCGATTAGAACATGTGGATTTTAACCGTTGACTTTACAAGTGCTTAAATTGTGTTTATAAAACTTGTATATTTCAAGATAAAGTATGCGTTGTGCATTCACCGATCAGCAATAGAGAAGCAATTCTCTTGATGAGAGAGAGAGAGAAAGTTTTGCATTTGCCCAGCAGTGGGACCTGAATGGGCTTTATTTCACAAATGTGTACTCTTAACCACTGCTCGTCTCCTAATACTTTAATAACGACATTAATCATTCTTATACAATGACGGTCTATAACAGACGGTTGACTGTTATCAGCGATACTTGAGTAGCTTTCATGCGATTGTCGCGCAAAGAAAAAAAAATATATTTCGATGTCGCGGCATTGTCTGTTTTTGTTTTTATTTGTCTGTTTAAAATTAGAACAGTCAATCGAATATTGAAATTTAAAAAATTATAAGATACGAAACAACTAATGTTACGAAAAGCGAATCAAGGAAATAACAGACAGACATCCGCATGAGAAAAATGCTAATTGTAAGAACAATCACGACAATGTATCAATAGAATTTCTCCTCGGTTCATTCGTTGTTTTTCCGCCGGTATACTGTGAATTGAAATAATTTTATAGTTTGTATTGTTCTTCTTTCATATTAGGAAACGAATCTTATGTTCTTGTTCATCTGCGGATCTGGATATGGAAATGATTTCGGATTATCCGATTGTAAGGTCTTGTTTCAGTTTCGAACATAAATTAATTTAGAAATTGTAAACTGTAATGTAATTTAGGATGAGAAAATTACAAGGTTTGTTATTAAGTATAATCACATAAGAAAACAAATTGCCTTAACAACCAAATAGTCTATTATTTTTATAAATAATATTTTTTTTATCTGATTCGGTTGCGTTTCCGGATACATTTTTTTTTTCGGATATTCGATGGCTTGGGTTTCGGTTAGGGAGCCCCATAACTTCCCTTGTTATAAGCAGCTATGGTGGTCTATTTCTAAAAAGGTGTATCTCTTTATGTATTTTCATTTGTCATCGGTTAACTGTATCACAAATAAAGAACGACTCATGGTGAGATTCATTACTATAAACCTAGTTAATACCTGACGACCAACCCCTAAAACATGATCGAAGACAAGGGCGACAACTAGTATTCTACATATATCGGAGGTGGCTACGGTATTATTATGGAAATATCGAATAAATATTGAAGATTTCCTAAACACCAAATAACACTTTATAGTCTAAGGTACTTTACAGTATATTAATATGAGGTTTGCTGCTATACTGTAAGTCTACGGAACACTGGCACTCAGTCTATTATTATTGTGGTTTAGAAAATCATATTTATTAATTTATCATCATTAATGTAATCAAAGAGAACCGGATACTAACATTTAAAAATATTGATTATAAAATTCGATCTTAATAGATCACGAGTGAGATACGAAGTGAGTTCTTACAGTATAGCACCGTAGGTATAGAAATATATGTACTAGATGAAGTCGCGGCTTTGCGCGGAATTAAATTTGCGACGGAAAACCTTTAAGAAATCGCATACAACGTCATCTCTAACTTTCCCCACTTAAGGGTGAAAAAAATGTAACCATTTATAATTATATAATGTAACCATTCAAACTTGCTTCGTACTAATATTCATCAATATTGGTTTAGAGGTTCGTATTTATAATATAAGTATAAATAAATATTGGACAACATCACATACATTACTCTGATCCCAATGAAGTAGCTAAAGCACTTGTGTTATGGAAAATCAGAAGTAACGACGGCACAACAAACACCCAAACCCAAGACATCATAGATAACTAATGAACTTTTTCTACATCGACTCGGCTTGGAATCGAACCCGGGACCTCGGAGTGAAAACCGGTGTACATACTACTCGACCACGGAGGTCGTCAAAGTATAGATTATTATTGAATTTCTTATAAGTAACGTAAGTTGAGTTCCCAAACACAAGTCATAAATATTTTTACTACTAATATGTATTTGATTTCAATAGTAATTATAATAGAGCACTCCAAAAATAAAACAATTAAATGTCTTAATATGATATATTAATTTAAATTCATATCTGTTTGTTGGAATGTAACGAGTAATCTAAACTCGCTTTTATATTAATGTATAATAAGCGTTATATAAAGAAAAACTTCATTTATTTTACACGCTTCGAAGTAATTAGCGTTTGAGAGCGTATACACCTTTCATATTTGTTTAAGACGGACGCTCTCTCGTTGTGTATACATTATAATGCACACCAATCGAAGCGAACACTTTCATAGGGTGTTGACGTTTTAAGAGAAATTATTCGCTCGAGGGGACAGAAAAATGTAAGCCGACGAAAGTAAAAGGTTAAGTTCTTTTCTCTCGAGGTCACGGAACCAGGAACAGGCTTAGATAATTAATCGATTTGTATAAATAATAACGTTATCGATTTATTTAAAACATTGATGAAACGATACATTATAACCGAAGTAGATAATTCAGATTGTGGCCAAAATCAAGAAATCGTTAATAAAAAAATTAAAATGAAATCATGATGTGCTTACACAAAAGATTTGATGTTTTTTTTGCTGACGGTACTAAATTGGGACTTTAGTTTAAGTCCTAACATGGCCGGACCGTTATTTTAGGGGGCCCTGGGCTAACACTACTTAGGGGCCCACCTAAGACATATCTGAATGGGTTTGATTAATTGCAGGACTCACAGGACTGCAAACCATACGATCTTTTTAATTTAATAAAGTTATGGATTCTTACGCATTATCGTCTCTTTTTGACTTTGACTTGACCTAGCTGGGGCCCCCTTAAATGCACGGGGTTCTGGGCTGAAGCCCAAAAAGCAATATGGTAGATCTGGCCCTGAGTCCTAAGTAATTTTATAAATTTGAAATGGTGTTTGTTTGTTTGTTACGCTTTCACACACTACTTAACCGATTATTATATAATTTTGTAGATATGTTGTCAGAGTTTTTGAATAGGATAAAGGGTACCTAGAACTGAATCACACGCTGATGGAAACTGTTTACTAATAAATCTGTTTTATCTGCATTTTTAACGTTCTTTTTAGTAACGTGTTACTATCTTTTACTAATCCATCTTACAACTGAATTAAGCAAATTGCGCCTTATCGATCGATCTAAAATTACGCACACACTTGGTGCTTGGGTACACTACATCTTATTTAGTTTAGTTCAAGAATTAGACAAATACTTGTTCGTTAAAAGGTAATTTAAATTGAACTTGTGTGCAATGAAGGGTTTTCTATAAAAACATTTTTGGTAATTTGTACTTATATAACATAATGGAATACTTGGTATTCATTTTTGTGCAAGTCCGACTGAATAGATACCACCTAGTCTTCATAATATATTCTACCGCCAAATAGCAATACATTCTACAGACGTAAGGGACATTACATCTTCATATTATGTCTATGCGTTCGGTGTTGACCACTAACCAACTGAAACAAAAAAGGGTAGAAATTTGATTATTTATACAGCAGTAAAAATTTAAGTAAGTAGTCGTAAAAGTTTAACTTCATAGCAAATACTCGTTCCGCTTTTACTTAGAATAATCGATAGGGTTCATATTAAATTTTTATTAATTAAAATTTTGAACATGGCGGTTCGATTTGTCAGCGGCATTCAATCAAGCAGCGGAATAGCTCGTAAATCTAGTCGGCTATGGCATTCGGTTAGTGGGTCAATGAACCGGTTCAGTTGCTATCGTCGACGAAATTTATCGTATATTATAATTGACAGGCGCCATAGTGATTTTCGTTTTACGTGGGAAAAGAAAATGAGCAAGACCATTTGTATATATGTTAAGAGTGAAATTTGTTTGTGTTCTGTACATACGGGGATAGTAATTAACAAACATGTACGACTACCAAAATGTGGTAATACGACACTTTTAAGAAGCTCCAGAGTTGAACTACTCATCAACGTTCATTTCATAATCATAGGTATAACTATTTGTATCCGTTATTCGAAGTTAGTGCTTCTTAAATGTGCTTATTAATTTGTTACCGATGGAGTCGTGTATGCTCTTTGCCTTAATTTGGTCTCAGCAGAATTGTCTGAATGGATGCATGCGATACCAAGAGTAAATGCCTATTAAAATAAATAGTATCTTAAGATGCTGTTTTTTAAACGGAATATTCTCTATTATTATATTATCTTCGCCTATAAATATTGGCGGTGTACAATTTGGCTTATTCTGCCAAAGCCTCGCCAACCAAACTGGTGTTTGGAGTGGTCCTGTTTCTTGCGCCATTCCTTATTAGATTTGAAGTCATTGCTAATTTGGCTCTCGAGTAGACGGTAAGTAGAGATAGATATGAACAAATAATATAATTTTATCTCTTAATCGATCATATTCTATGCGTATTTATCCGATCGAGCTGAAAGTTTTTAAAGTTAGTATTGAAAAGCGCGTAATGGTTCCTGAAATAGTGCATCAACGTATCTATACATACGTGTCGCATCTCAGAATTTCTTGTAAAAGAACGGCATTGCAAAACATGCCGGCAATTTCCTAGGAATATATAATAACGTTATATACCCGCGTTGGAATATGTTTCTTAAATATAAATAAAAATAATGTTTTTGGTTGTTTTTCTTATGATTAAAAATATTACATTTATTAATTTTGTTATTTTTCTTTACAGATCTTTAATCTACGGGTCTGGTGGATTGTGGAAACAAGTGGTTCGTCAAATAATGTCAATTGTGTCACTAAAAAATAAAATACGTTCTTATCAAGTGTGAGGTATAAACTAGTAATTATTATACGCGTGTATAATTATTTATTGGTGGTAGTGATTAGTGCAGTGTTGACAAGATGATGACCTTGTACAGAACCATTAAAGGTACGAGTACAACGAAGAGGAAACGGCGGGAACGAAGGTATGTTCGGAATTTAAGCAACGATTAAATTTTATGTAGATAACAATTAAATTATTTAAATATATGACTGGTTTACGTTTTGAATTTTCAGAGATAGTAACGGATATTTCTATATCGGTACAGTCGGGATGCTTTCGCCCGCGTTATACGTCAAGAACATTATCCGCCTCCCGTATCCTAAGTCGTAGCATTATGTTAACGACCATAATTGATTGTTTTACACTTGTCTATTGATCAAGCGTTCAGGCAACAATGCGCAAATCTAAGCTAGAGTCAAAAATCGCCTGCAAACGCCTGCATGTGTCACGTGTAATTGTAGGAAAATGAGATTTAATGTAAATAGTTTAAACTTCGTTTCCCAAAATTTCCATAGAGGCGCTTACGCTGTTTTTTCCTTTCCATTGGCATTTATATTCATAAGTTCCAAACTTTCTCATTAATAGCAGGCCTTCGTCCAACCGAAATATATTTACAAGATGTTACTAATTCAGGTATTAATTATTATATTTATTCATTAAGAATAGATTTGCTCTAGCAAAATTTCTTAAAACTTTCTAGCAATCTCGAATCGGATTATTGTGTAAATACTAACTTGTGAATTATCAATTTTAATTATCCGTCTAAAGAAATTATTGTTTAAAATGCAAAATCTACTTAATTACTTCTCGTTACAATAGATTGCTGCTTTACATTTCATGTCTATTGAATAGTTCTCACTTAGTCATTTAACCTACTTCCCGGCTTCGTTACCTATAAATTCTCCACAGAAAGGAACAAGCTTTCGTAAGATAAGATTTAAGTATGCGGTCTGCAAATCCAGCCTAGAATGTTGTCAGGCCGACAAGCGATATAATTTTAATCTACGGCTTAAGAGCCTCATAAACTAAGGGATTTTAGTTATGGATTTTTGTATAAACGTTGAAATATTTTATATTCAAATTCATCTAATTTGAGAATAGTATCCGTTTGGCATAATTTTGATACTTGGCCGGGACTTTCTCGTTTGATATTGTTAAGAAACATTTAATTAGAGCAACACTAATTATTATGAACATTATGTTATATATCTATCTAATGTGGTCAAGAGTTGACCGTCACAAGAGTCATAACAAGTTAATTTCCTGGGTTGATAGTGCATTGGCATTCTAAGGAATGGTTAATGTTAATGCCAGCGCCAATATCTACGAGCCGTGGTGATCACTTACTATCAAGTCATGTCAGGCGGATTTGTTATTTTATAATACTCTACTGTACACCACAAACATAAAATACAGAAATCTTAGGGCTAAACAAAAAAATAAATAATACTAAAAATATATACGAATATTTGATGTGTTGTACAATAGCCGGACTTATGGCTAATTAGCCATCTCTTCGATACAACCCAAATACGCCCGTCCGCTAATCAATTTTACATAAAAAAGGTATATACCTATGTGCGCAAACAGAAGTGCGCTCTCAATTCTTTTATTCCAACACTGCCGAAGAGAGTTTATGAGAAGCGGCTTAACGCGCTTACCGAGGAAGCGAGTGTAACTGCCAGTCTGCCAAAGCCCAAACACCGCGCTGATACTAAAAAAATATTGAAAGAAAAATCGTAAAATCTTTTCTACCCCAACCTAGAAACGTACGAATTCGTAATCTTTGGTATTACCAACACTTTGAATAGCGATAATAATTATATAAATTCTTTTACAGGTATCTCTTCAAACTTGAATTCTCAATAAACACCCAAATAGACAATTATTTAACATCCTCACTTTCGGATTTATAATTGTTAATGCTCCGTTATAAATATAATATATTCTAAGTTATAGGCTTCTTATATTGGAGCGCCGTTTGTAGTGAACGGCCATTTGTGGAAACTCGTTATTCAACACGTTCATAATATTGTGTTAGCTTAACGAAATAGTTTGTGAATTCCTACATAGATGGCGCTGTATGGCGTAAAATATAATATACCTAATAATAAGTATACATGTATTTATTAAGATGGTATATATTATTAGAAATAAAGAAAGAGTTAATTAAAAAATAATGGTTATTTTTTTATAAATCAATAAATAAAGTAAAGAATAAACAGAAAGTTTTCAAACTAAAATGAATATAATATTATTATTGATAAGTATTCTAAAAGATATTGTGTGACAAATTTGAGCTTGAATTATCGTTTATTCTTTCGAATTTTTTTTTAAACATAGATACAATTGGATACTTTTTTGTATAAAAAAAGATATAGGTATATCATGGAATTCTTGTTGGTCTTTTAAAAACTTGTGATTATGTAGTTTATTCATTTGCTAGATATTTTAAGAGACAGTTATCTTAAGTAATGGTAGCGCCCTGAAATCACACGAACGAACAAAAACCGCTTGTTATATATGATTTTATTTAATATTAAAATATTATACATCAATTTATAGATCATTGTGTTGAATTATGGTAAAAACCACATTGAATTTAGCGTGTGAAAAAGTTTGAAGATTTTATTTATATTCATAATATAATATGGATATTAGAGAAAAATATTCCCGAAAAATTTGGCTTACTATAATATCTACTAATTCGAATAAGTTAATTATCGTTATCAATATTAATTAAAAATAGAACCTCGCGTATCATATATTTAAAAAAAATAAAATCGTCTAAGGTTGTTAACCAGACGGTTTTTAACAATAATAATAATTGTACCTAACGACATCCAATTAAATAATAACAACCAGATATATTTTATGGATGAACAAAAAACAGACGAGGCTATTACAGCAAAATGATCGATATTAACCGCTGAAGCAGACAGCGACCGCCGAAATCACAGACTTAATTACAAAACACATACATTTAATTACTCAATTATTTTTTTGTGTGAACTTCATAGATCTCATCGCGCGAGCTATCGATGAAACGTCAGTCGTCAGTATCTGTTAACAAGATAATAGATGAAATACTAGGATTTAAAATTAGACAATAAGTACATTGTGTGAGAAGTTTACAATAAAACAAAAGAACTTGACGGTGTTTTTGGTAGGGAGGCGTCGCATGAGCGCGAACTATTTCATTTAAATGATTATTTGCTTAAGAATATAAAAATATATTTTGATTTCAATGACTTAACAGTTAACCTTTGGAATTACTGAATAGTAACTGTGTAAAAAATTACTGCTTTAAAATAACGTTCTATGTATTTTTTTAAAAAAAAATGTTTTAAATAATATAGCGATAAGTGATTCGTCTTGTTTGTACCTTTTTGGGGTTCCGTACCCAAAGGGTAAAACGGGAAGCTATTACTAATACTTATCTGTCCGTCCGCCCGTTTGTCCGTCTGTCACCAGGCTGTATCTGATGAACTGTGATAATTCGACATTTAATTTTTTTACGGATGATGTATTTCTGTTGCCACTATAACAGCAAATACGAAAAACAGAATAAAATAAATATTTAAGTGGGACTCCCATACAAGAGACATGATTGTCTCCCTGTTTTTATAGATAATAGTACGAAATCCTTCGTGTGCGAGTCCGACTCGCACTTTTTCAGTACTAGAAAGTTTTCCTAAATTAGCCAATATATTACTTGATGGCAAAAGGTCACCCAGCCGAGATGATCCAGTAGATAGAACGTGTGCATCATTACCGATGAATTCTGGTTCAAGCCCTTTCAAGTTCAAGTTAATTTGTGTTTATAATTCAGCTCGGCGGTAAAGGAAAACATCGTGAGGAAACCTGCATGTGTCTAATTTCAACGAAAATCTGTCACATGTGTATTCCACCAACTCGCATTGGAGCAGCGTGGTGGAATATGCTCCAAACCTTCTCCTTAAAGGGAGAGGAGGCCTTAGCCCAGCAGTGAGAAATTTACAGGCTGCTAATGTAAAAGGTCACCACGCAACTTGTCATAGGATTTAAAGTGTTATATTTGTTGTGGCTGTAACAACACTGGTTTCCAATTCAAATTTAAACATACCAGCAATAAAATGTTTAAAAAATATTGCCATTGACAGTGGAATAACTGATAAGTGGGATATATACGACCAATTCGAGCTTGACAAATCCTTTTAAAAAGTCTCTAGAGCAACAATGCTGCGCGTTTGAACTGTCTAGTAAATATCTTGTTTTGACACCATTGCATTAACGAAAGGATTTATTTATCAACATTACCAATATTTGCCACGCTTACGACGCCTACATATTAGAAATAGGGGGTCTCTTGTATCGCAATAAACACACAAATACGACTTTATCCGTGTTTAGCTCGGGGTAAAACGTGTTCAAATTGAATTGACATGTTCCAGATAAAATTATAGTTATTTATTATCGACTAGAGCCTTCGAAAACATAAGTCTACGATACAAGGTTTGGGAGTTGATGTTAATATCTGTAAGACATAGACTTAATGATTTAAAACCGGTTTTTCTCGGTATAATCTACATTTAACCAGTGTTAGCTTTACAATTTAGGTAAATAAACATTTGTAAATTAACGCTTCGAACGTACCTTTTTAAATAAAGTACCCATCACAGACATAAATTCTATGATATGGATGTTTCACATATTGACTGTTTGTCTACAATCTGTTAGAGTGATCGCCTTTTAGTTGCAGTTCTACTTCTTACAGAAGTTTTTGGTGTGAATTTACATAACGTCTACCCTAACGAGCAATGTAAAGCAAGAGGGATTCCGCTTCGGTGTCCACTAAAGCAATTTCTCGTGGAAATATGATTGCACAACTTAGATACGATACTTGACATGGGTTTAAATACCTACATAATTTTATTAGGTAATATAGAATCGTAAGTAGACACAATAGACTGAGCGTTGTAATGGTGCTTCCTTATTTTGTAAATAGGCCACGTTTGATAACTGCGTGGGTACCACCCACCGAAATGGTGATTTATTGGGAAATTATAATAAGTATATTCTCATTCACTATTTACATGCATATTAAAATACTGGTAACATGTTTGGTATAAATTTAAACTTATTTGAATGAAGTTTTCATTCGTGGATCACGGGTTTTACGTCCGTGCATTTTTCGAGATAAAATTGCAGTTTCAAAAAGAAATTACGTTTTAAGCACTTTCTTTATACAAAAACGTATTTACATTTGCTTGGTTCTTCTATTTACATTTACGAGCCGAGATGGCCCAGTGGTTAGAACGCGTGCATCTTAACCGATGATTTCGGGTTCAAACCCAGGCAGGCACCACTGAATTTTCATGTGCTTAATTTGTGTTTATAATTCATCTCGTGCTCGGCGGTGAAGGAAAATCATCGCGAGGAAACCTGCATGTGTCTAATTTCAACGAAATTCTGCCACATGTGTATTCCGCCAACCCGCATTGGAGCAGCGTGGTGGAATATGCTCCAAACCTTCTCCTCAAAGGGACAGGAGGCCTTTATCCCAGCAGTGAGACATTTACGGGCTGCTAATGCTAATGCTTCTATTTATGCGTGAAAGAAGGATTTCATATGTATTCAGCTTATTGCAGTTGTCTGATGTTAATAAGCGTCGCCCTACGATACTTTTAGTTCTCCAACTTCTGCATCCAGTTGGGTTCCACCAACTTTTTTGGGTTATCGGTCCACCTAGCGCCCTAACTTATGTTCACCGATCAGGAGTCACTACTCCAGGGCTCGTCTTCTCTTTCGACGTTCGAGACCGGCTGGTCACACATTGTCATTTCAGCTTGTAAGATTGCTAATGATGCTACATTTTAACTTATGTTAAAATTATCAGTTTTGTAATCTATGTTGGTAACTTTAATTTTCCATCGGACAATCTTATTTCTTATTTCATCCTCAAAAATATTTCATGCATATGGCTTCATAGACTTCTCAGTGACCTTGAATTCCATGTTTACCTTTGTCCACGTTTTAGCTATCACAAAACATTTTACTTTTAAAATATTGGTAAGGATTTATAAATAAATAAATATATATTGGACAACATCACATACGTTACTCTGATCCCAATGTAAGTAGCTAAAGCACTTGTGTTATAGAGAACACTTGAGAAGCACTTGTCTCGGCGGGGAATCGAACCCGGAACCTCGGAGTGGCGTACCCATGAAAACCACTACTCGGCCACGGAGGTCGGCAAAGGATTGATTGCCATATTAAATAACTGTCTGCTAGGCATGTAGTGCGAAGATGATTTATAACTGAATCATCGGATTTCATCTTATATTGATTAAGAAATTGGTTAAATTTTTATATATTTTCCATTTTTCGTCTGACTAATAAGTATAGTCATAAGAAAAAGCAAGAGGTGTCGCGGGATATCCGATTGGCACAAAGTTGCTTTAAATATATATATATATAATATAATTAAATCACATTAACAAATATATTTTTAAAATCATGCGTGAATTAAAGCAATAACAAAAATGAAGTTTTAATGATATTGACAACAGAAAGAGACCACTGTCTCTTTCTAATGTATACTTTTCACGCTAGAAAGAGAGGGAAAGGTTACCTAGGGGATATAACGCTTCTTTCTTATTTCTGCTAATTCGGTCTCTAGTAAGCCGTAAGTAAAAGAACTTCGTTTCAAAGCCTATATTATTTCGATAAAATATTACGCTTAATGGAAAATAATTGTTTATTATTATTAGGAATATAACAATTAGTATAAAGTAGCAACTATGTCTAATTCACATTACCATTTATTAGTAAATTATAGTTTAATTAGTAGTTAAATTGGACCATTGACTCATTAGTCATAATGATACAATTATTTCACGAAAATGTTATAATTTCATATCATTATATCGTAGTTTATTTGATCATTTATTATATAATATGTGAAGATTAGTTAACATATTTATATATTTAAACTTTAATAGTAAATTTGCGAAAACATCGTAATCTTTAATGTTTTTGGCTCTATTAAGGCCGATAAGTAATGAATGTTTTTACACTAAAAAAATAAGAGCATTTTTCTGTTAATTCGTTTAAAGAGATTGTAGAATATTCTGAACATTTTTATATGCAATCAGTGCACAAAAAACGAACAAAGAACCACAGGCTCATCAATATTACACCGCTACCGCACAGCAGTAATTCCATCGCGGTGTGGTCTTTTATTTATCACTAGAACAAATTTTTAATTGGTCTGGCCTTATCAAGTAGATAAACTAACAATGCTGTTGAGATAATGGATCGTAAGTGAAAATTTATGTTTTAATAGTCGCGAGGTGTCTTTTTATAAGAGTCTCTCAAAATTCCGCGCGCGCGTGCGTACTGAGATACTATATATGTCTACACGTGAACATGTTTGTTTTAATTATAACGTTTTGATATATTTTAGTTTCAATATTTAGTGCGAATAATTCGCATAAAATTGTTTAAGTAATTTGAATGCATAAAGATAAAAGGGTTTTATAAAATTTTATTAATGTGCTTGTAGAGATTATTGATAAAGCTAGAGGTATATAAATTACAAATCAACAAAGACAAAGTTATAATAAATTTGCGTTTTGTGATAAAATATTTTTAAGTCAGATCAAATTATATTAACTGAAATTGTTTGTTCCATTTTTAAAAGGATTTCATAATAAGGAATTTATTTTGAAAGAGATTATCCCTTTCAATGTAGCGTTATTGATATCATGTAAAATAACAAAAAAAACTAAATCGAATACCTGTAACATATATCAATATATATTCAAAAACGCAAGCAGATAAATACCAGAGAGCAGTAATGAAATTCGTACGACAACCGATTCCGTGAAGGAATGTTTGGAATAGAATAATCATGACGGTTCAAAAAACTGGCACTCTTGATTAATGTATTAACGCGATTGCTTTCTTAATAATTCTGTCATTTTATTATTGCTGGTATTTTTGATTGGTTAAAATATCTTATATTCTGAATTGTCCATACGACTAATCGAATTTTCGAGATGTTCTAATTCTCTCTTAATTCATTTCAGGAGTTGATTGTTTTAAGTTCAAAATCATTTTAGGTCATTAATATTTTTGTTGATGAATTGAAACTTAGAATTGATTCTAAGTTAGGAATTAAATAATAGAGATACTGGTTTTGTTTGACGCATTAATGGCCTGTAAACTTTATTCTTTCGGCGTATATCAATCATCGGTATTGCTGAATTTTGGTATGACGGTGAGGAAAATAGTTTACTGGTATGACCTACCATTTTATATCTCGTAGTTGGTGATGCATTTTCGGTGTAACAATCTATACTAATATTATAAATGTATTTTTCACATCCACAGCACTGAATCTAATTAGATCAAATTTAGTATGAAGCAAGCTTGAACTCCATAAAACGACGTGTACTTTTATTTCTAACACGAGCGAGGCCGCGGGCGACAACCAGTTACTTTATTTTTTACAATGTCCACCGCTTTCTTTTTATTTTACAAAATAAGAGAAAATTAAATCACATTAGAATATATATTTATATTGATTAATATCTCGTAAAGTATCCTTTATTATTTCTTTTTATTTTATTTTTTAATTATTCTGTACCACGACCAAGATATTTATCGCACCACAAAATCAAACCGAAAAAAAAATAATAATTCGATTGTTTTTAATCAAACATATAATTCGCGTAGAGTGCTTAAAATTCGAGATATTAGCTGTTGTTTGCTTAGCTCATTGTATTTTGAGACTTCAAATATTATTATTATAAATAACGACACGAGTAACTATTAATAAAAGACTAGTAGTACCTCTACAGAGCATAAAACAAAGTCGCTTCAAGTCATATCCTTTAGATATTTTAAACTACGGTACGGATTTTAATGCGTTTTTTATCAATAAACAGAGTACTTCAAGAGAAAGGTTCATATGTGTAATACATAATACATATATTATAGTAGAGAAAATTTTAATTCTCCTAGTCGGAAAAAACAAGAATTTTCTTTCTGTTCTTCTGTTTGTGTTTCTGTGTTCCTTTTAGGTATAAGTTTGCACTTGCATACTATTATTTACAATAGCAAAACCTTTTTCGTTGAATGATTTACAAACATATATTTTTATATTGACACATATATATTTTTGTGATAGTGAGAATACACTTATTACGGAAATAAAAGTACTAATATAATTTTATTACGCTTTCTAAGAGCTCTAAGTTGATGTTCGTTAGACATAGTTAAGTTACAATTTATTAATTTGAAAGAATACATACAAAACGCGATCAGACACGGTGCAATTATATTTTTCTTATTCAGTATATTAATAGCTATTCAATAACAATTATCACTATATTTGGAACTAACCATATTTAAGAATGAGGTAACATATATGTCTTTTGAAATTTTACCTAATCCGTAAACAGAGAAATAGTTTAATATTTAAAAAAATGTGATAGATCCCTAGTGCCCCACTCCGGTGTAATCCTCTACATTTTGAGGAGAAGTTTTGGAGCTATAAGCTGGGCGTCTACGCCGCATTGTTGGACACACATGCACGGAGAGCACAAAATAAATATAAACCTAAATTAAACCCATGAAAATTGAATGGTTGCCCAGGTTTGAATCCGCAATCTTTGTTTAAGATTCACGTGTTTTAGCCTGTGTTCCATATCATCGAGTGTCATATATCTTTTGTTTATATATAGTCTATATATTCATGTCTTAAGTGTGAATGTAATTCCACGATTACGTCAATAACTAGTTTCGTACAACGGAGCAAAACGTAAACGTTAACTTCTCGGTAGCGAAATGTTGCAATGGTTAGTTAGGAAATATTAAAAAATCTCACATTAAATTTCATTTCTTAAAACACTAATCATATTAAACATATTCCTTACTGCATTAACGTTAAAGTCTAAAATTGCTTAACATATTTATTTTACACGACCGTAAATAAGGTGCAAATGTGCATCAAAATGTTTACACAGCGCTTTACTTTCAAACCTTATCTCGAGTATCGGCAGTAAAAAATGTAATAATACGTTAACTGCTTTTGTAATGGCTTACGAGCGTCCTCATGAAGGGCTGACTTAAATAAACTAGGTTAAAGAAGACTCGAATTGTCTTTTTCTATAATAGTGGTAGATGGACGGGGAAATCGTCCTGATGGTAAGTGGTCACCACCGCACTTAGGCGATGTAAGAAATAATAATCATTCCTTACATCCCCAGTGTGCCACCAACCTTGGAATCTAATATGTTATCTCCCAATAGTGATTACACAGTACACTGACTAACTCATCCTCCAAACCGGAACACAACAATACTAAGAATTTCTATTTGGCAATACGTGATAGTGGAACTCTTCAATGTCTATAAGTAAATCCTTCAAGGTCGCATTATTATTATTTGGGCAATTACAATTAAATTGTTTGTGTATTTTAAAAATAAAATAGGTAAATAAATATAAAACAGCATCACATACATTACTCAGATGCCATTGTAAGTAGCTAAAGCACTTTTTTATGGAATATCAGAAGTAACGAAGGTACCACAAACACCCAGAACCAAGACAACATAGAAAACTAATTAACTTTTTCAACATCGACTCGGCCAGGAATCGAACCCGGGACCTCGGAGTGGAGTGACCTCGACCACGGAGGTCGTCATCAAAAATATTATTTACTTATATATATTTTAGTTAAAACAATAATACACGATTGGTAAAATGACAACGTAAGATTTGATATTCAAACGCGGTCATCTCAAGAAATACCAGTTTGATTTGAATAAATCTTTCTATATTGAATTTATTAAAGCTCGTTTCTTGCGTAAGGCTATATACTATTTTTATTTCACTCCTCGATCCTTAGGACTTCTTAAGTGAGATCGTAAACGTCAAGTTATTAGGCAAACGTCGACAATTGATGACGACGATGGCAGGATATATAACATACATATATAATTGTATTTAACTAACATGATTGTATTTTTAGATGTTGACCAAGAGTAACTATTAAATTTCTTGCCGATTCTTCTCGGTAGAATCTACATTCCGAACCGGTGGTAGCTTTACTTAATATAGTTGGTTAAATGACGATTCAAAAGTGCTTGTAAAAGCCTTCTTGAATAAAGTATATCATGATTTCGATTTGGACGACAGGTACAAGAGTACGGCAACGCTTTGGGTGGGTTTTTAGTTCATTACAAATACGTATATATACCTACTACCCAACCATAATAAACAATATCTACTTATATTGGACAAAGTGTTGATTGACATAAAATCAATAAATTTAATAAGCAATTTTATTTAATATCTTGAACGGTTTAAATAACAATAAGGGGCTAAACTTTTGTATAGTATTTTTTATTTAAGTCATTGATAAGGATCAGATCACTGGTGAGGATAATATAAGTAATTGTAATTTGTTAGTAGTCGAAATATTAATTACGATATGATGTTAAGTCTCAGATTTGTTGTTTTTTATATTATTTTATTTAACACACAAATATAATTGACCAACTTTGACGTGCTATTATAAATAATCTCTAGACAAAGTGATTAATATTTTACACTGTCTTGACATTTCAGTAATTATGTATAATAACTACATATACGTATAACCAATATGACTGTAACATATAACAAAGTAAAGTCGCTTTCTGTAACATGTATGTATTAAATAAAACAATGATCGCTAATTTTATTTTTAATACCAATATTTCACAGTAACTGTTTTTGAACTATGTGGACAAGCCTTTAGGGGAATGATCAATGACTATCGTAGAGGTTTTTAATCTTAAATAGTTTATTATATATAGTGTTCATCCCCGTTCAAACCTGACTGTTCTAATATAATTTACTTGGTGGTAGGGCTTTGTGCAAGCCTATCTGATAAGGTACCACCCACTCATCAGATATTCAACCGCCAAAAAGCAGTACTCAGTATTGTTGTGTTCCGGTTTGAAGGGTGAGTGAGCCAGTGTAACTACAGGCACAAGGGACATAACGTCTTAGTTTACGAGGTTGGTGGTGCATTGGTGATGTAAGGAATGGTGAATATTTCTTACAGCGCCACTGTCTATGGGCGGTAGTGACCACTTACCATCAGGTGATCTATTTGCTCGTCCACCCACCGATATCATAAAAAAAATATTTATAATAAAAAAAATAACTCATTATAATAGCGTGGACGAAATCACACCTCCGATTGATTTAGTTAGATTGTAAAACTTAATTAGTTTCACAATAGTAACACTGGCCAAGACCGTATGGGGCCGAGTCAAAATAATATAGAAGGGTAAGGATTGCGCATTACAATTACAATCAAATGTCACAAACAATAATGTATTATACAAAATGAAAGTTTGGTCACTATTATCAGCATTCATGTGCGTTTGTTACACAACATTGTTATTATATCAAGAGAACTATTGTTAGTTTAGCTGCGTAATACGTTGCTATCATATGTCAATATATATTGTTAATATTTATAATGTGATTAAATCAATATTATTTGTGTGTAAATATTTTATAAATATTTAACAATACACACGGTCTTCACTTGCTACGTTTTGAGTTCATTATTCATATATCGTGTGGAAATTAATGCGTATCACATCAAATAAGTTTTGTTATTAAAGCTTGTGTAATTGTTTAAAGTATTTCTGACTAATACTCTCTATGTCCCTCTCATTGTATGATTGACCGGCAATCTGACGAGACGTGAGAAATATCACGTGTATATTATTATTACATTTCCGAATAAGTGTTATAACTTTGTTTACAATCGTAAGAATATATAAATTATAAACGTAGATTGGGATCAAAGCCGCCATTGAAATTTCATGTTCTTAATTTGTGTTCACTATTCAATAAAATACTATCACATGTGTGTGTGTCTACCGACAACACAGCGTAGAGCAGTGTGGTAGAGTATGCTCTGAGTCTTTTCCTGGAAAGTAGAGTGGTGGTATTTTTACAGGCATTTAGTTGACTAGCGGCTTTCTCTAGTAGTAGCGTGAAAATACTGCCTACTGTAGTAGGCAAACCTTTTTATACCGACTAAAGGTTTAAGTTCAAACGAAAAATAATTTGAGCCGATACAAGTTGCTGGTATTAATTCAAATATGCTGGAATTTTCTGTATTATATAATTTTACAAAATAATTAACTATAATCAATCACGAACTACGAGATAAAAGAATAGGTCAATTATTCCATATTAAAGTAAGTAACATTTATGCAATGAGTTATAATATTTAACGAAACGGTCTTAATCTCAGCTCAATCATTCTTAAACGTATTTTCAACCGCGATAAACAGCGCCTTGACTTAACTTTTGAAATGCTGTACATTCTTTCTAGATCTGCATAGAGCACCCTAATATTTAAAAATATGTCATCGTTTTAAGCTTTATTACAACTTGAAAAGATCCAATTTCGACTGAATTAATATTCAGGTGAGAATGGTAATTGAGCCCAGTAGATCGTGACTTATGATTTCATTATAGCTCGTGCGGCGCTTAAGAGCTCTTGCGACAGAATAGCACCCTATTTACGAGTACGTGTAATAAGAGAATTGAGTTGATTGATATCTCTAGACTAGCATTCTTATTATAATTTTATCCTAATCTGTATTCAGTCGAACAGGAAAACTTCAAGTAATTTTGAATCATCAAGCGTTACCCTGTTTCGAAAATTTACGAACGTTAACGAACTTTACTTTATTAAAGTAAATTATAAAAATATTCACTTTGTCACGACGAAGATAGATTTCTTTTAGCATTTATTCCACATTAGTTCTAACTGCAGTATCCAAGACTCGATTCAATTTAACTACCAATTATTAATTAACAATAAAAACAAATTTTATTCGAGTTAACAAATATTGATTAGTTTTTGTTGCTTCAATTTGATTAAGAGTGTATTCAAATGGCATATATAAGGGAGACAGACAAATATGTATGTGTGTGTTTTGATATGCGTAAGAAAGAATCAATGTGTTTTCTTTGTAGTGTTGCAAAAATATTATAAATAATGTATCGTGTGAGCTTAGACTATAAAAAAATGCAGACGGAGCGCACGGAACATATTAGTGAAGCCACAACATCGAGTATGAAATCAAAAACGATTACGTAATATTTATAATCTGAGCGCGCAAAGCAAACAATTAGAGAATCTTATTTACTATGGATTTGTTGTTTTATGTATTCACTTTTTTATTGACATCTGAGAAATCACTTTAGAGAATAGAAGAAGTTTTTACATTATTACATTAGCAGCCTGTAAATTTCCCACTGCTGAACTAAGGCCTCCTCTCCCTTGAGGAGAAGGCTTTGGAGCATATTCCACCGCGCTGCTTCAATGCGGGTTGGTGGAATACACATGTGGCAGAATTTCGTTGAAATTACACACATGCAGGTTTCCTCGCGATGTTTTCCTTTACCGCCGAGCACGAGATGAATTATAAACACAAATTAAGCACATGAAAATTCAGTGGTTCCTACCTGGGTTTGAGCCCGAAATCATCGGTTAAGATGCACGCATTCTAACCATCTCGGCTCTTCGGAAGAAGTTTGATAACACTAAAATATTTATCGTTTATTTTTTTAAATCTGAAAAGCGACGCCTGTACTCGTACACGTTTTTGTTTATTTCGTTTCCAGTTCTACTTATATATTTTGATATTTATTAAACTATAATTATTGATTAGGATTGTAAAATGATTCCTATTATGTTACACTAACATTATTATGTCGGGACCGACAGCCTCAGTGGACGCCGCACTGAACTAAATCACAGCTGAACAATTAATAGTCTAACTTACAGACTTATTCATGACTGAATCTATTGAACTTAATATTCTTATATAAGTGTTTGGACTTGATTAAATAATTATATAATTATGATGTATTTAGATGCACGTAGGTCAAGTAAACAAAATAAATAAAATGTATAATATATTTTGTTTATGTGACCTCTGCTTTCATTGACCCGATTTTGGTTTGAACCTAGTCCCAAGAAATTTACAGTCTAAAGAGCTAGACTAGACTAGAGCTAAAACTAAAGCTAGACTATAATTATAGATCAATGACGCAATCAAGCAATCAATATATGATCTTTTTCCCGAACCTCATTTTTATGTCCATTAAAAATCCATTAATTCACTGAAATAAATTATATCGATAATAGATTAATATATCCGTATGCATTTAAATAAATGCAAATTACAATACTTCAGTTCCATTAAATTGAAATCGACGATCCTCCTTTACAAGTTCACATAATTTGAAGTCGAAATAGTAAAGCTCACCCGAATAGGGCTCTTAAAAGCAGTAAGTTACAACGATACTATCAAGTAAACATTGTATCCAAAATAGTAATAAATTGAGGCGGTACGTACAAATAAATCCATTTTATTTATAGAGGGACAGAACACAACCAACCTGACAGATTGTGGAACGATGAACACATCTTGTAATTGTATACTGAACGTCGGAGGTCCCCAATTGACGTTATAATAGAACTTCAATGCAATGAAAGAAATCTTACTTCGCCGTTTTCTACATGTCCAATAATTTCCAAACGCAGCGGATAGGATGTCTACAGCCAATACATTACTGTTTTATTTGAATTGTATTTTGCAGATCATTGGAATTATTGGTTTTTTTTTATGTGTCAACTTGCGGCTCTTTCCCTATTTTTGTTTTGATGTATCAATGTACCGAACTACGCGTTTGTTCTTTTATTGTTATCGAATGTTTATTGTAACTTATTAAAATTTATTAAAAAATCGTAATTTGCGTACCTTATAGAAATTTAAAATGGGATATTCAATTGTATTTAATTTTAGGTTCATTTTCGTTTGAAGTCCGTTTTCATTAAATCGACTTAAAATGTAAAGTTCACGAAGTTCACGAAGGTTAAATATTTTATGAGCATTGTAGTCGTGATTTGTTACAAAAAACTTGGATCCATTGTCCATCAGGACCCTATGAATAGTTATGCAAAACGGAGCGCAAGTGACAACGCAATGAGATGCGCGCGCGCATTGTGCGCACCGCGTATTGAACTGCCCGCCAGCGGATGCGCTTACTGCGCGGTGTTGGGCGTATTTGACTCTAAAATATTATTTTAAGGATAAAATTGTATATTATTCAGCAAAAAGTTTTAGCTAACAATTATTAAAGATATATTTTATATAAAGGCACAAGAGACATAATATCTTCATTCCCAAGGTTGGTAGCGCGTCGGTGATATCAGGGGTGGTTAATATTTCTGATAGTCTCAATTTGAGGTTGGCTAAGGTGATGTGCTTTATTTGTGTTTATAATTCAGCTCGTGCTCGGCGGTGTCTAATTTCAACGAAATTCTGCCACATGTGTATTCCACCAACCCGCATTTGAGCAGCGTGGTGGAACATGCTACAAACCTTCTCCTCAAAGGGAAAGGGCCCTTAGTCCAGCAGTGGGAAATTTACAACCTGCTAATGTATGGTGAGCATCGTAGCCCATGGACATTTACACTATTAATTATAACAATTTTCATATGAATAACACTATTAGGTTCGAAGTAATATTTATTTATTCAACATCATGAAATCCATTGTAATGGTTATACAAACAAAAAGGTTTTCTTTGAAGAATTTTTCAGAAACAAACTGATGTTTGGAAGTGGTACCAACTTCGAACTACCAACTAGGAAATCAAGTAAATTCATTGGCCCTGTTTATAAACTCTCTTGGTTTTATCATACTATTATCAGCTATAAAATTTTAATTATTTTTCAGTTGCTTAGTCTTCAGTGAGAATGGTAAGGGGGACATCCTCTGACATTACCAAGATACTACACCAGTATATATTTCTATAGATAAATAGTTCAAGCATTCGCATAAAAATCTATATGATCTTAGTCCAAATAGACATTATTACCTTAACTGTTAAAATATACATAGTATATAATTATGCATTATTGTAAGACCAAATGAGTTATGTTTTTATAAATGTCATAGAGTAAATAACCCGGTCGAGCGGGGACCGCATTGGTTTGTTGAGTCTTCTTCGCGTAGAGGACCAATGAACAAGGTTCCTCGTGTTAACACAGTCTAATGGTTCATGTAATATATCGTATATTGCGTTTGAATAAAGCTTTATATGTATATAAATAAACTCGGCTGTAGTTCATGTCTTAAACCTACAATATGGATGAATAAATTGTAAAATCTTTGCACTGTGTTCTACACTTGGATATACATTTAACGAAAATGTACTCATGTAGAGTTCAGTTTCATTACTGAAGTTGATTTTATTTAGTGTATTTAGTGTGTCTTCATTAAAAGTGTTAAGCAAAGAATTATAAACATAACTTCAAGATATATTTATATAAGATTATATTTAATTTTAAATTTAATTTTATTTTTAATTTTAAAATTTAAGATTAAATTATAAGTGTTACCAATGGTATTGTTTTTATATTACTCCGATGTTGTAATTGCATTATGAATTAATAATATGCAATTAATCAATAAATTAATAGTAAGATATTAAAATATATATATAATGTTACTAAAAATATACGAAACTTAATAACAATGCGAAGATATTACTCAGTGGCAGAACACGCGAATCTTAAGTAATAATCGATTAAAACCCGTGCAAGCTGTACAGAATGTGTATGTACTTTATTTGTGTTTATAAGTCATATCATGATCGACTGTAAAAGAAAACATCGTGAGCAAAGCATGCGTCGGTAAAAAATCTATCATATATTTCCCCTAATCCATTTCATAAGTGCGTGGAATAAACTGCAACCATTTTCAAACACATATAGATAAAAGAAATATAAATACCGTCGATGGTATTTACATTTATCAACAATCTGATTTATCTTGAGAAATACCAAAAATGTCTTGACAATATAAAAACACTATCACGACATCAGAACCTAGGTGACTGCGTTATCATGCATTCATGTTTTACAAAGCTTAAACTCGGATATTACACGATTTATTCGCACCGACACCCACCGTAAAACACATGTAAATTACGACTATCGCATCAGTGAATGGCAATGACGACGTTTCTATTTACAAAATAAGAGCTATATTTGCGTGTACATTTACGGTATATGTATCACCTATCCTGAAATGCATCATACGTTTGTACTATACATCACGACCTACGAAGACAATGCCTATAAGCTCCCATGTGCCATAAATATGATATGTCATCTTACTTTCAGTGGGGTGTCTAAAACGTTCGATCTTTGATACCCCTTTACATAACTAGCGAGACACCCTGACTATGCATACACACAATCTTTAAATATATCATATGTAATTGTAAGACTTGAGATAAATATATTTTATTAGGAAAACCAAGCAGACGTTGTCACGCCTGTGTTTAAATACCAACAGTCATGGCGATCGGTTGAACGGTATTGGATTTGATGTGACACGATACTACGACGTGGATATTAGAAAAACCTGCTCAATGAAAACACACAGATGACACAGACTAAATGTTATTGTAATCGATAAAAATCGAAGTCTATCTTTGTCTCAAACATATTATATATATATATATTTACATTTACGAATATTATTAATTAAGATCTTTATGCGAGCGTTTCACTAATTTATTAATATCTCTGAGATTACGAATTGCTTATAAAATAGGTCAAAGAGTACAAAAAAATTAATTAAAAATAGTTGTCGACATTTCTGTGAAGGTATTTCTGTAACTTTCATCTATAAAGTCGTCTTATGACATTTCAATTAAAATAAGCTTCGTAGATCGCATTGCATATTTACAAAAAAGTACAACGTATACATATTTACAATGTTTTATAATCCGTCTGTCTGTATTTGAGTTAGTTTGATAGTAATGTGAATACTTGTATCTATCAAATTTATATTTTAAAGCGAAGTTGCCGAACAAACAGACCATCTTGCTTATATAATACGCAGATTTCTTATGGTATACATTTAGTTGTGCGGGCGACACCTACTTACTGAAATGTTTGAAATGAGTCTACAATACAAGAGCAACTCATGTAAACAATGCTTTTTGATCTTTCATCGCTTGCTCAGTTTATTTAAGCTCTGTACAAACTGATTCGAAAAAAAAAAACGAGTGGCATCGTGGTTCACCCAGTTAGATCAATATTTCTTTATATATACATTAAAATACATGCATACAGATTAAAATAAACTTACAACGTTCAGAGAGAAATTAAATAAAATTATAAATACATATATATCTCTATACAAACAGCGATGGCGCTCACGCCAAACATCTATTTTGTAGTAATATACATATTGTCTATTCCAACCACGGAGGACAAATGTCAAATAAACAACATTTGACATCGAATCGATGCGATATCATTGGTCAAGAGCTTGAATAATCTTGATATTTATTAGGAAAAAAATGACGTTTCGAACATCGTCGAAGCTGTTATTACTTTGGATGTTAAATTAAAGTGAATATAAGTAGTCAAAAGTTTGGAATTATAAAGATATATGTACTAACGTAGTGTACAACATAGCTGAGCTTATATCAAGGTCATGGAAGACGTAATCTAAGGTTTAGTTTTCTTCAGTCTTCCTTCGACTGGAAAAGGCTATATAAGTATAACCACTTTTAAATATACAGACAAACTATTTAGAAGTCTTAACCTTATTTCGGTCTTGATCTAATTCGCCGAGTGTCGGGAATCAAACGTACGAATTCGAAAAAAAACATAACAAATGTGTACTTCTATTCAAATATTTTATATTGTCTGTTTGAAAGCAGATATTATGTCATAAGTTATTAAGGATTTACTAAGTGTAAGTCGAGGTGAATTTAATAAAATTGTATCATAAATATTTAGCAACAATACATAAAAATAAATTGAATATACATTTTATATTATAAATGCTTGACAGTTCATGGTGAGCTTATATATATACTTTTCGTTATGAGATTATTTTGAATATTTTTTATCAGTTTTATTACGTCATAGATTATATCACAGGCGGACTGACAATTGGGCTACCTCGGGTCGCGTTGGTAAGCTGTCCATAGACATTGGTACTGAAAAAAATATACTCATATCATCAATACGCCACCAACCTTTGGAATTAAGATATTATGTGATATGTCCCTTTTACCTGAAGTTACACTGCCTCATTCAGCCTTCAAACAAGAATACATCAATACTACTTATTGCTGTTTGACGGTAGAATACATGATGAATGGGTGGCATCTACCCTACCACCAAGTGGTTATACTAGTACTATAATACTAATGGACGCACGCTCAAACGGTCATGAAAGAAGTTATACCATTATGGATATAGAGATATTTCTCCTGGCATGGAAAGGAATTCGGGGTTCAATTGAACCCATTTCCCTACTGTTAGTTCGAATTGCGTACCTTATACATAATATATATATATATATATATATATATATATATATATAATACGTGTATTTAAATAATTATATATATATATATATAATTATTTAAATACACGTGTTTTTTGGTTAAATGAATTTTCTCTTTATATTTCCCATAAAAAAAATACCATAAATATTATCATCAAGAATTTCTATGGTATGCATAATAAAGGATTTGGTTAATTTTGATCTGAATTATAAATGATTGATGTTTACCTTCAATTTGGAGCTAGGAACGATATCAGATAAAAGACAAAAATGATAAAACGCAAGCGTAAAAAATGTACATACAAACATTAAAATTTTCTAGATTTTTTAAAAATTTAAATCATTTATTCAATTGAAAACTATACTTTTATAAATCTCTTTAAGTTTAAATTTTATTAAATATTTAATTACAAATGTAATCGTATTCAAATGAAATATGTTTTAAGAAAGTATCAAAATTTTGATATCTATAATTCGAATCGAAAAACACTTCCTGTTTTATCACGATAACGATAGTATTCACTAAAAGAATCAATCTTTAAAAATTAATAACAAAATTAACTCACACGCATTCCTTGAAATCGTTCTTCAATTCGCCACTTGCGTTTCGCAGAGTTCATAAAGTTTTTTCTCGTGTACGGTTCAATCTGCCAAATAAATCAATGAATGGTCAGCGGGTCCGGTTGTATTGAGTGAATTAAGAGTAAGTTATTTATATACACGGACGGTGATAAATATTTAAGGTACCGTAATCTCGTTATTGCATCATTGGGCGCCAATTTTAAACCTGCTGTGGGATTATTCTGTTTGATAACATCAGAATATGAATTCAGATTTTAAATAAGGAATGAGAACAGATAATTAAGTCATAGATTAGCTGATGCCCAAAAACGATGCCAGTGCTAATTAAGGAAAGGAGTTTCTTTTGGGCCTCTTAACACAGGTTTATTCTTCCAAGCTGACAAATATATCTAAATGTTTAGGAAACAGTGCTTATCTGATTATTACTTTTCCGGAGATCCGAATAAAAAAAATACATTATAGATTTCAAAATAAATATGCTCGTGTAAATTGAATCAAACGATGATATCGATTCAAAAATGTTATTATATTCAACCTTATTCCACCCTTAGGTGTTGGAATTTCAGAATCATTAAATCAGTACACAACCAGTCAATGAATACTTACTATATAATTTTTAATTATTTATTTAAACGACTATTTGCTAATAATATGATTTTTAATTTAATTTTTTGACAGACTTCTTACATTAAAAAAATAGCTAAACTTAAACATTCCATTCCAGAGTACGCTTATATTTAGAACACTTCAATTGTTAAAAATAAAATAAAGAAACTACACATGGAACATCTTCACAAGGAATAATATAATCGTATTAAGTAAAGAGGTTAAATATTTAGGTAATCAATCAGAGTTATGTCGTGTTGTCAGTCTTCACCTTGTTTTTTCATCAGGTTTGTGTCCGACTGTTACTCGACTTACCTAATAAAGCGAACTCGAGGTTAGTAGGCTGTACGTGTTAGGTCATTTCTCTGAAAACATTAGCCTTTTCGAGCAGGAATTTTGTTGAGAAAATCTACAAATATTTCGTTATTACTTTTAATGGATTAGTATCAATGTTCGTGATGGGACATTGCTGAATAAATTATAATCTGAGATTATTTAAACGTTTATTAAACAAGTTCACCTTCGTCTATAAAGTGATGTATTAAGACGAGTTATTGATGAACATATATTATAAATTTTAAGTTACTTTAACTTAATGAATGCACAGACAAACCTACTGATGGTCAAATGTATCCTTTATCTCATTCAACCTTTTACCGTCTAAGCAAGGGATGACCAATCTTTCATTACGTAGTCTACTTTGTATGTATGTATGTAAGTGCTGTATTATGACTTATTAGCACAAAATACTACTGCTAGATAGGCGTCCCTTATCTCATTCTACCATTCACGATAACCATCATCACGTAGTCTAGTTAACCCCCTACCATCGTCCGACCGTATTTCAGAATCGTCTTCTATTTGAGTTGTTATCATAATACATGAGTTCCTAATTTCACGCAAAGAGTATTTGTCATGCGATAGACGTTTCCAGAAGACGTCAGTGATTTAAGTGAAGCGTAATGTAGTATTCCCGATGCAGTCTATCAGTCTGACTATCAGTATTTTGCGTTCCATTGCTTGATAAACCTGAGACGAGACATCTGCTGACCGGTACGAGACCAAGTTTGGAAAACACATGTCAGGACGGGAAGTATTCACATCTCCATAAGTTCACATTTAAGGAATATCGATATATCGTACATATTAAAAAGTGTAACGGTGCCGCATGTGTGTTAGTGTGTTCGCTTGTGTTTGTGTGTATGCATTATGTTAAATTTAACTGTAGATATAAATAATAATTTCTAGAAATATCGTAAAAGTTGTTTTGTTATCCCGGGAAATGACAAAACGTAACGGATATTCAAAAAACTGCATCAGCATATTCAATATCTACGCAAAGAATGCCGAAAACATAAACATGTGTGTGTATAACACATACATGTCCATGTGCATACTACACGCTTAACTTCCTTGAATTATTGGAACTGAAAATATATCAGAATAAGGTAGTTATTTTGGGTGCTATCGTCCGTCCTCGACATTATTCGCTCGTTTAAAGCTAACGTTCCAGTGAACAGCTTTTAATTAGATTTATTATAATAATATATTAGTTTTGTTTATTCGTCTTTATAATATAAACACTAATTTTCAACTTTACTTTGCTTAGCTAAAGTGTAGTAAATATTTTGTATGTTTCGCGATGTAATTGTTTCGACGTAGTTTAAGAGGGAATTGTAGATCCAGTCGCTTTTATAACAGTTGTGAGGAAAATTATGACAAACACTACAGAGATGAGTTGGGTTTAAGTGTTACTTAAGGTTTAAAATTAATAAAATAATTTAAGTTGCAATGATCCAAGATGTATGAAATAGCACAATATTTAAAAAACGCAATGCGTTTTGTCCGTTCAGAAAGGTTACACCTCTCTGAATGATAGCTACCCTGATAGGCGAAGACAAAATTTGTCGCGGTATTATTATAATTATAGACACTATTTCTGTCGGAACGAATCTTAATTATGAAACTAAACGAGATATTAATTCATTCATCTTTGAAATTACTTTCAACTGTTAATAGAATGTTAAGTAACTTTTTCTTATCGTCGTTAATCGATTAATACGTGAGTTTATTGAATGCGTAAGCGTTTTTTAACGATGTCTATTATAGTTGTTGATAACAATATGCCATTGTTTAATTCTTTTGACTTGTGTTGTCGTATTTTATCTATTTATGTTGTATATTAATATGTTAATTAAATCATTGATTAAATGGACAAGAGTCATGATAATGATCTCTATCCCAAAGCGCTCGAGTTTGTTTGTTTTTAAGCACTTATGATGTATGGAACTGTTCGATATCAAAATATCGAATTCTAAAGAATTTAATTTAATATAATGACGCGTCAATTAAAATACTTTTTGATACAGTCATTGGTACTCAAGATATGCTAGATAAAATCATTATTTACGAAAATACGCACACAAACATTTCTTTTAAATATAGATAATTGAACTTTGGGCACACTATACTTAAGAATTTGTAAAAAAAAAATTGTAATTATAAAAGTAATCTGTTAACCTTACTTAAATCAGTGATTATATTAAACATAGCTTGAATAAAAGGACACGTCATAATTAATAAAAAATGTTTGAATGATCTCCATAGTAATAGCTTCACTACTTCTTTGAATGAGTGGAGCATCCTTACATTGAACAAGAATTTACGAGAAGTCTTGTATCGTATATCGAGCTGCGGGTGGCATGGCACAGTTCTTCTGACCGACATTGGTTACGGGACCATGAGATATTACGTGCGTAATAGTATAATCTTCAGATGTTTTTACAGGAATTAAAGCTGATTGAGTATCTCAAATATCATTATATTTTATCTGAGCATTGATATAACACCCAATTATAGTTTGATTAGTACTCTCTCATTGGTCGAAATTCAACCGTTATTAATTGATAACAAAAATATTAATGAAATGATTTGACAAATAGGAAATGAATGGAATGAGGCTCATCAGAATGATACCTTGTCATTATTTAAAAAAAAAAAACAAATTTCATAAAAAACGTCATTGATTTTTAACTTTGACATGAGGTGTTGTCATTGATAGTGTGAAGTGCGCACGTACTACGCAAGCAACTATTTACTATTTTTGATTGCTAGACCCTATAGTAAATTTGTATGTGTTAAATGCATGGTAGTGTGTGTAATGATTTTTTTATCATACTCTTCCGTCCGCCTAATTTTCGTAAAACAGTTACAAAGTTTTTGCTTCACATATTAATCTATATAATTATTATTATAAAATTAATTATAAATCTTTCAATAAATTGTAAAATTAAAACGAATGCCGTTTAATTGATTGAGAATGTATTCTATGAATATATTACCAATAAACTTCACTCAGGTAAAGTCTGGCCAAATCTCTAGCTCAGTGCCAAGGGAACCGTAACTGAAGGTTGCCAGTTCAATTAAAATTTGTGTTTTTATTTATCTCGTGCTCGATGGTCAAAAAAAAACATCGTGATGAAATTTGTACGTGTCGTTTGAAAATTAGCTATGCCATGTTGACCGATTGGATATTGGAGCACTGTTATTGAATAAGCTTCAATATGTATTTTGTTGGGACTGACTAACTCCATGCGTAGTGTATGATGTTAGTCTATCAATGGGACATTTAAATGGTGTTTATTTTAAAGTTTATCGTAAATATATTACAAAAATAATAGTGCTCACTTTAACGTCTAAATTATCATAACTTTCTTATGATAATTTTCAAATTTAGGTATTTTTGTCGAGACTGAATGCGCATTGGGAAAACTCGATTTTATTTTATTATCAATCGTACACCTATGTAATAACTGTAAAACGCCTGCGTTATAGCTTACGGTGTAACACGTAACCGAATGTCGAGCTACAAAATACAAGCCTAAAAACATTTTGAGTCAACGAGCATTATCGTCTTTATATCATTGTATTACGGTTCAAAATAAATTGATTAAAATTGCAACAGCTTAAAAATACACCTCCCACGTTTTGCCGCCAAAAAGAGTTATTTGTCTCGTACATTAACTGAACAATGAACCGTTAAGCATACAATGATGTCCCCTTTGCGTAACTGATGCATGGACATTACATACAGTTTTCTTTTTAAATATTTCACGAGCTGTATATTTATTGCGTTCATCCATTGCTTATACATAGATTATATCAAGAATGTTACGTTATGTTATGTTTTATTGAATAAATTTAAAATGCTGGAAATTAATAGTGAATATTGTTAAATGGTTTTTTACTGACATTTAAATTAGTATTAAATTCTTTATTATCACATCATTATTAAGTGTTGATTTGACTAATCGTTACAAGAAGATTTACACGCGTATTAAATTACATGTTTTTTTTTTTTGAGATTCGAAGGTATTAAAGGTGGTACGACGTGCTCGCCACTAACACACCATTAGCTTCGCTAAAAATAAATTTTAAATTAAATAAAAATTAACGAAAATGTGTCTTATAAGGATATAAGATTGCAATCTATTATAAAATACATGTCTTTATTAAACGAAAATTTGATGAAACATCAATCCAAATACACTTTAAACTTTAAATATAATCGTATATTAACATATCGGAATGTTGTAAGGAATTGTATAACGGAATAAAGAGTGTTCCGCTATATACTTTTGTGATATAAGTATATCTGTTATTATATTTTTAACAGATACTAATTGCATGCATCTGCAAAATGTCAGTGCCAATGTCAACTCGTAGATGTTGTCATGAAGTGTAATACTGTTGAGTGTATTTAGGCCTAGATAACATAACTTTATTTGAGTTATATTGATTTCATCTTCGACGCTAACGTTACCGGAAAAATAAACCGTGTCAATGTATACTTAAGTATACATTGACACGGTAATATAAAAACACACAAAATCTGACGATTTGCAATTTATTTAATACTAGCTAAACTCGCGACGTTATCCATGCGAAATTTATAAAACTTATAACACACAATAAACCCCCATTTTAACACTTCAAGGGTGCAATAAAAATAACTATCTCCTCCCACAGAACTCAAACTATCAACACCTCAAATGTCATCTAAATCGGTTCAGCGTGGCGGCTTAAGCTAAATACTTTCTCATAGTATTAAGTCATCATATTTTTTCACTATACTCCCAAACGTTTCTTATTTATAACATTGTCACTGGTATTAAGAACGTAACCAATATACAGTGAAATGAACAAAGTTTGTTTAAACCCAAACCCAGCTTGAACAAACACTTTTTGTGTTTAATTTAAAAAAAACACACAATTTTTTGTATAATACCAAATTATTATAAATGGAACGGTTACAATGTTATTGATAAGTGACGTATTGATTACACGGAAGATCATTTCTTTAAAGGGCGAGGACAGTTCAGCACTTAATTAAATTGTAATATTACAACTAAACTTGAATTAAACAAAAAACACACAATACAAATCGTGGACAAACATATACTTACAAAATTGTAAGTGTATGTTTGTCCACGAATTTCTCGAAAACTGAAAGTGGTATTAAGATGATTATTAAATCTAAGTTAGGTACACTTCAACTTAGGGAACAGTGTAAGTTTCATTAAAATCGGTCTAGTATTTTCATAGATCAATGTTTTTATTTTTAGTTCACTAATTTCTAATTTTGAAGTCTGTTAATTTTTTTATAAATTGTATCATAAGACGAGGAGTGTCAGAGTAAAGAGAGAGCGGAGGTAACTATAATTTCGTTATGATTAGCAATGATTCATGCAATTAATTTTTATAATCTTAATAATAAAACTCTTAATTATATCGTGAGACTCGAGGAAGTTTCGAACTAATAAATCCGAGGTTGTCACTAATAAATATTTATATTAAGATAATATATTGAATATCGCACGAGCTTTCTTCTCGGCTAACTTTCGCATTTCTTCGAACTTGTTTGTAGTTTGTTTGGTTATATATTTAAGGGTTGCCAGTAAACAAAAAAATCTATAATAAAGGTAATTCAACTTAATATAAAGTTCCTTGTGAAATGTTTGTAAAATTTAAAATAAATTTATAGATTTTAAAATTTCCGAATCTGTTAACACACGAAGGCACATTGTTCACTCATGTTAAATTGTCAGCGTGTGTCAACAAATGTATTTAATCTAATTGGTATTTTGTTTTGCCGTCTTTTTTCTTACCTTAGTCATTTCACCTGCACTAAGACATGCTGTTAGCACGAGTGCTACTCATACTTATGCACGCTGATTCTTTTGGGTGGAGGGGTGCGCCATCGTATGTGAGTAAATATACACGTATGAGAAATTTGTTCAGAGACAGCAACGCTCGAAGTTCGGGAGCAATCTGAATTTTTCAATTCAATGATAAATATTATATACTGAAAGAATGGAATGACAACCCTAGTACAATATAAAAAAAAAAATTGCCGTAAAAGTAGCTTTAAAATTTTAAAGAATTCAAATATAAGTATTACATTATTTATTTAAAAAATCAAGTCATCCCTCTTTATTCAGCGAAAGAAAATGACCAATAACGCATTTGCTCTTCTGACGATTTACTTATCATGAACAAGGCCTAAAGCCTATTGCTTCAGGCTTTGCTCATGATTTATATTTATATATATACTATATATCAGGATCTTTTGATTTTTATAAAAAAAATATATTATTCAATAAACAAATATTCGATCCCGAAAAATCTTTATATTTCATTTAATTTAATAAATTTATGAACTATTTTTATTAAAATATAGCTGTAAATTTTTAATAGGATGCCTAATTATAATTATTCCTTTTTTAAATAAAATATACTTCATATAAACACATTTATAAGCCATTCATCCCTTTACAGAAAATATATTATTTAAATTATATTTACGTATTTTATCTTATTTTAAAAATTCTTATTATTTGATAACAAAAATATAAAACGAATATTATCAAGTAATACAAATCAAGCAATTAACATTGCGAACGAACACGCGGTATCGCAAAGCAAGCAGCCAAAATGTTAATAACGAAATATCGATTTACTGCAATCGACTGAGATTTTTATTTGTAATCGAATGAATTGTTTAATCGATTTATGTTCTTTAATAAAATAATCATTTCAGTATCGTGTTAAGAGTAATAGGTTTTTAAATGTACCCAGGTCGCGATAATACATCAGGCGAGTTTAATAAATTGCCAATATTTTAATATTTTTAATGTATGTGTATTGTGCGTGCGTATTCAAAACCTACCTCGATTAAAATGTTTGCATATCGAAGTAAATGTATCAATGTCTCGAATGAAACATTTTGAATATTAAACTTTGCCATGTCATGTTATTTTATATTAATGTACGCAATTGTATAATGATAAGTTTTAAAACTAATATCATTGCGATATAATTAAAAAGATATTATGTTTAATGTTAGTATTAGTGCTCTATATATTATAGCTGGAGTAATCATTATTTTTTATAAATGACACATTTTATAACCAACTCGTTACATCATCTCCTGGAACATCGCTAGTTTTGCTCATTTCAAACATGATGTAAACCTCTAAACTTGTTGGGCTCAAGACATGACATACCTAGACGTAGAATAAAAAAATAAGTACCTTTAAAATCCATTAAGTTCTAAAAGCGGCAACACTCAAACCATTGCAGAATACACAAAAACTAAAATATTCATTTTTCATAATTTAAGCGCCATATGAAGAATAGTAATTAAAAATTAAACGCGAAACGTGTCTTTTGTATATAAGATGACATCACACGTTCGCAAAAGGAAAATGTGTCTAAGTTAAGGTCGACGACCTCCCATAACCGCCTTAAAAGGGACCCCGCATTTGCAGAATAAGAGGAAATTAAACATAAGCCAAAAATGTTGCTTTTGAGTTTATTTGAACAGTGAGAACGTTTAGTGTCAATAGGTAAAAAGATATACTTGAAATTATTTATAAAATATACAAGGAAACGAAATGTAACAAACTTTTGGCACTATATCATGTAAAAATATACTAATGTCCTGACGGTGTTTTCCTTTGCCACCAAGTACAAGATGAATTTAAAATGAATATCATTCAAACAGAAATGAACGCATGGATGGATTTAAGCTAGCAATCTTCAGTTAAGGTCGACATGTTCGTATGATAGCCTTAAATGAACATTGTTGATACCTGACATGACGGATTTTAGAGATGATTATCAAAAGGAGACTAGGCGACTGTGAAAGCCATTATACAGGTGCACTATATTTTCTTTCGTTATTATAGATAATCCGATGAGACGGCAATTTCATACAACTGGAAAAAAAAACAAGTCGCTTCCAGACTTCGGATGTTAATGGAGTTTACGTGATTGAAAAACCAAATAACTTTTGAATGCTATGACCTGGGAATCTTGCCCAGTACCGCAAGTTCTGCAGCCTCATGTACTAGTCACTAGACCAATGAGACACGTATCTATACACTTTTACATCGTCTATGAACGCAAGATTATCGTGCAGTGCCGGAGGCATATAATGATATCTTACTCATTATCTTTCGCATTTATTTCATGATATGTTCGAACTCAATAATAATTGTAAAAGTTAATAACACATAAGTGTTTATTTTGTATAATATTTTTTAATTTGCTATTTAAACACCTAATCTCGTGTATATCAATCTATCTGGATGCCGCGAGCCCATTCACTTGATACTTAAGTAGATGGCGCCAGAATACGGCCGAGATGACCCCGATGGCATGGTCGGTGCCCAAGGAGTTACTGGTTCAAGATAATTATTTCAAGTGTTATCTTAACTTTAACTTATCTCGAACGGTAAAGGAAGAAATTACGAGGAACATTAATAATTTGAATAATAGAAAGGAGGTTAATTAAAACTAGCAGATTGATTAAAATCGTAAAATTAAATTTTACGATTTTGAGAAATTTCTAGAAGCTTCTAGAACTTCTTTTGCAAAAAAAAATATTATGGAAAATAATGTTATGTCTTAAATAAAAAATACCACGTAGGTTTATGTGTCATCCATAAAATAATTCCCAATCAAATATTGTTAACGAACCTTTACTATGACGAGTTTTTATTAATGAACCCAAGGTCACAAGTTATGATGACTCATATTACTTGCTAATAAGAGAAATAATAGAAGCAAATTTTACCAGATACGTCATCGTTAATATCTGTTGGGTTTTGCCCCTACTTTTAAACATTGTGACGTTTTAATGTCCTGTATAGATTACAAACAAAAATGTACTTATTATAATTATGCTATATTTCTGTATTTAGAATATCTGTTAATAGGTTTTTTTGTAATCATATAGGTATTTCCTTTTCAGTCAATGTCTAGCGCGGATTAACGCAGATTAAGAAGCGTTTTTTTTGTTTAAACGTTTTTAGCCATACAAACATTTATATAAATGTATTCCTAATAACAAACGGAAGAGTCGTTGCTGTTCAAAGCCGGATTAAAATAATCTGATACTTTTTCATATCGCGAACCTGTTTTTTTTCGCAGAAGATTTGATGTTTTTTTTTGTTAATCACCCGCAAAACGTGTTGATAAAATTCACTTTGCTCTATTTTATCGTAGAGCCCTAATTAATCTTTTTATAGTTGTCGACTGTGAAATTTGCATATACCTAAACTTAGCACAAAAAACCGAAACATCGACGTCAGATGGGAATGAACCGTGAAGGTGATCTTGTTGTGTATGTGTATACAATATTTGTCAAATGGATCGAGTTTAGGGATTATTTTTTTTTTATACGAAAAACAGTTCGTTATAGTAATAAATGTTACAAAGCATTTTTTTGCATGATTGATATTTGTACTTTTTTAATATACCTATAATTTATTTACACTTTTTTTATTTATATTTAAAGGAAACAAACGAATAAATAGGATTAACTAATATGTAATTGATCAACATCCCAACAATATGAAATCGTTTCTAACGATGAGATCTAAGATGCCATGACTTGTGGATCACTTACTCTTCCAACCAGACAAATGAAACTGCATACAGGACTTCTGAGAAAAAAAAAAAGCAAAAATTCTTTGCCTAATAAGTATGAAGACTAATGATCAACTAGAATAATCTTTTGTAAGTAAGTTTTATATCATCGATAATTATATTTTCTTTATATTTAATCTTATCAAAAACTATGACCATTTTTTTATATAAAATTAGTGAAGGAATATACATCTATAAAATTGAAGCATTTATTTCTCAAATTAACACGAAATAATAAAAGTATTTTTCTTTAAGTTGTTTTAGATTTTATTAGTCACATTAATTGCTTCCGTTATAGAATAGCGCATTAATCGATTATAAAAGATATTTTAAAGAAGGTTTGTTATTAATACTTGAGCCACCGATGGGACTATCATGCTATTTAAAGTAATATTTATGCTTTATATGTCATTGACATAATATAAAAAATAAGTGTTCATACAAAATTATAAGTTTGCACATTTAAATATGCCTAAATTAACTTACGGGGAGTGAGAGATACGAGATGTTTCATATTTATTAACTTACATCACAATTTAATTGTATGTGCGGAAATTATAAATTACATCATATTCCGTTCGAAACATCATACTTTGTTAAATTCGAATTATGAAAATGAAATTGCTTTTAAAGCAAAAATACCAATATTTCTTTATTTAGCTGTGACACAGATAATAAATCAGTCTTGATGATTTGTTAGATTTAGTTTTGTGACTATGTGATTGTTGTTTTTTTTTAATTAAATAATAACTTATAAACCTATGTTTAGCTCTTTCTTTCAAACATATTTGGCATTCGAAAGGAGAAGACACAACATTATTTAACTAATAACGTCCACGATGAAATTAAAATATAAAGTAATGAACCATGAGTCAAGAAATTTTGGTTATTATCTGCTAATTTTGTGACTTTTTGGTCTCTCTCTCGTGGTCCGTTTGTATAATTGTATTAATGATATTACATTTGTATTGTGATATTCCAATTTGTAAAACAAGTTCAGTTTTTATTATTGTAGATATGTTAAAATCGATTAGATGCCTTTTTCTAACACAATAATGATGACTGTATATCTACAGTCAAGACAATATAAAAACTCAAATGAAATAAAATGAGTGAAAAGAATGTACTGTGTCAACGAGGTCATTGAAAGAAGAAGAAAAATAAATGGTCTTTTCGCTATACGCCACACGCCAACTATTAAATCCAGATATTGTAATGTTATCATTCAACGCTAAACCAATAGGTACTTTTATGAATTTAAGATTTCTTATTACAAATGTAAGTACAGAACCATAAATGAGTTCTTGATGAAAAAAATATGTTTATGGTTTTAATTGGTCAACTTATTTAGAAGTTAAGCGATCACTAACACACGTACATTACAATTACTATTTATATAAAAATATTTTTATAATTATAAAACGAACAAATTAAATAGCTATACTTGATTCGAATATCAACAAAAATATTTACATATCATATTGGTATTCAAATTATGACCTTACGTTCATAATTATAGTTAAAAAAGATAATCGTACAGCTTAAGAGTAGATCTGTATATCACAAATTATCTCATTACCTCAGCCTTTGAGCCGCCGTAGCTCCTCTTGAAGAGATAATTATACCTTCGTTAAATGTAGAAACAACAGCATAACTTGCACTATTAAATGGACGGTGATTACTAAATAAATAATATAATATTTGTTTGGATCTATGAGAGGTCTACACGATAACCCGAATCGACAGAAAAACTGCAATAGTGGCCAATTTAAGATTATCCATTTTTGCATGTATTACATTGCGTAAACATGCTCATAAACATATATGTAATTTTTCCCATTTCTTTCCTCTCTGTAATAGTCCTGTGGAATGACTTCAACACGATCTGAAGAAGATCAGGCGAACCAACGGCTTTTTGTACTCTCTAAGGAAATACTTGCTGACATTCCGGCATGATATATTATATAATTATATTTCACTAACATAATATATGATATATAGAGGAACTACTGAGTTTCTTTGCGATTCTTCCCGGTGGAGTCTACATTCCGAACCGGTCGTAGCTTTACTTTTAATATATTTAGTTCTGTAAATGACTTGTAAAAGCTTACTTGAATAAAGTATATTTTGATTCTGAAGGTTTCTAAATATGAGGTGCTTATTAACAATGTCAGATATACTTTATTTGTATTGTATCTGTTCATAATCACGTATTCTCTTTTTCGTCTTACGATCTTAGTGATTTGTTTTTTTTTTTTGTCTAGTAATTACGAATCATTAGTTCACAGACTACTTGAAGGAAACTATTGGACGTCAATCTCGTCACTGGTTTTGGTTCTCGAATCTTGTACATTAAAACGATCCCTATCTATATTTTTATGGGTCATAATATGCACGTGCCATAATTTTTAATTGTGTATACAGATTGAAAATCTATTTCTTTGTGGTGAATAAATCAAACATTAACAAAAAGTTGTAGTCTTTGTGATAGGAGCCAACTAGCAATAAAATATAATTCACAATATCAACCCATTATCTTATTTACAAATGTCAGACTTTGATTTGACCTTTCATTTTGCCAAAGATTTAAATATCTGGGCGTTGCCTTTTAGCTGTTATGATTTTCAAGCTATAAGTGCTTATTAACTATTAAGATATATCTATAAATTTACGAGCCGAGATGGCCCAGTGGTTAGAACGCGTGCATCTTAACCGATGATTTCGGGTTCAAACCCAGGCAGGCACCACTGAAATTTCATGTGCTTAATTTGTGTTTATAATTCATCTCGTGCTCGGCGGTGAAGGAAAACATCGTGAGGAAACCTGCATGTGTCTAATTTCAACGAAATTCAGCCACATGTGTATTCCGCCAACCCGCATTGGAGCAGCGTGGTGGAACCAAAACCTTCTCCTCAAAGGGAGAGGAGGCCTTTATCCCAGCAGTGGGACATTTACGGGCTGCTTATGTATGTATGTTATATAAATTTACAACAAAAAACCTATGATTACTAGTATAATTTTTCATGCATATTTATGAAATACATTTATGTTGATTTGAATTAAGACTTTCAATGTTTTTGAAAATGTTTATTAACGCCTCGACTAATCGTAGGAACCAAATTATAAATGGTATAGTAGAAAGTGCTCCCTGCAGTTCAGGAATGACATAAATTACATAAATTAATAATTTATTCGTTATTGATGTCTATTGGTAGAATATTTTTAATCTATTATTGATAGCATCAACAATTTAGAGTGATCCCTCATTAAATAGTGTTCATGTATATAGAGCATTAGACATTCAGGATTGTAGCTGTTCTTTTAACTATCTGTTGTATAATGAATGAATGAATGAACATTTGTCACAAAATGAATGTATGTATGAGTTGCAAGCTGTTTTTTATTTAACGTAACATGTGTCAAAAGTATTAGTCAAATCTTGCAACTGAATTTTAAACCAGTTTCAAACATCTGATTAATTTTAGAAACGTCTTTGGTGCTGATTATTTTGAAATATAGTATCATGCAATGGTATTCTATAAACCCTCTTTAATAAATAGCTATCCTTTTTAGATATCACTAAAACATGAGTACAAAATTTTCTTAATTTAAGGATAGTTGTTGTTGAGTATAGTTTTCACTAAGAAAAACACCTAGTAGATGCTCTAAATATTTATACTTTTTATTTTAAATTAAACAACAATATTATTTGCAGTATTACGTTTACCGCCTGTAAATTTCCCACTGCTGGGATAAAGGCCTCCTCTCCCTTTGAGGAGAAGATTTGGAGCATATTCCACCACGCTGCTCCAATGCGGATTGGTGGATATGTGGCAGAATTTCATTGAAATTAGACACATGCAGGTTTCCTCACGATATTTTCTTTCACCGCCGAGCACGAGATGAATTATAAATGCAAATTAAGCCTATGAAAATTCAATGGTGCTTGCCTGGGTTTGAACCCGCAATCATCGGTTAAGATGTACGCGTTCTAACCACGGGATCATTTCGGCTCTATTTGTAGTATATTAAAATATATTTGTATAGTATATTTTCATGTTTTTATAGAATTACATCATATAACATTTTAAGACCAAATAACACAAAATATTTAAATGATTCGAAATTAAAAGTCAAACGATGTTCATAAAATATTCGTGTAATGTTACCAAGTTCGTCACCCGCGTGTCGTAACCGAATATCGAATCCACTACAATCGGGGCCAATGCCGAATGTCATAGCGATGATACAGTGTAAGGCCGCGTGCATTCTTCAATCATAACGCGTTTAAAACTTAATAAATTTATATTAAAATCAAAATATTATTGAATAAATACTTATATTAATTTTCAATTCAGATTTTGACACATTTTTAAAAAATAAAAAGTAACCCCTATTGAATTATATTTCCTAATATTTGAATATTAAACTTTTATAATTTCCTTATACAAGCTTAGGATAACTATGATGTAATTATTGAGTTACGAGTTTGTATATGTTAAAAACCTACAACATCAAATTCATCTGGAAAGAAATGTTTGGCTTGATAATGCTATATTATTGTTTATTTAACTGATATTCTTTCAAGACAAATGTTATTAAATGAAGCGTCAATAAGGCGATGAATTACTGCCCGCATGCGATATAAAAAGTCGCTAAGCCTAACACAAGTGATAGGCGTTAAAAGAGTGTAACTAGGAATATGAGGCATTAGCTTTAATGAATTTGGGGTATTGCTACTAATCTTTTTTTTTAAATCAGAACCTTTTGAGAAAAGTCGTCGATGTTCAGTCATCCTAAATCAACATCAAAGCTCGTCCTACGACCTGATGTACCATTTAAGACTAAATAATAATTTTGTACCTCTAATTGTATTTAGCTGGTTGTAGGCTGAGACGATGAATCAGGCTCCTAACAATGATATTATAAATTATTGCTTGTTGTGTAAAACACACCTATGTTTCCCCGATTGTCTTACTTTTAGGATCGGTTTATACCATCGATACCAAAAGTTATGAGCCCAGGTCACTATTGTCTTTGACTTCCTCCAATTATTCCTTGCCTGGAAACTAGTATAGTTTGAATTATAAATCTGTAAAGTTATCTTAAGAATAATATGATTTCTCAAAAATAACATAAGTATTTTAATTAACAGAATTAGAAATATATGATTGAATTAACTTTGCCTGTAATTATCCCATTGTTGGAGGAGCAGAAGTTTAGAGAAGTGATTTGGGGCTTATTCCTTATTTTTATATTTGTTTATATAATGTCCATATGAATATTATAAAGAGATATTTATTTCATTTGTATATAGGGAGTAATCTCCGGAACTTGTGATTCTATTCTATATATTTTTTTCATAGCTAAATTATTGCCTAGTGCTATATGATATACCTGTACCGTATAAATGGCACCCGTGCGAAGCCGGGGCGGGTCGCTTGTGTTAATAAGAATAGCTTTCATTTTAGTATTCGAGTTCGGCTTCTGTCTGCATAACCTTGTTATTTAATACGAATTACATCTGTTAAATATTTCAAGGATTAGCGGAAAAGAACGAAATATTGACAGTGACCCGAATGAGGTGTTCTGCGTGACGTCAAGCAGAGATGGGTGATATTTATTAGTGACCTTATGGATGTGGGAGAAATGACAATCGTCATTTAGATCCGTGTGTTACCTTCACGTTGATGGTCCAAGTTATAAGATTCGTCACCGTATATACATATTAACATAATAAGGGCAGACCATTATAACGGTTTTTTTTATGAAAAGTTATGTTTCCAAACTAACTGTGGAGAATTATTATTATTATTAATATATATACGTGATTTTTTATATTTGTTGTCCGTGCCTGCGGGTCAGAAGCAAAAACCTATTGGGTACATTTTAAGTTCGAAAATGAAGCTAAATATCCTTTTATTTACAATCATATTGCGTATAATTTAATATTCCACGCTCATTTTTTTTAATTAACTGCGTTTTAGTTGAAATGGATAAAATATCGTATATTACAGTTTGGGTACGTTCTATATTTAAAAAAAAAATGCAATATTACTAATGTTTTTGCTAATAATTCTTTCAAAGTATAAGTTTTTAAGAAGAAATTGTCATAGCGAAATCCGCCATTTCTCAAGTCATGCACCTCAATCGTCAACAGCAAGGTGATTAGTATTTCGGACGGTGGGAGCGTACTCGCGCGCAGTCTCTCGCCGCCCGTCGCCCCGTGCGCCCACCGCCAATGCGCGCGCCGTACTAAAGCGCGATATCAGCCGCCCCATATAAGCGCTAATTTTCAAAAATAGAACGCGTGTATGACAGTGCATATCAGTGTTTTGTGCCAGCAATTGTGACGTTGAACGCGTACAAATATATTTTCACTACTTTCACCAATTTTGCAAGTGAGTTTTAGCTTATTTTCTTATTTATAATTGGTTGTTACACAATTTCAATACACGGAAGTTGGTGACGAAAGGTGTTTTTTTGATAAGTACGAGTACTTGCAGCAATTAGACGTGCGTGTGGAATATAAAATTTATGCGGAACTGTATTTGTATAAATGTTTATTAATTTAAAAAATTGCATGTTAATTACGAAAAAAATACTCATCATTCCGTTTGAGTTCATTTTTAATTGCTTGAATTTTAAATAATAAGTGTTCATATATATATATATATATTTTATTGTATTACACCCAACGAAAGATTTCAACGAGCGTCACGTACGCGTTGATGTCTTTACAACGGAGCGATCAGAACTGTTTCAATAAAATTGTATGATTATGTTACGTTTAAGCTGTACTTATATTTATAAAAGAAATATTTAATCAATAGATATTTAATGTTAAATTATTGACCATTGTCTTTAATGGACATTTGTTGACCTTGAAATAATGAAATTAAAGCTCGCAAACAAATTTTATTTATTTTGAAGTTGGTAATTTTTTTTCAATTATAAAGCTACTTTACTAAAACAATGGCCTCGAACTAGGGATTGTATCGTTATTAAATCAATCACTAGTTTGAAATATAGAGTCAAAGAAGTAACTCACGCAAGTCTGTCACTCTTTTATGAAAATTTAAAATATTTATTGTTACAAATTCAAAACATGACACAATTTATCGAAATATTATATCAGCTAAAGTCGGAATAGTTTCCTTATTTCATTATCTGGGAGCGAAATTTGTCGAAACTCTTGTTGCCTAAAGTCGTTACTGCATTTTGAAATTATATTGCAACTCTTGCAGTCACCGAGAAAGTACGAGTACAGCTGGTAAAAAAGTTTATATTGTAACTCAAGGTCACGAAACATTAAGTCCAGTATGAAATATAAAAAAAAAAACAAGTATAACTTAGTTTTTTCATACATAAAGTATGTCGAAATTTATATGTAGTATGTAGTAAATTAATTTAAATATATTTTATTGCTATCCTTAATGTTAGTACTTGATTGGTGTCTCATATATTTTATCTTATCAATATAAAGGTTCTATTAACATACTATTTCAATCAAAAATATACAAGTACATATAAGGCTGAGTTGAAAATATTTTATCTTTATTAAATCTATCGCAATACGTTTGTACCTATTTAATAACATAGAATACATACTACATTATTTAAATCGTTCATTTACGGCTTACGGACACTTCTGAAAATATTGTGTATGGAAAAAATAATATAATTCATAATTTTGAATCTCTTTGCATTTTTATATCTTAATATTAACTTACAATTAAAATTACACTCAATTATTAGTAATATTAAAGGTGTGATCGTGACATTTGATTGGCTGTTACCTCATTGATATAACCGTTCATCATTAAATTTTAAAAGCCTCCCAATACAATGATATAAAAGTTAAAATCGAGTAAGTGGATCGATAAGAATTATGGATAAATTAACAAGAGAGATATTGATCTAAAATCTCTTAATTAATTAACATTTTAGCGCGAAAGACACTTTGTTTTAATTAATAAATCATTACGAGAAGTTTTCAACGAATTTAATTTATTACACGAATGTTAAGGAAAAGAAGGTAACATATATGATTTTTATATTCCGAATTCAAAATTTATTATTATTATATATGTATAATACATTATTTTATTTTGTAACGAATATTTAAAAATAAAATCATTTCGGTTGGCAATGTTGTGGAACACCCCACATACTCCATAATATGCACGGAGACCTCTGCCTAGCGGTGGCCTGTTAACACGCTGTTAGGTATTCTACTTATTATATACACTATAATTTAAACTAGAAAAGAAAATTAATGGAAAATAAATTATATACAAATGTGATAATAGATAAACCGGATCATGACGTATAATTTTAAAAGCGAGTGTAATGTTGACGAATTGTATATATTTACTAGATGATATAATCACGTGGAGTTACCAAATGTGTTATATCGATTTTGAAATACAAATATAATAAGTTGAACCTTGGACTAAACACGCAAACTCGTTTTTTTTTTCATTTCAATGCATAATTAAGAAATATATGTTGTCTATCTTTTTATGGAAATAGTTTTATTTAAGGCAAATGTCATATCAAATATTAATAACTAGCTGAATACGCGGCTTCGCTTGCTTCGAATTCAGTTTGCGACGAAGATACTTCAACTTGTATACAACCTTTTATCCCCAACATAACCCCCTGAATGAGGGAAAAATAGCCTATATCCGTCCTTTAAAGTTTAAGCTTGCTTCGTACCAAATTTGACCAAAATGGATTTAGTGTTTTAGCCATGAAACAGTAACAGGCAACCATAGTTACTTTCCTATTTACTATATTAGTATAGAATATAAAAGCGTCTTCTTTTGGTTCTTCTCGATAGATGTGTTTTATCATGAATTTCATTTACCTTACTCATTTGTTGCATAAAATTATGCTCTTCCATAAAAATATTGACTTAGCCGGCGCAAATTATTCCGAAATATACTGTGGACCTAATTTGTTAGTTCTGGTAATTATTGAAAGTCCCCGGGCAACATTGTAACTACTGATATAATCTAACAGAATAAAAAAAAATTTTTTCGACTTTAATTGTAACTTGAATTTACATTTAATTTATAATTAAATATAAAAATATGTAATTAAACAACACATGTAGTTTGATTTAAATTCCCGTTTACTGTAACAGACACTAAGCATTCTGTTAGCGATTCCGTCGAAAGTCTCACGCTCCACGCCCATCTATAAAATTTCATCACGCGTCACCTTTGTATAAAAGAATAGAAATTAACATAAAAACAATCCCGTCCAGTAGCTGTGTAATCCTTTATTACAATCGCACAAAGTCGAGAATCGTACGTTTCTATAATTCGATACAATTTTATATTTGACAAAGGAAAGCTAATGGCCCGTTTAACTAAATAACGCGAAGCATTGTCATCGTCGACAATAACATGTTAGCAGGTTGTTTGGCAATAACCAGCGCATGTGAAACAGGCATACGCTATTGATAGTTACGAAGAACCCACGTCTTTATATTATAATACTAGTATATAAACATTTCCAACCAGACTCGCCTTTTTCGGACTTGTAATATTTACATTTCTTATCCTCGCTTAAATACACGTTACGAAATAGAGAAAATTATTTCAAGATTGCAATAAATTATATTATTATAACATATTTTACAATATTTTTAATAATAATAATTGCATTTGATTTTTATATGATAATTTTATAAACAAACCATAGGGATTCCGTTTTAACTTAATAATGATTAACATATTTTGAGCATGTAGAGATGCAGGCAGCATTGTTCCACACATTTCCGAGTCTTAAGGCCGTCGGAAGAACATGATTTAATGGGTATATTTTACAACAGAACTATTATCTATTTTCCGATTCGTGAGTGATTGTTGACGAACGAAATTGAATCTAATTCCCAAACGGTAAGATCTAAATACGTACGATAGTAAACGGTGCAGTATCCGGTACTTTCAGACGATTTTCCAAATTATCTAAAATGCAGTATGCACTTGTTTGAGCAATTTATTTTGCACGTTTGATTTGCGTGGTTTGATTGACGTATTGCTCAATTAAAAGCAATATAATACTATGTTTAAAGTTATGCTATGCACCTACGAATTGTAATTAAAATATTTTTATTAATTTTTGTAGCGCTCAAGTTTAATAATCTAGCAAGCTTGGGTAATATTTCATTCAGTTTATTTTATAAAAAAAGAAACGATGTCATTAATTAAGCATATTTATTCTAATATACATATATAATATATTAATCATTCGACAGTATTTATCTAAGCTCCGGTTCTTATAATATTTTAATAAATGAGTAGCTACTTTAAGTAAAAAAATATAACTGCAAAAGTTGTATGCTGTTAGTATTGCACTGTAACTTTAAGAGGCGTATAAAATATCTAGCAACATAATGTATGTTACATATTGCTGAATCTGAGTTGCTTGCGCGAATATCAGTTGTCGGTTGCTAAATCCTGGCGCAACCGTGACAGAACGAATTAAGTTTGGAACAAAGTTTAACGATATAATACAATAACTATTGCATATTAGTAAAACGATAAACTTATATACAATATCATAAAAAAAATTATAATTCAAAATCGTTTTCGTACTATATATAATTTATTTTATAATACAAATATTATCAATATGAATATTTAAAGGAAAAATCTATTAAAAATGTGAATTATAGCTTTTTTACAGTGCAAGTTTTATGAGCGATCGCTTCTAAATCATTTCGAATAATACCTACTTAAAAAGTCAAATAAACATTTTCAGAAATTTGGTATTTCTGAATTTCTTATATAAAATAGGTTTTTTTAATGTAGAAATGTAGTTAATCATTCTTTGAAATTCTTTATTTTTTATTGGCTTTAATTTACGCTAAAGTAAGCGATTTTATCATAAATATGTCTTATCCATGTGTTATACTACTGTATATAAAAATACATTATTGCTTCGATAAATGATATATTTATCGTTCCATCTAGGTATTTATCATTTTTATTTACAAATATATAAAAGTAAAGTAGGTATATATAAGAGCTAGATGTGAGAAATCGTATAGTTTTATTTATTCAAACGATTTTTAATGAAGTGTGCAAAAACAAACTAGAATGTAAATTACTTAAAAAAAACGTGTTATTATGTAAGTATATATTTTGTCCTCCAAATCGATTATACAATTTGACTGCAACAATAAATCATTTTCATAATACATTTTATGCACACATACTATGATTGATTATTACGTAAATTATTAGGTACATATACAAATACTAACGATCCGCCTCGGCTTCGCAAAGGTGCAATTTATACGGTACGGGCTGCCCTATAGAACTCAGGAATATTTTATTTCTCACTAGTGAAAAAAATAATAGACTTAGCTCTCTCTAGCTTTTTTTATGGTATTGGTTGGCGGACGAGCATATGGGCCACCTGATGGTAAGTGGTCACCACCGCCCATAGACAAAGGCGCTGTAAGAAATATTAACCATTCCTTACATCACCTGTGCGCCACCAACCTCGGGAACTAAGATGTTATGTCCCTTGTGCCTGTGATTACACTGGCTCACTCACCCTTCTAGCCGGAACACAACAATACAGAGTACTGTTATTTGGCGGTAGAATATCTGATGAGTGGGTGGTACCTACCCAGACGCGCTTGCACAAAGCCCTACCACCAAGTAGCTCCAGAGATTACCTCGTACAAACAAACAAATTTTATTTCTTTATAATATTAGTAGGTACTATAGATGGAGGGACGTGATAACAAATGACAATTATTATTGATTAAAGTACAAAGTAAAGAATTGATTTTCGACTTGATTGTATACATACTTAAATATTTTTTACTTTAGCTTTTTTTTTTTAAATTGTATTTGAAGTCGTTTTTATCATAACAAGTGGCGCCTTCCATCCTGTCAGCATAATATGTTCGATTAGTTTGATAAGGTCAAATTGCGATTGAATTTTGTTTTGTCAAAATTTATTCTAGATATTTTAGAAAATTAGTTCTTATTACTAGGTGATAAAATCAAAAATCGCTTTTTTTGGTTTGTTTTATGAAATAAAAAAGAGTTTAATATATGTTTGGCTGATTCGAAATAAGACAATTAAGAGTGTATCACATTTGCAACATGTTCGATTAAAGAACAGAAACCGTATGTTAATGTATTTTTTTTACATTACAGATATTACAAGTAATTATGAGCCGAGATGGCCCAGTGGTTAGAACGCGTGCATCTTAACCGATGATTTCGGGTTCAAACCCAGGCAGGCACCACTGAATTTTGATGTGCTTAATTTGTGTTTATAATTCATCTCGTGCTCGGCGGTGAAGGAAAACATCGTGAGGAAACCTGCATGTGTCTAATTTCAACTAAATTCTGCCACATGTGTATTCCGCTAACCCGCATTGGAGCAACGTGGATTATGCTCCAAACCTTCTCCTCAAAGGGAGAGGAAGAGGAGGCCTTTATCCCAGCAGTGGGAAAATTTACAGGCTGCTAATGCTAAGTATTTATCTTTGAAATTGAAAAATACGTAGGTGAAGAAAAAACGATTATAATATAATTTTTGGACATAATTTGATAAGAATGATATAAAAATTTGAACATTCTGTCACTACTTACTTTCAAGTATTTCACAAAAGCGCGCAATCATTTTATAATACTGTTAAGTTATTGTACACACATTGAATAACTTGTCCTCGTGAAAATGTTTTCATAACGAATAACGGATCGACATTGAGAAGTGTCAAGAGACAACTCTTGAGTTTCACTTTTAGTTGATTTTTGTGTCTATAATACACAGTAGCTTCAAATTTAATTTAACATGGTAACATGACAATTCAATATTGTTTTATGAGCCTACTTGAATAAAGAATATTTTGATTTTTGATTTTATTTTGGATTTTATGACCTTTGGACTTGGAACTGTTTTAGGTGAGTACAGCTGAATAGTAACTCAAGCATACAATACATTAATTTCAAAATTCTTTATCGGATTATTCACTTAGCAAATCTTAGCCTTATTCATGTTTTTAAAATATTTATATAAAATATATATGTAAACTGAGTCGGTACGGATCTTTAGCTATATATGTATATAGACGAGTCAATAGGATTTTTGCCAAGAACACTGCATATTAAACCAAGGCACAACATTATATCACTTAATAATAGTAAAACGACCATCTATATAAATTAAAAAAAAAAATAATGTTATATTTTATCGCAAAACAAAATTTTTAATTAGTGGTATCGAAATATATTCGGTAAATATAAAAAACATCTTGACTATTATATAAACCTATTAAAAGTCCTCTCAACGAAGATAATTTAAAGAGTGACATATGATAATAACTAATTTAATATACATAATGAAGATTAACAATACAATTCCATATAAATTATAAGAACTTAAAGAATCGTCAATAAATTTATTAATGAGCCGGATCTCTCCGGTCAGATGTAATCTCAATTTAAAATATTATAATTATACAATATTAAGACTTTATTCGTGGAAACTTTAAGGGAAAAAAAGATTTTTTCCCGTTGATAGTGCTTTGTCCAGACCCGCCTTGTATAGCATAGCCGTGTGGCATAGGTAGGCGAATGGACAAATAGACCACCTGATGGCAAGTGAACGACACTGCCCATCAGCATTAGTGCCGTAAATTAACCATTCCTCACATTGCCAATGCGCCACTAACCTTGGGAACTTATGTCCCTTGTGCCTGTAGTTACACTGGCTCACTCATCCTTCAAAACGGTAAATAAAACAAAACAATAAACAATTATTGCTTATAAATTCTACTTTTATAGAATTTGTTGATGGATTTTAAATTTTAATTAAAAATTCATCGGCGCGGCGTTTAACTGACGATGAAGGCGCGATCCATACGTCTAAAAATCAGCGAAATTGAAATATAAATTGCATAAAAAAAAAACAAATAAAAATATAAGTTTTAAAAATCAAATGTAAATCAGAATAATATATTGTATATAAAAACAAATAGTTACAACAAAAGCGTTTATTTATTCCAATCATCGGTATTTTATGAAGGAGATTGTAGGCAGTAAGGCCGTCTGGTTTTACCCGATAGGTAACTTGTTATAACGAGTTTACCAAAATGTCACACAATCGTAAACAGATTCGATAACAACCGGAGTCGACCCGTATCACCTCGAAACAAATGCGAAATTAACTAAAAAAAAAAGACAATTCAAAGTAACAGTAACGAAAACTAACTAATCAATCAATTTTTACTAATACTATAAACTAACTTTCAAAATATATATTTAAGTACTAATATTTTTAATAAATGACTGCATAAGGGCCGACGAATAGTAATAATAATAGACGAAGGTCGAACCAGCTAGTGAATATATAGTATTTAATTCGGACTTTGACAAACCCGTCTGTTGAAAACTCTATGTTCCGGTTTAAATTCTGAGTAAGTCAGTGTAATTAGGGTCATTTGTTAACATCTCCGATCTGCTGTTTAATTTAAAATTCACTTGATTGTGACACTACGATTCATATTAAATGCTTATTCGATAATATGCGATTCTTGGAAACTTGGCATTTGACTTTTACAATTATTTATACTTTTGACTATATTTTTAGTTTTAAATTACTGCTCGTATAACAATGTACTGATTGTTAATTTTTTCACTAAATATAAACAAGTAAACGTTTTTTTTTTTTAATGATCAATGTGATAAGAGACGTTGATGATGTGATATAAGGGTAACAAAATGTCAAGAAAAAAAAATAATGACCAATAAATAATAACATAAATATTTTTATCATAAAATTTTTGCTGAGATTAAATTATCCGACAGTCTAAAATGCTATTCTCTGGTCCTATCCTTAAAGAATATCGTGTATTTAAAATTCGAAAATATATCCAGCTGCTGATATATTATTATATATAAATATGATACTAAAACATACAATATAAATTGTTTTTTTTTCAGAGACAAAGTGTAAATCGTGTTCAATATAATTCATAGATAATTTTCCAAGGTAATACCATTTTTGAGTAAAATTATTTAAAAATGTATTCTTCCAATTTTAATTTAAAAAAAAAAATTAGATATATATTTTAAATTTAATTAAAAAAATCTCAGAAGTTTTGTAAATTCACATGCTATAAATATAGAGGCTAAAATATATTTTATATAAATAAAATCACGCGATGACTTCATGACATAACATTTCAAGAGACTGAGTGTTTTGCATATTTATATATGTTTATTAGGCATAGTTGAGTAACACTATGAACGATACTGGCATATCGTAATGAAATTACATTGATTAAAAAAAAAAAAAATACATTTATAGTCTTCTGAAGAAGAAACACAAAATAGCCGAGACAACCAAGAAGATAGTAAATTTGAATTAATAAAACCAAAGATATAATTATATGTAATTACTAATAATTTTAATTTAATTAAGAATCATAATATGTAAATTATATGAAATCTTAAATGAATGAATCCAACGATATAGAGAACAGTTTCACGCTTGACTGTTTACTTAGTGAGGTAAATGTGAAATTTTGCCTCAAACGAGTAGAATAGTGTTTGTTTAAACTTTCCATCCTATGTATCTTTCAGAGAAATCATTATCTAGCATTATTTAGGCTTATAGCTTAGAGAAGTGACTTTGACAATACAGGGATGTTGTATTTAAAGGTGTACTGAAGTTATTTACATTAAAGACTGGAATAAGTATACGCAATCAAATTTTAAAATAGTTACAGTACACGTTACATCTGCATTGAATATATTTTTGTGTATTTTGTAGAACACAAGACATATTTCAATGTTTCGTACTAAGGTATTACAGAATAGCAGATCTAAAATATGATGTTATGTTATTAAAAAATATCGTACCAATGATTAAGTTATTTAAAAAATAGTGTTTCGTCAGCTTACGGCAAAAAGGTTAAGTTCTTTGTTTAAATAAGATTTTTAGGAATAATGAACATATTTAAACAGTTTTTATATGCTACATATGCCATACAAGTCGACAGAGTAATTTTACAGCACTTGCTAAATTCACGACATTAATTTCAAATAAGTGTTTATGTTGTATTCCTCCTTATATTTTCTGTGAACACACATTAACTCCTCTCGACTCTATCCACTATATAAGTACGAAAATAAATCCTTTCAAAAATCTCTCTAAAGATATTATCTAGGAAAACTTAAAACGAGTATACAATAAATATTCTGTCAAACCGTAAGTATATGTTTATGTTAAGTTTATATTAACTCTGCATGCCTGCATGTGCCTGTAAGTAATGCTTTCCCATGTATATGCGAAATCATGTACAATAAATGTGTCCATGTTCTTGCTCCACCCATATTAAGCACACCATAGTTAGTAAAACAGAACACAAATAATCAAATATGAAACAAAATGTTTGTAGTGATGTATTTTATATTTATAATTGTAATATTTAATTAAATGACAACTGCATATACATATATTTACATATAATGAAATGATATGTTTTATAATACTAATATTTTAAAATACAATATGATTTAAATATTTATTTATAATTTTATTTTACCTTTATTTGCTTTCATGGCGCTTGTAGAATCACGAATATTAATATCATTACCTCCTCGTTTTTTTTTATAAATTTAAATAAATATCTTAAAGAATATGCAATGAAACATGATATAAATGATAGAAAAACACGCCGTCCAAATGATAGTCCTGTAACATTGTACTGGACGCTGGCACAATTATTTTACTACATTTTATGCGTTTGTCGCGGCGATCATTCCGTTCACAATATTCATTGTAACAGACGCGATGGGAGAAATCAATATTTTCCCGAAGAAAACCCATAAAATAAACTTTCTAATCTCTTGTATCGCGGTCACAATACATTATGGTTAATCTTTGCTAAAGATAACCTTAGCCATACGACAAAAAACGTCTTTATAAAGTTGTGACACATTATAAAATGATTATCTATTTTTTTAATTTATCGATAATTCATTTTATTCATTGTTATATGTGTTAATGAATAATTGGAAAATTAATTTGGTAATGATGGCGAATTAATTTGTTTTTGTTCTTTTTTATGTGGAATATGTTTCCACAGAATAAAAAAAATAATTGCTATATTTAAATTGATACAACTGATTATGACTTGATATTTGATTGATACGAACAATATGATATTTATCATTATATAATTTTTACAAGCAATACACTGTAATTTTTTTGTCTTTAAGGTTATTTTTGCGTTAACATTTTATCAGTAGTGTACACAATATGTTTACTTGACGTTTCTAAACGTAACGATAAAACGTTTTTAAATGCGTCACATTTTCACATTTACCACGAGTATTAATTTGCATTCTTTATAATTTAATAAGTGTATATTTTCGGTAGATATTGTAGAAAACTTTTATTTCTACTCATTATTCTTAAAACCCGCACAATTTGCCTATAAATAAAATACACTTTCAAATAATAAAATACATAGGAAATAAAATACATAGGAGCATGAACAGACTATCACTTTTTATTGTCTATGGTACTTATTTGTAAGATCGCAGTGGTACTGCTACGTTAGAACCATAACAATTAACCGTTTTAATTGACTTCACCTAGTCTAAGTGTTCTTGTTTTCACTCTTAACAAATGTCAATTGTTTTATTCATTGTTTGTCTGTTACTAGCTTAGAATCTATAACACTGTGTTGATGTCAGTATTAAAAAATAATGTTTTTAGTCGAAACCTGATATGACTACTGCGTTAGAAATGAGAAAAAATTCATATGCTTAATTTGTGTATATAAACCGAACTTTTCTTAGATTATTGTATAAACTGGGAATGAGATAATAGCCTCTAGGCTATTTCAAATAACAAAAATATAATGATAAAAAATGATTGTAAAATGTGATATTCATTATTTTTTATAGTTTCTTTCGCCGATTATTCTCTGGTTTATTCTGAGGTTTTTTGACTATCAATAAGCAAGTGTAACGCTTCTATATCTAATAAATATATTTACCATTGACTTTGAATTCTCGTGCACGCTAGAAAGAAAACGTAAATTGGTCAAATGAAGTTGCGCGTCATATCTGTGTGCGACACCAATTGGAGCAGCGTCGAAGGCGCTCCAAACGTCTATTTTAAGAGGAAAAATAAGTCTTTACCCAAAAGTGGTACATTTACAGACTATTTTCTTTACTTTACTTTAATGATAAAAATACTTAACTTACTTGATAGTATATTTATTTTGTTGTCGATTAAACAGTTACTGAATCACCATAAACTTTCTCCTGTAGTTAGAAAAACAGTGAAAACTCATCAACACAAGGTCATTTTTCTTGACAACATTCATTGTGGTATTTGACGTAATTACTTAATGCGATAATCGAGGTTATTCAACCGTAGTTGAAAGCAAGAGAAATGCGGAGAGATTCATACCTCTGGCTCTAGCGTGCTTCTTCTAAGCACGCCGCGGAACGGCTTCCTTGTAAAACTATGTGCGTTATATAATAGTCGATAAATATTAGTTGGCATACGTTTCAACGTGACTGTGAAACTAGTATGTCAAATGTTATCAAAAACAAAATATAAATAAAATATACTTTAGTAAATTACTTACGCCATTATATAAGATAATTTTAAATCTTCTGATTACCCTTTTCATAAACATAATCAGATCAACTACATATAGCTTAGTTTATATGTCTTGCATGGTTAACGACTAATAACTATACTTATTTATATCTTCTTTATAATTGGCCTAATTTACTTTGTATTGAATTATATAACGACTAGAAATTAATGTGCGCAAAACTACAATTCAATTATAAAAAAATCCACACGTGCTCACATATAAACTTAAACAAAAGCATGTAAAAAATAACCATTATTATAAAATGCACAAATATTAGGTACTTTCCTATAGGCGATCGGTAGGCGATCATTCATTACGATAATTACAATTCCGGGTAAAACTTAAAGGTGTATTAAACAAAATTTAAATTAAGTGAGGAAATAAACCGAGCCATTTAATGTATCCAACCGCACAATATAAACTCGGCACCGACCTCATGAACTAATAACCGACAAAATATTACAAAAGTGTCACCGTCCGTCACGACATCAGTTTCCACACGGAATGTTCCCACTGTTCACTTTCGTGGCGAATTTTATTACGAAACACTTTGTACCGTACAAGTAGTTGACGAAAATATTTAAACTTCACTATATATTTATTAAACATAAATAAACGTTAGTAAAAATATGTACAATACAACCTGACTAATTATATATATGACTTAACGTAAAGAACTAAATAAACTATTTCATAGCATTTAATAAATGGGCCTATTAGGTGGATACATAGATATGTTCCTTAATCAACGCACGGGCTGAGATGAAATAAAATTATAAATTAATAATATGCAAAACTTAGAACAGGCTAACCCGGATTTGAACTCGTGACCTTCCGTTATTAAGCACGTAGAAAACACGTGACACTGAGTCATTTTATTTAATTTTTGAAATGCGCAAATGAATTACCTATAATCTCTTATTAACAGAATTGAACACAATTTATCGTTATTATTCAGTTAAAAGTTAAAACCATAAAATTATAAATTCAACTATTCCATGTGACAGGCCGAGGAACTTAAAAGATACGGTCAGTGAGTCGACCTTGAGCCAAATATAGTTAAGAAGGCGTATTTAGTAAGGGCATTAAAACAGTTTTGAGCTTTAATTGTTTCCAGCTAAATTAAATTAATTTTAATAATTCTTAAGCACTTTCTTAAAATGTATAACGAAATAGGTTTTAAAATCTTGCATTTATTTTATAACGGTCTAACCTAAATTCTTGTCTGACAGTTTTATTTGTATGCAGAACTTTCAACAAAGAATACAATTAAAAACGAAAAATAACAGTTTAGTGCTTTTTCGCAAAAAGAGAGCACCCGTAGAATTTAAAAAAATTGTTGAAACAAGTTTGGACTTTGTATCGATTAGATTCGCAATTTTTATTCTGTTATTTGGAGATATTTTTAGGTGCATATATTTTTAACATTATATATATGTATTTATATAGCTACCGCTTAATCGTCGGAAAAAAGTTACTATTGATTTTCTTGATAGTTCTTCTGATTCGAATCTATACTGAAAATCGCTGTTACCTTGAATCAAGCAATTATTATTATTTTGGAGCAATTATAATGTTATTTTAAACAATTTAAATGATGATTAAACGTATAAAAGCAAATCTGAGAATGATCGATTAGTGCACATACATGCTTAAATTCAGACGATTTTTTTTGCTGGGTCATCATAAAATAAAATATTTAAATCTTAATAAATAGTATATTGGTAATGCGTACTATAAACATTTCTTTAAAAGCTTTCATCGATAAATAACCTAATTTTTTGAAGCTAAAATATTTTAAGCTTAATATTGAATCTATACAAAAAGATATTTTATTTTTGACCCATCTCGACCCGATTTAAATTGGTTTGTTTGTATAATAGCTATAGCGCGCCGACTTTATCAGAAGATATATCAATAAGCTATGATGTAACTACAAAGAATGTTATAATACGATTAATCAAAAGTCACCTGCGGTCATAATATGATGCAACAAACAGTAAACAAGTATAATATCTTACTGACAAGCTCTTTGTTAACTTAAGCCGATCGACAATATAATATCATAGGCAGTTAGTGACTGAACTGTAGACATGAACAAGGTGTTATAATAATTTAAAAAAAAAAAACAAAAAATTGTATCAACTAGAAATAAATTGAGAATTAAAAAAAAAAAAATAAACGAAAAATATAATTTAGTTATTTGGTACACTTTGTATTTGTAATTGTATTAAGAGACCAGCAATTACCGGAAACGGGAACACAGTTACCGGAACTGAAGTCCGGTCATCGTATTCCGTGACTGTATTTCTATAGACATCGAATCTATTGTGTAGATAGTATGAATCAGATAGTATGATATAGTTACATCTTTGAGACGTTTTTTTTATTTATTTCAAACGGAAGTACAAAACTTTCTAAACTCAATCGTATTAAACAAAATAAGATGTACTCATTCTATATATTATTTGTATCGATACAATACAATGAAATTGAAACCAATTCTGTTTTATCATAGAACAGTTTACAGTTTGATAAAACGATCAATAAATCATTTTTATTTACGCGTGACGTGCGAGAGACGGGCGTCAATTCAACTAGATAACAAAACGGCATTATCTGCCCAGTTTAAAGTGATCCTTTATTAATATCGTTAGACATACGATTAGTTGTGTATTTTCAATCGATCGTATAATATTGCCGTGAAATCAAGCGTGATGTTACGGTGAAAGTAGTAATCGATTTGTGTGCATACATTTCCTATGCTGTGCATCGTTGCATAATGATTTATTGATGGTATAGTATTATATCGATTATATTTATCATACTTCGTTTTGATTAGAAACTCATTTGTACGTCCACGATTTCATTTTATATAGCAATTCTTATCACTACTCTCTTGTAATGAAGATTTTTATATAAGATATTATTTTGAGATAATAATATCGAGTAATTAAGACAAAAACATTATTTATTGTTGTACATAACGATGATAAAAACTCATTCACTTTTTATATAGACTAGCGACCCGCCCTGGCTTTGCACGGGTGCAATGCTGATACTAAATATACTACAGAATGTTTTACAACGTTCATAGTTTCTCGGACATAAGACAATACAAACCGCTATGTCCCTGCATTTTAAATCTGTAATATCTTCGAAAATTTTCATTTAAATTACACACTGTAAAGGGCGACATTAATCTATATTATAAGCACAATGTATTTTATGTACTAACTTAATTGGATAAGGTTGAACGGTATATTGCTTAAAATCGCTTCGAAAATAAACCCTTATTTCTCATAAAAAGTAAAAGATAAAAAATCTATCTCGTAGAGTTCAGCCAGCGTTTGCAATGTAAACGCAAAACAAATGTTTTTATTTACGACATCACTCTAGAAACCTCTAAAATTCATTGTTTCTCTACCATATAGTGCAAGTATTATACATATAAACCTTACTCTTGAATCAATCTATCTATTAAATAAAAACACATCAAAATCCGTTATGTAATTTTAAAGATCTAAGTATACATAGGGACAGACTGCGGTAAGCGACTTTGTTTTATACTATGTAATGATGAATTTCAACTGTGTATTAATGTTTATGTTATTTGTTCCAGGTATGTATCATTTGGATTGAGGTATTGAAATTCACTGGGTGACTTGTAACTCAGTTAACATAATTTTATGAGTAAGTAGTAGCTTACACTCATATTGTCTGGACGGTATAAGGTGGCCAATGAATGCGTTAAAAAAAAAATATTTCAATTTGTTTATTTAAATAAGGCAGGCTCGTACGGTTCCCTCGCATTTATAATCCGCTAAGAATGCTTACGCACATGTTCGGAATGATTTTGCAAGTAAAAAATTATCGCTACCGACATCAATAAGCAAATGTCATCGTTTTTATTCATGAAATTTGTAAAGTCAGACCCTTGAAAGCGCATTGTATGTATTCGATATACAAATCCATCAATCTTTTATGCAAAGGGGGTTGCTTAAAATAAAAATGCCTAAGTAAACTTTGCTTTTAAAAATCGTTGAATAATACAAGAGATCTTGACTACAATTTAAATGTTTGTGTCATCTTATTGGGATAATGTATGTCAAAAGTACAAAAACGAAGTATCACTCCACATGTAAAGCGATAAAAAACGATTCGACTATTTTTGACTCTTATGTCTTGGTCTTATGTGTGTGTCATATCTTATATATGTATAATATGTTTCAATAGAGTATACGGAACGATACATGGATTACCAACGCTTGCCGCACTATTCTCTATTTGTTTATATATTATTGATATTTTTTTTAATTAAACGTATGTAATTATCCTAAAGTTATACAATAAAATTAAATTCTTAAATATTTGTTAGATAAATCAAAATATAATTGTTACCTAATTCTTCGTATACATCAAATGACGTGGCCTCACTGCGTCTGTGACGTGATGGGCATGAAATAGACCCATTGATTGACGATTCTGAATACTAATCAAGAGAAATTGATGTATAATATGTGTAAAATGGCATCCATAGCTAATGTTCTTTATTTCTAGAACGTTCTTTTGTTAATACGTGACATTATATTATCGTATCTATCATTTATTTTATACTAGTTGTTGTCCGCGACTTCGCTATCGTTTTAGGGGTTAGACATCAGATATTAGGATTAAAAAGTAGCCTAGTTCTTTGGAGTTCAAGTTTGCTTTATTTCTTGCTTGATTACGTCAAATTTGGTTCAGTGGTTTCGCCGTGAAAGAGTGACTGACAGACAGACAAACAGACCTACTTTGGTTTTTGTAATATAAGTGTAGATATTAAATAATTTACTTTTAAGTTCAGCTTAGATATGTCATTAAAACCACAAGCATTGAATCTTCGCTTGTATGATATTTAGACATGTTGAAGGATATTTTTCATCTATAATAATTTATATATTTTGTTTACTTACAGTGATACAAAGACGCACTGCTTAATATATGAATAACCACACATTAATTTATCTCTTTTTACAAACAGTAATTTGACATTTGAAAGAATAAGACAAGTACAGTAGTGTAATAATTGAACAACAGCTAAAAAGTTAAACTGCGTTTATTAGTATTAGTAGTTCAATCAGACGGTCGGACGCAGCGGGACACACGAAAATTCTAATATTTTATAATTTTAACGTTCGTATTATACTTATGTCTAAATAAATCAATAAAATAAATTATTATAATATCGTTATGAACACATTAATTTTCATTATAATTTAGGAAGTTATATGTTAATAATCGTGAACTAATTTAATCTCGTATTATATCGACCTGATTAGTGTATTTTTAATTTAGTCGTATAATTTATTTATAAAAAATATTAAATGTCTAAATGAGCGTGACATATCCGTGTTATAATTAATGACATCTTTGTAATTAAGAATTGATCGAATTAGAAATACAATCATTTGATTTAAATCTTTTGTCATTCATATATATATTATTATATATATTCGTACAAAATAAATTATATTGCTTAAATTTGAAACAAATGAAATTGTTGTTTAACATAAGTAAGAGATTTAAAAAAAAATGTATGAAAAACCTTATTATGTATAATACATGAATACAGAAACAAAAATATTCATCTGCATCCGCAGACGGACGTTCCACTGACTTCATTTCTTTGTATTGCTAGATCTTACAGATTGTAGGCGCGTGTTCAAGGCACGCGTCAGATACTACGCTTCTTTAGTTCTTTTATAAACACCGAAGTAAAGATAAACCTCCAGTGCATTTATCAATCCATTGCGCGACTTTAAGCTATACGTCTTATACGTGTGATATAAAATTTTAAATGCTAATCTTATATCTCGAACTTATGCTGAAAAAAAATTCATAAACGCAACCTGTATATATCGAATTCAAATCTTTTACATGTATATCCACATCAACCTACTAACTTTATTCTTAAGAAGAGAGCTGGCCATTGCCCAGCATTATAATATATATAGGCATTTTTTATTTTTTCAAATATAGAATGTAATCCAAGATGTAAAATAGAAAAAACAAACTAAGAATTTACACAATTTTTGCTAAATATTTTACTTGAAAAACATAAAGCGAAACGCAACATCGCTTAAATTTTATACAACGGTTACATAATAAGCTAGTTGCTGATATATTCACTGGAGGAATATCCTCTAGGATATTTTTATCTCAATACTCACTATCGGAATGGAAGTGAATGTTAAACCCACGGACGTTTAAAAGGTTTCGAATCGTTTTTTATTTCATATTGATTTGAATAGGCGACATAATAAAGGTACGAAGTATCAACGTGCGTGTTAACAATCTAGAGTTCAGTTTTTTGTCTATTTATTGTACAATGCATAAACTTGACCATACAATAGGTTATTTTTGTATGATTTTTAAAAACATTATGCTTACATTAAAACCTCTTTTTAGATTCCATGAATTTAAAACTATAATATTTTATTTCGTCTTATTCGTGGTGACATTATCGCTTGTAAAATTTTCTCCGTGAAAGTGGGAACTGTGATTCAATAGAGAAATGCTATTAGATTAATGGCTAGTTTCAGAAAGCTTATAAAATACTCGGTCATAATATAATAGCTATTGCTGCCAACCATTCGATTAAACATAAAAGTACAAATAAAACTAGTATACTTAACTAATACTTACGTACCATTTTTTTATATGTAAAGTAGAATAAGCTTAGGCTATTTTGTTAATAAACCTCCTTGATAAAGAAACCTCAAATTTTGACAAGCACCACAGTTTGCGCCACATGTTACATGAGAACGTTTCTTTCGGAAAAGATATCTTATCTTGTTATCTAAGAATTAAATACGGATAAAATAAATTAATACATCTTGTGGTCTTGTAACCCACCGGAAGAAGAAAATGACCTTAGATCAGGGTAAAGTAGAGTAAATAAATTCATGAATCTATTTATACGTAGTGATGAGGACATTGACGGAATGGATCTTGATACAAATAGCATAAAACGACAACAAAAGCTTTGACTGCTTCGTATAAATTACACCAGGTTCCACTTAAACGGAATCCAACATCTTTATCAATCTCTAATAGAGATTGACAGCGTTCCAGCTCAACAACGCCTCAACATTTTAAAATCCCATTAATTTGATCTAAACGATCGATTTAAACTTAATGAGTCTTAATTCAGGGTTAATTGTTCTTATCGGGGGAAAGTGGGCGGCCGATCGTATCACCGGTCACGCGAACACATTGTTATTAACGCGTTTTGTTTGTCTTTATGTTTATTTATTCACTGAGTCCGCTGACTACTATAAAACAATATCAGATTTAATTGATTTTTTCAAATATTGTAAAATTATTTTAAATGCTTCTTCACGTTGTACCACAATGGGCGCTTGCGTGATTTAAAATAGCTTATAACCTTTCCTAAGAACTGGGCTATCAAATACACAATATCCGACAGGTATTTCCAAAGATTACCGGGCTTAAAAAAAACCTTAGCCTTATAATATTAATATACAATTTTGAAGTAAATTGTTCTGGGCTCGATGGGAGTAAAACTTCAAGGTCGAATTTGATTACAACGTTTGCACATGCAATGTTTTACTTCTTTAACGTGTAGTTAGTAGTAAGCGCTATTTTTATCTTGAGCCTTCAAGAAATAACTCCAGTAGGTGATAATATGAATATCATTTTCAATAACATCGATTGTAATTTTTTATTTAGTTTAACAAGCAATAATATATTTTATCAAAGTACATATTTGGAAGATAAAGTGTTTATACGTGTCCAAAATTTACTCTAGTAAACCAGACATTATCTTGCGTGGTTAGATGTTGCGGCTGTTCCTTCAAATTTTTAAACTTAACTACGACATTATTTTAGTGTCAGATATACATATATATATATTTTAATTTCTTGTTCTTAAATTATGGGTTGCTTTGATACATACCGATTGGAAGCAGACCAGAGCTGATTACAAGATTGTCGGACAAAGGAAGCTATTGATTTTATATTGTATATTTTAAGGAAGGTCATAGAGATCAAATTATATCTCGTCTAACAAAGTTTTGGGGATCGGCGAGGTGTATAATTTAAGTCCATTAGGTCATTTGGCCTACCTAACTTCGACCTAGACAGGTAACCTCAGAGCTAATCATGGATAAATTATATGAATACGTTTTGTGGTCTTGTAACATATTAGGTACGTAAATTACTTGATTTGATGACTATATTCAGTAGAGTTTATTATTATTTATAAAAAATAATCCCTTGGTCACGCTATACACCTGAGAACGACATAACCGATTTCATTCATTTTTATTTCTACGTTTTGTAATACTTTGTATTTACGGAAAGAAAAATTTTAAAACTGGAAGTTTTCAGAAAACTTAAGAACGATTATGCCGTTTTAGCAGTTTACACGGTTTTTCTTGATATTTATAGCTAAGACAAGACAACGTCTGTCGGATCAGCTTGTTTATGATAAAAATTCTTGCTCATCTGCTTACGTATATATAATACTGATATAAAACCTGAACCCTATAATAATTGCACGATTTTCCCAGGCTACTAATGCAATATGTCCATTGTAGAGTGCGTGTGACTAGCCACATAATGTACAGTTAATTACGTTTCTTAATCCAAAGTAATAAGAGTCATTATTCCGTAATATCACATCTCATCAAGCTTGGCATAAACACGAATACTTCTAGTAATATCTAACATACCGAGCTCCCGACATAAATAACTCTATGTTCACTCATCACCATTAGTCAACTCTATCAAAGTCCCTTGATACTTGAAAAGTTTTTCCACGTTACTCAAAGACATGTCATATATAATTGTAATTTATAAATATCCAATTATATTATGACAACACAAACATTCTTTCATCTAGGATTTCACTGACTAATATAAAGATCTCATTAATCAATTATTGATTTGCTGTATCGACTGACTTAGTATATCACTCATTAAATTTTCAAAACTGTTTTATACGCTGTTTAGAGGCGTATTGTTATCATATCGCTTATCGATATCTGAAATTTCATTATTCAGTAAATAGCTTCACTGACAACAAATAATTATTAAATGAAACATGAGATCAAAGATATGGCAGGGGATCGTGATAGAGCGAGACCACACAATTTAGACAAAGTAGTATTTAGGCAGTAACGCACTCTGCGCACTCAAGTATTAAAATTTTGACAACTCATTATAGTAATTCATTGAAATGTTTCATTTTCATTTGAATATATTCAAGACAGTCTGTGTTTAGCTTATATCAATTAACATTTCTCTAAGATATATACATTTAATGTTCGTTTTAATTTTTTCAAATTATTTATCGAATTAAAACGTTTTCATATTCAAGTGTCATAGAGAGGAATGCTTAAAAATCATACATATATTTTAGTATTTATAACTCGTTACAAATTATATGCATTGCCAAGCGATCACAAACAGTTAGTTCTGCAGGACAAGCGCGAAATGTAGCCTATACATTAATTTATATTCAAGAGACGTGCGTTAACGGTATCACACTCAAACTTTAGATCGGCTAAGCGTTATTGTACCTGATTATATAATTGCAATACGAACGTACTAGAATACTTTGCTTGAAAACCGAATTGTATCGGCAAGATGTATGATTAGCATACAAATATAATGAATTGAATAATTAGTATATGTCTCTATTGTAATTAGGTACAAAGTAGATTTAAATTGATAAACGAATGTTGGCCAAATGGCTAATGGGCAATGATGCATCCACTGTCATTGTCATTCACGCTGGTAGAAATTTTAACCATTTCTTCCATCGCCAATGCACCACCAACCTTGAAGCTAAGATGTTATGTGCCTTGTGCCTGGCTACCCATACATACCGGAATCATATTGCCCTTCAAAATTATAGATAGGAAAAAAAATCTCGTTAACAGTTTTCTAAGCCTAGGTTTCAAAGCTTAGGTTAGATGGCCCCCTGAGCTCAGGGGCCATGGTGCACTGCACCACCTGACCCTACGATAGCTACGTCACTGACCGGAATACAACAATACTAAGTGTTGCTGTTTGGCAGTAGAATATGATGTGTGGCTGATACCCATCTAGACGGGATAACACGAAACCCTACCAAAAAGGAATAATTAATAGATGGAACAATGTTTTAAAATAAAACTTATTTTAAATTAAATATATTATATTATTAAGTTTTAAAGAGGACTCCTAAATCTACATAAATATTGCTTAAATTATTCTATGAATATATTATACGAATAAATATATTTCGAATAATAATAACCGACTTTTAAAAAAAATTAATCACGTAAACCAATTAAGAGTGCTATTTTAACAATATTTCATTTAAATACTGTGCACCGTTTCGAATTCGTTTGATTATATCACACTTTTTCACTTTTATGATTATCCACTCGTCTAATAAAATTACTATGACCATTCACAATTACAACAGTTTGTTTCAACAATGCAGGCTTAAATGCACCTTTCTCTTTCCCTCGTATGAGTTTATTTGTCGGCTAGAGCGGGATTTCCCAACCGTCTAACAATGTACTTGCCACTAATGACTGGATCTAAGGCTATAACTTGAAATTTTTATGTTAATAAGATTGCGATGTGTTGTTCTAATTATTTCATTAGTAAAGAGTGGTCGCGGATTGTGGGTGGTCGTGTGTGGTGTTTTGTTGTTTTGTTGTAACTGTTGTTGTTGTAAAGATGGATTTACGCAACCATAAGTTGTTCAGGCTCAGGACCAAGACGAACTTATCGAGGTCTTCGTCGATATCTACGCCGAGGTATGTGGATTTCAAGTGAAAGGTCTTTTTGCGACTGCGTTTACGCTTCGTGTATTTTATATAAGCCTTATAGTATGTTTGCTTGTCGACTATTCTAACTACTTACTTACGCTTTTATTCACAGAAGTAATTAATTCGTATCCTAATAACTGTACACAAATAAATTATTTGTATTGAAATTGTAATAAAATTAACTTTTACATTTATACTATATTTATATATTACACAGACATAACATTTTATAATGAGAAAGCGATACACGAACATTTCTGTTTAACCTGCAGTGAAGTATCTTAATACTTTCAAGTACATTTACAAATCGAATTTAAAATATAAGAAATGTATTTTATTAATAACTAAATTTGTGATCGATCAATTACTGATCATAACGACGTATTTGCTAGACACCGCCCATAACATTGAACATGAGAATCGAATTGTTATTGTTCGAGGTGAAAACGTATCTATCGAGGTAGACGTATATGGATTATTCAATCGTTGTGGGGCCATTGTAGGGTACGAATAAGTCCCGGGGATTGATTCCTTAATATAATAAAATAGGAATTTGTTTCATTACTCAGGAAATACGTAAAGTTGGATATTTCTCTTTAATTGTATCGAAGACTGAAGATTTAGAGACTGAATCTGAGCATCAAAAAATATCTTGAACAGTGGCATTTTCTTGATGTTAAATAAATTGTTTAAGAGAATACATCGGTTCCTTAGAAACACAAATGTCTTTGGAAATTGCAGTACGATAATCGTATCCAAAAGAATAGCAATTTAGTAACAGGTACTCAATATATTAATGTATTCGTAAATAACATAATCCGCGTAAGTTTTCATTGTCCTCGAGAGTCATATATCTTCGAAGTGTCCATGCTGTCCGTCGAGTCTAAAAATAAATACTCAATTCTCGTAGAAAGATATATTGTTGTCAATTGACGTCGTTCGGTTATTTATTTGCTAATAAATTAAATAAACTTCTGATCTTCGCTTGGTACTAAGTTTTTTAATTCGAAATGTTTGCCCCGAGACCTTGGCTAACTTAAACGGATCACGTGAGTTCGATTTGAATTGTGTATAAAGAAAAACAGTCACATTATTAATTTAATTACTTACTAACTTACAAAACGAGAGGGCAGTTTCATGACATATCTATCTACATGTTTGATCTCCATTGTTGACTAGCGTTATCAATATTGTCACAACGCGACTAACAAATCGACATGACCATTTGACGCTTTACCGTTTCGACAATATTCATAAGTAGCTTGATAATGCCCCACTGCTTAGCTAAGAAATCCTCTTTTTTTGAGGAGATATTTAGGAACTTATTCCATGATACAATATATGATAATGGTGGGGTTCTGTGCGACCCCGTTTGGATAAGTAACACCCACTCATCAGATATTACTACTAACTACCGCCAAACAGAAATACTTAGTATTTTTGTGTTCCGACTTGAGTGAGCCAGTGTAACTACAGGCATAAGCACTCTTAACGACTCAGCTCTCAATGCCGATATAAGGAAAGTATTATTTATAGCCCTTATGTCTATGGGCTGTGATTATCCATACTATGAATTGCGAAAATTTATCATTAATGCGTAATTTGATATTAATTATAGTTCTTATTAATGTATGAAAAGTACATTATTTAAAATTTAAAAGTGCACGTGTACTTTTACAATAATAAACAATAATATGGTAAATATCATTTGCATTAATAATAATCATTTAAACATTTTTCTTTACGTACCTGATGACTGAAGGATAATAAGGTTGTGAATGACGTAGCTGAGTAATTGTACTGTTAATTAAACATAAATATGACTACAGCATCTTTGATACATTTAAACAATAAAACATCTGTTGGAATTACCTATAATGTTACCAGTTAAATAATATATATGTTTAATAAATAGTAGTTATATTCGGAGGGGACGAATGTTACCCGCGTTCTTGAACACGTTTTCGTAAATCTCATAGTCAATGGAAATATAATATTATCATGTTCTAAAACTTGTATGAATTTTATTTTAATATTCTTAATAGTTTCCAACTATAAGTTATGATTTTATACTTGAAGAACCACATCCAGGTGTATTCCTCGTTATTACTTCATTATTAGGATTTTTACTAAGTGATTACATTTATTGTCCTTTTTTGACAATTGTCAGCTATACACGTATAATGTATTTCATTCTACGTAACAATGTTTTATTTTGGCTATTTTTTTTTATAATCTGCATTAAGGTCAGTATTTTCAAGTTATTCTGTCTCGTTTTTGTTTGAATACAGAATTTTAATACAACGCAAATGTTTTTTTTAAACGAATATTAAGTCCGTTATAAGAAACAAAAAAAAAAAAAACATTTTGAACTAACCTCACATACACACAAAAGAATAATAAACGGTAAACGTGCTACACTTAACACAGATTAAATTAAATAAGAAATAATTAATTTGAACTGGCAACTCGTGCCTTTAACAATCACGCTTTTCGCTGCTATTACGCAAGGCAACATTAGCAGAATTAATGGACAAACACCGTCTCTTAAATGCGTGTATGCAAAGTTTGGGAGAAAGTCTTTGTGACCGATATTATGCCAAATTAATTCGGTTTCTATTTCCGCAATTATTACACAACGCCTTTATAATTTGATTGTTTTTAAATTATAACATACTTTTTTTTTTATTTAACCATAAATATATTTTTTTAAACCGCTATCTAAACACTTTGCAACCATTTAATATAATTGTACTTGATATTAGATGACCTACAGGTAGCCCTATTAATATCACGTTAGTTTATGATATATACGACTTCAGTGTCCAATGCCAGAAGTGAAAATATTTTTTTATCAATAAAAATATTAAATTTATACTATAATAACTCTTTCTAGCAAAGCTGATATTAATATATAAAAAAATATATATAAAATATTTTGTGTCTTTGCCAAAATATGAATAAATCTTATTAAATTATATTTATGTGAGATACAAAATAACAATAGACACTAACTTGAGCTAAATCGGACCTAAGTAATCTAACCTTGTACACAATCTGTATGTTCTCACGTCCATATGTGCTTAAAATTTTTATACTAACTGCAGTTATAACCTTTTTTGGCAGATGCCATTTTAGAGACAATAAAGTAGAAAATTTATAGACAATTTGAACCTTAGTGTCTCGAGAATAAGGAAAATAATTTTAGGTATACTTATGTGTAGATAACTAGCAACACTTGTTGAAACATTGCATTTAAGTTCATTGGAAACCTATACATGTACTAACCATTATTACTTCTAGCTGAGAATAATGCAGCGAATATTAAATTATATCCTCAGTAACAATTTTGAGTTAGGTTATATAAAAATATATATTTAGCAGAGCTTTAAAACTTTACTAATATTATAAATACAGAAATAACTCTGTTACTTCTTCACACTCAAAACACTGAGCAGATTTAAATGAAATTTTTTATCGGTATAGTTTGAGTCCCGGGGAAGGCAGAACCGTAGAATTATTAGATATTCGTTTTTTTTTAAATTGTTTCTCTGTGCAGTTATAAAGCTTTATGTTTGGATTCTAAATATTTTGCTTGTTAAATTTGAATTTTGAAATAAATCTTAATTTGTGTATAGTATTTCTTGGCCCATAACATAAGCTGTTTGTTTATACATAATATAGATACTTACCTATCGATTACAGTGGATTTTTTATATTTATGATTAGTATGAATTGAAATAAAATATTTTATCTCTCTACAAATGTCACACATTTTATGAGCTATGTTATAGTAACAGAACTAATTCCAACCCGTCAAAGACGCAAGAAACGTAAGACTTTTTATTACCTTGAGATATGTTCGGTCAACACACCAGTTTCGGTGTTAGAGGAAATAAATAGAATTTTTGTGCATATTTCTGTAACAGTTTACAAATTACGATTGAGAAAAAGGTTACCTTGACTTACATTTAAAATATATTTCAATTAATATTAGTATAACTAAATTAATTTGTTAATGAGCAACCGCTTATAAAGTTTCACATGTGTTAAATCTTATTAAATGTCTGTGGGTGATATTTCCCCTTTTTTGTACGAATTTTAATTAGTTATTTCGTCGTGCAAGTTCGTGCCTTTACGTTATTATTTAAAAAAATTGTTTATCTTTACCTCTTAATTTATGGTTCAAATCGTGCATCCTTATTTTAATTCCTTTCAATCGATTCAGTTAAAATTGGCACAATTTCTTAATTCTTGTTTATTTTTATGTTTTAAAATAGATATTATTTTAATTTTGTAATATTTTCATCCTTTGTCAACCGTTTTTTTCCACCGTTCTTGCCTAGGAGTTAAGTTTTGTATATTATTTGCCGTATTGTCTGACATTTTTTTTTGTAAAATGAACAGGAATCAAATCATATTTTAAGTCTCTTGGATCTTCACTTTATAAGAATGAAAAAAAAAATTCCATTTGGCCCAGGAAGCCATAATCTTTACTCCACCCCAGAATAATCCCATTCGTTTAAACTAAACTTAGATTGATACACAATAATAATGACGATGGACTTGTACATTATCAAAGTTATGTTTTGTTCAAAATCGTTTAATGTTTTTTATTTCCATTAAAAATATACAAATCATGCAGGAAAATCCTTCTGCTTATTATGATGAAGATAGCAATGTATTGTATTTTAAAAAAACTTGTTAGACAAATTATCTACTTGACCGCATAGGTCATGATATTAGACATAACGAGCTTTATCTAACAATTAATCTGTACATTATCGGTTTTTTTACTCAAAAATATATACATACGCATATATACGATGTATTCATACCTATCATGATTATTTAAATGTCAATATGTGAAATCGTCTCGAATAAAAAACTATATCGATATTTTATTACTAAAATCGATTATAAAAACTTGTATATTGTCTTGAATTTTATTGTGTAAATGTAAAGGCATTTTTGTGCATTTTTAAGTCATAGTGAAACAACCGGTTAAATATCGATATATAATCACTTTGTGTTGTCATATTTATTATGCATATAATGAACAAAAACAGAAAATGATCCCAAAATATTCCGTATAAAGTGACCCAGATCCCGGTCACAAGGAGGTTCTTAGCTAAAGCGCCGTGCGAAGAATTTACAATCAGGAGTAAGATTTGCGAACCACGAAATGTCACCTGATCGTAACGGCAGATAATTGTAGCGGTCCATACCATCACATTATATCATTATTCAAGTGGACGGGTTCATTTAACATAGAACTCACTGGAAATTTACAACCACACTATTCAAACAATTTTTCTCTAGAAACACACGTGTTTGAGCTAGACCTATATTACTAGGCTCGCGAGTGGTAAAATAAAATCAATGAGTATTGTTGTTGGGTAATCAATTCCCGATGAATGAATGAATGAATGAATAACATCGTTAAGACGTTCATTTTCAGACGTCATTTTGCTTTCAATATTTCGAAGTTTAAAATACAGAAGGAGCCGGCTTAATATGAACTTTCATAGAAAATAATAATTATTATTGAATTTAATTATGGAAAATGCTAATATAACTTTAAAGAACACATTTAAGAAGTCTCATAAATGCCAATATAAAATAATAGCGTATGAGAGGAGGATTGGGGCCTTAGCTGGTGCTGCGGATCAAAAGTAAAAGTAGCATTTTTGTTTTTCCAGACTATAATCTATGTGTGTGCCAAATTTCATTCTGATCTGATCGATTGAGTAATAAACACAGAGTCATCCCAACATTCACATTTAATATATTAATAAGTTCATACAGAGCTTATATTAATCATATATGTAGTTATCTCCTCATATGCTAAAATATGCAAATCGAGCCGAGATGGCCCAGTGGTTAGAACGCGTGCATCTTAGCCGATGATTTCGGGTTCAAGCCCAGGCAAGTACCACTGAATTTTCATCTGCTTAATTTGTGTTTATAATTTATGTCGTGCTCGGTGGTGAAGGAAAATATCGTGAGGAAACCTGCATGTGTCTAATTTCAACGAAATTCTGCCACATGTGTATTCCATCAACCCGCATTGGAGCAGCGTGGTGTAAAATGCTCCAAACCTTCTCCTCAGAGGGAGAGGAGGCCTTAGCCCAGCAGTGGGAAATTTACAGGCTGCTAATGCTAATAATGCTATACAAAATGCTAAAATGTTCGCATATATGAAGCCAAAATAATGATAAACATACTAAAACAGTTCTTGTAAAACCGGTATGCGGTAAGCTTAATGCTGATCTACGATTAATATATTACGACATAACATCTTCAATTAACTCTAAGACCACATGTCCATAACTTTAACTGCGGCCAACAGATAACCACCTAGGTTTCCTTGTACAAGAGGCCCGTTACGAAACGAGCTACATGTCAAATGCCATCGCCCCAAACTGATAAAAAATGCCTGTTTTAAATACAAGAACATTAGAACTAGTGCCAAATCTTTCTATTTCATCAAAAAGTTCTTTCATATCGTTATGTCGATGCAACTTTTTTAATAATACGTAGAAATACAAACGTATATTTTTCGAAACAAGGTTATATCAAAAAACATATTAATTTATTTGGTTACATTTTAAATGTCAGTTGTTTCATAACTTTAATTTATTTACTTATTTAAATAATATACCATTCAACTTTCGTATATACAAAATTTAAACAAAAGCCGAGAATGACATTTAAAAAAACTATAGAGTTTTTCTAGACTAGCGGTTGATTTAACGTGGATACGGAACAAGTGTTCAGTTTAGGCAGATGGCAGACTTTGATGTAATCCTTCTGAGCTTTACACGCGCGACTCTTGTCGGTTTCACGCTAAGACAACTTTTGTAACACTTGCCGACGTAAACCCACGCAAAAGCTGATCTATTTTATACAACATAAAAAATGTCCTAAACTTATTATCAGGCACTTATTTATAAAAACTTTATTGAATATTTCTACACAATTAATTATATAAATGGTTAATTAAAAATTGTTTAAAATAAATTTTAAAGAATTTGTTTGTTCATTACCGTTATATGGGAATATTTTATTATTATAATTACATCGTAATAGTACTTGATACAATTATGACAGATAACAGCAGTTTTGTTATATATTTAGATTTTTAATAGCAAACTAAATAAAAGAAAAATAAATCTAACCTCAAGTTTTAACAGCCTATATAATTAAAACTAGATAATAATATTTATATGTCCTTTCTACCAACAAGAAATATGTTAATTTGTTTAAAAAAAAAAATAGTTTTATACACTTCTAATAAGCGGGTACGATACTCTATCGAGGTCTTAACTCCCACATCGGTTGCGACCTTTGATTTACGTAACACGGTGGGTTTAACATCAAACGAACGGGGCATGTATTACGTTACAATGCTTTTACGATATAAAATATATCAGTTAAAATGTATCCGGTGACAAAACAGAAATTATAAAGTATTATTTAAAATGGATGAAAATATTGCTCGTTTCATATCATAGGGGTAATAATAATAATAATAGTGTAATATTTATTCTCAAAGATATAATCTTGCAATATTTTTTTATCTTTGGAAGTTCTAAGTACATTATAAGAAAACCTCCTGTATAAATTACACGTTACTAAGACGCGAGCTTTACTTAAAAAAATCAAAATCAAACTATACTTTATTCAAGTGAAGCTACCACCGGTTTGGAAGGAAGTTTCTACCGAGAAGAACCGGCAAGAAATTTAGTAGTTACTCTTTTTCAAAATTTAAAATACAAAGTAATATAAGCTAAATACAATTATATATGTGTACCAACAAGTATTAGCTCCACGCTTTTTTATCATCTATATAATCTTGTATTGAATGATATGATTTTTTTATTAACTTAGTATTTACAATCGAAGTGAATTTATGAATCGGCAAAGTTAAAAATATCTGCGGAATTTTATTATAGAAACGGATACCTTGCGCCAAGAAGGATTTATAATACAAAGTATTACCACACATCTGTCGTCATATTACCTATTAAAATTAATTTTAACGCAGGGGAATATCAAATTAATTAAATCATTAACCGGTGCTATCTTCAAGGTCACGAAAAATATGTGAATTAATTAAATGTACCTCCGATGAACAAAATGTTAATGTCGTGTCGAAAAGTGACCGTGAACCGATTACTATGACTTCATTGCCCAATTTTAACTCACCATTGTCAATAGTTATCTTAAGTCTAGCTACATATTGCGAAAATATTCTTTTCAAACAATCGTTTCATGTATGAAAATAGGACGAGACCAATCATAGAAAGGAACGTCTCAGCTTCATAATGCAGTATTTTATCGATATATGAAAAACTTTACGCGATTTTACTTCTTAGTTCAAAGAGTATAAGTATTAAATTAGCTCGGAAGTAAACCCAAATTGTACATAATAGTTACTTGTTATTAGAATCTCGAGCACGTTGTCATTTGACTTGGAAAGTAGTTGTAAAGAATGTTCTCCGGCTATTTTTACTTTATTTTTCAAAAGTGTTGTAACATTTAACGCACCGACGCGACGTACAGCTCACGCGTGTACTGGTATTTTTTTGTAATATTACGAGCCTAAAAGACTTGAAAAAGACATATGCAATCACATTTTATGAAGGAAATGAAGTTGAAATAAAATTAAAAAGCTTTAGAATACAATACATCTACATTACTATACATACAATACACATTACTATACATTTTTTTATTAATATTGTATTAATAAAATCTATATATAATACTAAAATATAAATACGAGACGCAAGCTATTAAAGTACTTATAGAAATCAACAGTGACTTGAATTGTTTATTAAATACGAAGTCACAAAAAAATTACTGCGATAATTTAAACAGCTCTACCTAACAACCGATCAAATTTAATACGTTTAAAATGCTCCGTTCCTCTCATGCATTCCCGCTTGTAAGATAAAACGATTACATAACACCACGTGGCATCCTTACCGTAGTAATTGCATGCCTCCAAGTTATAAAAATAAACTAAGAATACTCGTTCCGCTAGGTTCCCGTAATGACTGGCCGTCTAGGTTTAACGGGACCTCGACGATGCGCTGATAGCGAAAGCGGCTTTAATAGTTGCGTAAGGATGTTCGCCTCTAGCGATTTATTTATTTTATAGTCTGCATAAGTAAGTAATTGTTTAGATGTATTGGTTTCAGCTTTATTTTGATAAATAGACTAATTTAAAATGTTGTTTCTAAAAAAGTATGTAACTACAGCACAAGGGACGTAACATTTTAGTTCCCAAAGTTGATGGCGCATTGATGATGTAAGGAATGGTTAATATTTCTTACAACGCCATTGTCTATGGGCGTCGGTGACCACATAAGGTGGCCGATTTGCTCGTCCGAGCAGTAGCAATATCATAAAAAAAAAGTAGTTCACACGAGTCGATTTTAATCTGTAAACTATAAAATTGACAGCGGTTGAAACGGCCTTAACAGACTTTGAGCTCAATGAAAGCAACTCAATGCAATAAATATTATACAATAAAATAATTGGAGACAAGCATATTTGATTTGTATGGAAGTGTATTATCCTTTCATTAAATAATAAACAATGAAATACCTACACAAAATCGCTAAATTTTAAAAATCGCTATCATGTACCCGCTTAGTCCTTAGACCCGCGTCGATATGGGTCAGTTGAAACAGGTTCGCTGACGTAATTATTATACAACACTATTACAACCCCATTACGATAGTAACCACTTTGTATTGTACACCATTATTCAATCAGATGTATAACTGTTTCCTTAAATATAACAATGTAGCTAGATTTAAGATAAAATTGTTCACAAAATTTTCAAACAGATGGTAAATTGAACGATTTTGTACTATTGGTGCATTGTACATGCGTGCATTTATATCATAGAAAATTATTTGTATTATCGTATTAATTTAATTTCAAATTACTTTTTAGCGTCGCTTTGTATTATTTAAAAAACGTTTACCGTCACTAAAGATTAAATTAAACATGACAAAATAAATAATAACTCCTGAGTTCGCTTAGATAAACGCACTCTTTGATCGACGACACGAAGGTTATGTGCGCGTGCGCAGCGTTCCTAAGATCGCGCAATTTAAAGCATTCTGCAATTGGATCTACATTTGATAAGTGTTAAAAGCAATTCATAGCTACAGAATTTATTATCAATTAAAATAACATAGCAATATAAGATTTAAAATAGCTCTAAAATGAGCGAGAAAAGCTTTAATTTCAGTATTAATATCATTTAATGAGAGTTCACAACTAATAATGTTGTAATTTAAAACAATAACGATTTTATTTATGTTATACAATATACTTAGATTATATTTGCAATTGATTTTATATAAAAAGTAAAAAAAAAATATGTTATTTTCCTCATATTAACTTGGTGGTAGGGCTTGGTGCAAACCTGTCTGGGTAGCCACCCAATCATTAGATAACCCGTCAAACAGCAATACTTATTAATGCTGTGTTCCGGTTTGAAGGTTACCACACAGTCATTAGATATTTTACCCACAAACAGCAATGTTAATTGTATGTTGCGGTGGGGAAGTCAGTGTAACATCAGGGACAAGGGACACAACATCTTAGTTTCAGAGGAATGGTTGATATCTTCTACAGCACCAATGTCTATATGCGATGTTGACTATTAAATAAAAAAAACATGCAAAATTTGAACAATATTAATTTGAACTCTGACAGTATGAAGGCAATTTAGATAAACGAGAAAAACAAAGCTATCTTGATCATGCCGTAATAGATTGCGAATGATACTCAGCAGACCACTAAATCAGCTGTGAAAGTCCCTCTTACTAACAAAAAGGGTAATTTGTTTCGTTTTAGTGTTTGTTTTACAGTACCTTTTTGGTAATTTAAGTAACAATTTCTTGTACTATCGACCAACATTCCAAATTCAAAAAGAAAGTGGATAATTCTAAAAACATTGATAACGTATTTTTTAAGTCTTTTTATTTTTATTAATAGTAATAATTTATGAAAAACAAATAGAAAGGAAGTAAGTAAAGAACGGACAGTTTATCATTCAGTATCATTAGCACGGATCCAATTGCGTTAACAAGACCACATCGAACACAAGCTTATCGATACTTTCTCCGACAACACTAGCCATTGTTACATTACCAGCAAAGATATAAACAAAGTACGATGAATGGGAGGAACTGTACGATCATTAGATAATGCCAATGCCGAATCCAATGCCACATATTGTTCGAGTCGGAAGGAAGCGTGTATAATGTTTTGTTAGCCCTGGTTTGAAGATGCTAGTGATGTGATTTAACAACGCCTCGTAGATCTGTTCAAGATTTTTTTTTCTATCGTAACAACTGGCATACTAGATAAATATATTTTACTGCCTTTTTACTAATATCATTCTGGGTAGTAATGATCACTATACAATTATATAGACACTATCTTTAACTGCCATTATTTATTGAATGTCGTAATGTTTAATATTACCTACCATAGGAATAATTATTTTAGAAATTCAGAGTCTAGTTAACTAAAGAGGGCCGCGATGGTCTAATGGTTGGACTGATTAATTTTAACATGCAAGAAATATTGATTTTTTTATGTAAATAATTTGCGTGTATTAAAATAAATTTCGTGCTCGGATGTGAAGAAAAGCATCGTGAAGAACCGTGAAGGAAACCTGCATATGTCGGATGGAACTGCTCATCGGCCACAATTAATATCTAAACCTTCTGAAAAGAGGTCTTAGCCCAGCAGAAGAACATTTACTGGATCTTACTTCGTATAAATTTATTATTATTGTATTATACAATTAACCAAATTATGTAATAAATTTGTATGAAATTATTTTATAAAATGCAAAGTAGATTTATTGTATCTTAACTTAAGCACTTCCTAAATTTTTCTCACAAAAATGAATATTACATAAACCATAGTCTAAGTCGTATATTTCAAACTAATCAAAGTTAATAACACTCACTGTCACACTACCAAGGATTGATCGGTTATAATTTGTCAAAAATTTCCATTACTTTAAGTTACAGACAAATAGTTCGTCATTAATATAAAATCATTGTGAATAGAGTGCTGATGAAGATGTCTGAATTATAAACGATACAAAACACAATAAAACGCATTGCTTTCACAAGGGAATTGTTTTGTTTTATAATACTATTACGTATGAGCCTAAGCTCCCATAGAAAGTTTGACAATTATATTAGTTTGTTGTAGAGATTATAATTACGAGTTCCGCGTTAGTTTGCTTTATTAGTGGAATTTTAATAGGCGTTTTCTAATAAAAATATAATTCAAATTGTTTTATGTTGATAGTCTAATTTGTACCAGATAAACCTAACCAAGGAAGATAATTAATTTAGTAGCCCCTTTTTGTAATATTTTGTTGTTTTGTTTTAGTGTGACTTCTTATCTGAGTGTATTATTATTATTACTTTTTCCCTACTAATAAATATATGGACTAATTTAATGTGACGTTGTTACAGCCTAGGTCCGTTCGAAGCGGCGACGGGGGGAGAGATGGTGTCTCGGCGGCGCATTCTATCGCGATCTCGCGATGATCTTACACAAGCATTCGCCCCTCAAATAGAGGAAGAGGAAGATGTGTGGTACCAGAAGGACAAACTCTATAAGGTAACACTAATATATAATAATAACACTAAAGTTCGTTGATAGCAAAACTCCAAAATAGAAAGATCAAAATTTATTGAAAAATCTATTTAATTATTAGCCTATTTTTATGTGGATGTTAAGTATATGATATAATAATTTGCACTTAATCTAGAGGGTATGTCATAAAATCTAAAACGAAATGAGAATTACATAAAGATGAAATAAAACAGACAAGACAAGTTACATAATGATATTTATCTTCACACCTCGAACCCGAAGCGGCGTTCTCTATTGTAGTAACAAAATAAAATTTCGATCTTAAGTTTTCTATTTCTTATCTATTACGTAAATGTATAGAATAAATATTTCACCGAGGGCTGTTTAAAAACATATCGAAATTAGTAATTATTTTATCTTGAATCGAAATCCTAAAATTTTGGTGTTTTCGAAATTCTTTAACCTGTTTTGTGTATCTGCTTAATAATTATTTTGACAAAATCATATAAATATAATAGCTATTCGATAATACCTAATTAGTTTCTTACTTTCTACGCATCAATTACGAGGTCGGCGAGCCAATATATAAGTAACGTTACAGACGAGTTCACACCGATATCGTAATAATGGTTGGTAGGCAACGCAAATGACAGGGAATGGATGAAACTAATGCCTTTAATACTAACGTTTGCTAGTGAACAGCACAAAGAAAGTTCATTTTTAAAATTACACCCTTCCATAACGGCGCTGGTGACTTACGGACTGCTTTCAAATATCAAGACGTTAAACAAAAAGGTGTTACCTAAGTTTGAATAAATAAATCATTAAGATCCAAATGGTTTTTGTAGAATTTTTATCGCTGTTAATGTGCTAAGCTGTTAAGCATATGCGAATGACTATTACGAAATATTTCTTACGCAATACGCACGGGTGTGCAAATTGCTTGGTTAATTTAATAAACACTAGTGTCCCATAGTCACTCCGCGTAAATGTATCCATTTCCTTTGTCTACGGCTGCGTTTTTTGTAACTGTTTCCGATAGTGCTATTAAGGACGTGAGAATGTTTCTGGTCCTAAAAGTAGGTAATTCGAACTCTCGCTGCGTTACGTTTAATTTTTATCTCTTTATCAATTATATAATTTTATTGATCCCAATTGAAATGTTCTTGTAATTGTTATTGTTGTAATAATTAATTACATGATCTTCCATATTGATACATAATTTTATAACACGTTTCATATTTCTTTGTGCAGGATAATAAAAAATATAATAGTTTCTTCCGCAAAGACACAAATCTTATAGAAGTCCTTTAAATTAATTTGTATTCAATATTATTTTATATTTAAAACATTTTGACATAATATATCAAAGATCGTATTTAAATTATTATCTTGTCAGTCCATGACAAGTTATTTTATCGAAGTAAACCTTGAGAGGCAAAAATATAATTTTATTCCATTCGTCAAATATTAATCCTTTGGCTTGATTTACTTAATGAATTATAGCCGTAAGCTTAGCATTGTATACAAGTTAATTTATAATTCCAAATTCAACAATGATTTGGCACTGTAAAAATACAGTTAATTCCTTTTAAAGAAATATCTATGACAAAAGTTATTTGAGTACTATCAGATCCACCATTAATTAGTTTATCTTCCAATTCTCCCAAAAAATGGTCACCACTTTCAGACCTTTCGCAAGCACATCTTATAGTTCAACACATACATAACATTCAACAATTTATATTTTCGTGATACTCTCACAGATTTATGGAAAACAATATTTTAGTCTATTGTCAACTTTGATTCGGGTCAATTTCTTTCCACGATCTCTCAACTACGCAAGATAATGTCACACATTTGAAGTCATCGTGACGACTATTTTGTTGGAACGAATTTACAATGGCCATCCTCCAAAGTACACGATTACGCCGTATAGTTCTGTCGTGAACCTTCATTACGAAATCATGATGTTTAACATTATAATTGCATAATTTAAAAAAAATCTAATAGACATTGTCCCGAGTTCAACATAACATATAATTTAAAGAGCTTATTGAAAAACTTTAAGTCATCATTGTAAGTTACAAATAACAATGATTTATTAAAGTTTATTCCACGGTGTCCTTAAGAGGTTATCTCTAATTTAAAAACGTAATTTCCTGAATATTCTAAATGTTACAATAAAATAGCTTTACAAATTCGAGGTAAATTTTTATTAACAAAATGGAATAGTTTAGTGGGAACTTAGTCTCAATTTTCGTGACCGGCTGCCAATCATTGACAAGCGGGTCAACTCTGACCCATTGATCGAGATCGTGACCGATACAACAATGGTGTATTACAGCACCGAACCGTCCGGAACACAGCAAGCTTCGCTGTTTGACCTTACTTACCATACAATGTCAAGAATTATCAAATAATTTCCTGGAATCTTACAAAGTAGCTGTGTTAGCATTGCAAACACTTAAGCGAATTTTGCTGAGTTTTTGTAAATGTTTGTAACTAATTTATCGCAATTAGTTGAAATTTATTCTTTTTTTTTTTAAATATCATTTACTAAATAATGAAATGTTATAACTCGATTTTGTTGATTTTTAAATCAAAGTGCGAACATCAAATTAACTATTAAAGTAAATTTGAAATATAAATAATATTATATTGTGAGAAATATATCGAACCTCAGAAATAATTTAATTTGTATCAAAGTTTAATTTTGTTTAGTTATGAAGTTTTGACGTAATTTTATTAAGTATCGTATTTGGATAATTATCTTGTCATTTCATGACAAGTTACTTCACTAAAAATAATCTTGGATGGCAGTGATACAATTCCATTTGCCAAATCTTAATCCTTATTGCCTTGATTTAGGTATCTTACTGACGATGGATGTTAAACTTTATACGTTCCCGATAAATACTCAGAACGTAGCATTGGTTTCATTGGAGTCACGATTTTTTTTTTATATAATAGGTATATTTTATATAATATGGCATATGGACCACCTGATGGTAGGTGTTCACCACCGCTCATAGACATTAGTGCTGTAATAAATAAAGCCCCACCAACCCTGGGAGCTAAGATATACCTTGTGCCTGCAGTTACGCTGGCCCACTCATCCTTCAACCAGAAAACAATAATACTGTTTGGTGGTAGAATATCTGATGAGTAGGTGATACCTACACAGACGGGCTTGCACAAAACCCTTCCACCAAGAGACCACCAAACTATTTCATAACTTGTTTAATTCATTTAATTTTCAGAGCATTTTTTTATTAGCATGAGCATTATTTTCATTTTTGTATTAGAGTAAAAAATTATATGTTGTCAAAATAAACACAGAAAATAATAATCGATCTGATTCTCCTATTCAGTTCAAACAAGCGAAGCGATAACACGCTTCTACGTATAAAATTTATAACGATTACGCTTTTAATAAACCGGCTATTTCATATACACCTCGACCGGACGCACCACTCCTGCAAAATTTAACCGGACTTTAGGATTTTTAACCTTGTATAAAATTGTCAGTGTACGCCAAGTAATGTTTTGCATGGAATTCAGCCTTTTATGTACCTAATCGTGTAAAATCGAGAAATCGGACACAGTGTACTTAGTGTGTGTGGCCCGCCTTAATGCTACCTAAATCGTTTTTTAATCTGATTGATAGTTCATTTGATTGCATACTATAATCCTTCAGAATATTTCGGCTTAGGATTTTTATTTTTCCATTAAAATAAGATTTTGATTTTTATTGCGCTGCGAAACTTTTAAATTGATAAATTTAGTTGAATGATATGACGGAATGCCAAAAATCCTTATATTTAAAAGTTAAATTAATCACAGATAAATAATTAGAAATATTTTAAAATAATTTATCAAAGACATCATCAATATACTATAAGTATTAGTCTATTTATGAAAAGACATATATATGCTTGCGCGTATATCCTATATTTGGAAAACAGCTGGCCTATTATAATTGTTCCCAATTCCTATGTACGTTTTACAAATATCAATCGTTATTGAATCATATTTAGATAAGGTTCCAAACAGCCTCGGTCAGTTAAACGAACATAAATTATACAACCATGTCCTTATTACACGATTGGCACTGGCCACTGAGCTCATGTCGCAAGTTAGTATTGGCCAATACCTGTCTGGGGACTTGTAATGCGACAAATGTACTAGATAAAACTGTACTTTGTCCAATCAAAGTTGTTGCATTTACTTATGCATGCTTAAATATTTATAAAAATATCTTACCTTGGGTTTAAAAAGCTAGAAATACTAGAATACTTAACTCGCTCTATAATTAAGCCTTCAATGAAGAACTGATACATTTTTCGCCAACATAGTAATTGTGATTCATGAGGTAAATGTTGCTAGTAAAAAAAAATATTGAATAAAAATATTAATAAGTAAAAAATAAAAATATTTGTAAAATAATCACTTTAAATTATATAAGTCCTCAGTGTATATAATTAAGTGTTGATTATTATTTAACATATGTACATGTTTTGGTGTAACACTTCATTTAATATATGTATTTAGTAGCAATACGAGTATAAATTAATTGAATTTGAAATAAATTAGTATTCAAAACAAGAATTTCATAATCCGTACCTAGAATTATTTTATACAGCTTAATGAGTTTTTACACATGGCAACTAGCCTCACCCTGGCTCAAGTAATAAAGGTTATATTAGGAAATATTTGAATTTTTAACTTAATATTTTACCAGTACTAATCTGACGACTGACGTCATATTACTTTGCAAATTGTATGTTAGAGCTGCGCTTGTATAAATTTATATTATATTTATTGTGTAATTACCAAATTCATACTGACAATATAATGAGCAAGTTTAACTGATTGATGAATTAGCTGTTTGAATCATCGTATATTAAATTCATCAAATGATATATTCTTTCAATATAAGTATTACTTATCTACCTGAACATTTAATTTTTACACTGTTTCGCGTATTTTTTTAAGTCTTAAATTAAATTAATTGTTAATAATTGATTATATCAAAACACAACATGGACTTAATATTAAAAGCTTGCACTAGTTAAATATGACAAAATTTTAAATAAATAAAAAAACATGACATAATGTTGCCATTGAAAAAAAATAAAAGTTATTTATTCAATAGATGTAAGAGATTAATAATGTATTTCTTGACCTTTTCTATGCTAGAAAATTAGTGTTTGAACTTTAAAATTAAATGTGTTGAAAATTACCACAACGAATCAGTTTCGCTACTTTATATAAATGTATTATAAAATATACAGTTATCAATTCAATCGAAGGTAAACAGTAACGAAAATCATAAACTGTTAGGTTCAAATTTCGCTTTACGTAATAGAACTGACATTTCTCATCTCCACCGGGGCTTGGATAGTTTAATTGCTCAGAAATCACGACTGTCTTCGAAATGTATTTAAAGCTTAACTTCTAAATTGATTGTCATAAGGTTTAAAATTCAATGACAACACATGTTAAATACGGTACCAACGACCTCACCCGCGTGATGCGTGCCGAAAGTGAAACTAAGTTTTACGTACACTCGTTATTCTTTTTTTGCTATGACGTGATTCGCCAAACCATCTATTCGAAATATAACCTACCTTAAATAAATAAAAAAGAAAAAAAAACTTGATACGTCTTACAAAACACTTAGGAAATGTATATTACAAAACAATATAAAAGACTTTAGTGAATTAGGTGGTTCTTTGCTTAAATGCACGCCGTTACTAAAAAAAAATAGTATAAAAAATAATACTTTAGGTCTATTTTTATAACAGTTATTATAGTTTAACCTTATTTTACATTTAATGTAAACAATAAAAAAATATTTAAATAAGATCGATACCTTCATGTAAAAACACTAACAGTTGAAAACAACGGTTAGTGGAAATGCCGTAACGGAAATAGCATTAGTAAGTTGGTTCTGCAATCATTTGATTTGTACCATTTGATGAGCGAACTTTGGCCTTTATGTTGACTTAATGTTAACTTTCAATTTATATTATTAGTTAATACATGTAATAATATAGTTCGCTCCTCTAAGGCCGGCAATCTAAATATAATTTAGTTTTTCTATATAAGTGACGTCATCGGCCATTAGCTACGTATATAATATTGTTAAAATAGGATAATTTCAGCCTTTAGCATGAAATATTCTCAGAATCCGGAGATATCCCTCAGATTCCAACCCGTTCCAATAACCCAACTACCTCTTAAAGTAAAAAACAATGAATACAAAGAAAAACTAACTCAAATAATAAAGAAGTGGAGCGCCACAGAGTATTAAAGCACCGTCAGAAAAAAAAGGTACCTAAATATAAATAAAGCATAAACTTAATAACTCTGTGTAAATATGATAACAGTGAACGATTGCAAAACAATTATGCAAACTACCAATATCTCATTACTGTACTTAAGGCTTAACGTAACGACCACCATACATAACAGTAACAATGCAAGACAAGTGGCAAAGCGTCATAGGTCAACATTTGACATTTCGATGATTGAAAGAAAATGCCGCAAGCAAAGATTACGTTGTTACTAATAGTAAGATCGACAATCTAAAAAAGTGTTCTTTAATTACGAAAATAAAGCTTATTTTGCGTTGACACATGTCAAAGTACTTATCACCTGTGGGTATTGTTAATCTTAACTACCCTTCCATTAGCGATCATAAGTAACATTAACAATTGCTTTTTGTCACTTCATACCTTAAACTTCAATGAATGTACTTTAATATATCTAATTAGGAATTTTCTGCTTTGTACAATATGCTTTATGATTTTGTATTTGAAGCTAAATGTCAGATTTTTATTTGTTCAGATAAAATAGTAAACATGCATTATGCGTTCAGCTTAAACATCATCTTTCGAAATAACTGCCGCTGTTCTATTGGTATTTAGTTGCATATGTGTAATCGTTAGAAAAGGTTGGGGATATTAATGATTCTGTACGCTTGGGACTGAGTTACAACGTCTGCTTTAATATTGTGCTACACAATCAACATTTATCAAAAGAATTGACATCTGATGTTGCAAGCGATTACCTGTCGCTATTAACAACGACAAAATATACACACAAATTTAAAAAATACCTTAAATAATATATACAACAATGTTACGTCACGTTAATGAGAATATTATAATTATATATTAAATGTAATTTGATACCTTAGAACATATGAAATATTAGAATAAAAATAGAGGTACAATCAGTTAAGGTGATTTTTGTAAAAACAATGTTTTCACACGATCTTCTGTACTATTAGCGTCACATTAGCTAAAAAAATAGTAATCAAATAAAATAACTATTCATACGAAACAATTATTAATAGCCTTAAACTTTATTTATTAATTTTAAAGAAATTATTTAAGTGTTTCCTCGAAATACCCCAAAGCGAATCGTGCAGGCAAAGTATTTATATCCAACCATCCTTGTTCTGATGACCTTAATAATGTGGGAACTAGGGGCATTCGTAATGTCCTTGCACGAACGAGCGTGGACCTCCCCGCATCCGGCAAGTTTTGATGACCCTTATATGTCAAAACGACGCTTAGCTTACATTTTCACACTTAAAGGATCTCTAAAAAATACCAGTTTATTTATTTAATATTTTGTGCATCATTGAATACTACTTTTTACTCTCAAAAAATGAGACAATTGTCCAAGTTCGAATCAGGGTAAGCATGACCGAATTTGCATGTGCTTAATTCGTATTTTTAATTCATCTCGTCTTCGGTGGTCAAGGAAATATCTTGAGAAAATCTCAAAATTTGCCCAATGTGTTTCCAGTTCTAATCCGAGACAAGAGGCCTTTAGCCCAGCCGTGGGATATTAACAAGTTATGATACTACATGTGTATAATAAAAAATGACAGACGAATAAAATTTTATATCATTTTTGTTTGTGTGATAATTGTATGATATTAATATATTAACAAAAAACATGATGTTTGTTTTAAGATAAATAAGATAAATCCCACCGTGTCAACATCCGTTTTATTCACTTATTTTTTTAATAAATCCCGATCAGGACAAGTTTGACATGGGTTATCAGTAAATCAATAATTATTTGAAATTAAGTAATTTAAACTCAAACAATTTAACTCGAAATATGACTGTGCAAAAACTTAAACCAGTTTATTCGTGACGTATCAAGGTTAAACGATTTTAATTCAATAAAATATAAAATGGCAACACCATCAGTTACGTTTCATAAGGAAGAAAATTATATGTTTAATTTCTTCGCAATATCTTATCATGTTAAGTTTTTGAAATGATTACATTGCTTTATTTAATAAGTCATCATTGTCACTGACTCATAATATTAATTATTTTTATTTTTAAGGAAATTCTAAATCAGAATGATATTTTTTTATCTTATATCGTTAGTTAAAAAACGTTGCAAATGCAATATGAAGCGTGTTACTCGTAACATACTATTCAATACTAATCCGTTCATATACTTTAGCAAAGAATAAAATTGTACAATTCAATATAACCTTTAAAATGAAAAAAAAAGGTAATATAAATATAAATACCGAAAGAGTTCTGATAAACATACTCTAGTGTATCATAATAAGAGTCATAATCATAGTAAGTTATTATTTTATTGATAAATAAATGAATTCGAGTGAGCTTACTTGAGTTGAACATAAAGTATATTTTTATTTGAGTTATAACTTATTTTTATTCTATTTATAACAACGGTAGGTTGCCTGTCATGTATATTATACTAAAACCTAAAGAAATTATCTAAGTTATCTGCGTCTTTGGGTATAAGTTTTGTGTATTATAGTTTAGTTGTAGTTTCTATTAAGGAATAGAAACAACAGTCTCTAACAATATAGACCAAGAACCTGGAATTTAAAAACCACTAATTAAATTATTTAATCTGTAAATAAGTTCCAACCTATGTAACATTTGTACATACATGATCGCTAGTGTTTTAGGGGTAGGTAGTCAGGTGTTAGGTATTAAAAACTAGTCTATGTGGTTCAAGCTTACTTTATTCTAAATTTCATCGAATTATTATAGATACTCTCAATAGTTATTTAAACACATAGGACTTAATCCTATGTAACATAAGATTTAATGTTAAGAATAAGAGAAGGAATTCCTTACCAATTGATACGTAGCTTATAAACGTCCATACCAAATAATATCCACTATCGAAAGCAATATTTGCTCTAGGATTATTAAAAAAAATGCCTATTTTATTGTCTCTCAAACTATTACTTTATGCCCCAAGAAACTACATTTTGTAACATAAAAAACGTCCATTATCCTTTATTTACCAGTTAGGGTTAAATTAAATTGGTGAATAGATTGGTAGTATAAATTTGTGCGTATACGAGTCCTTTTGAAACACTAAATAATGAAATCAAATCAATACTTTGACATTTAATATTAAGACTTCCAAGAAGCAGTTCCTCGATAAATAAACAGGATATTTTTGTATCGGTGATAATAATAATAATGATATTGACCAATGGGTGTATTTTTCTGTTGATTCATCTATATCTTCAAATGGGCCACCAACCTTGAACCAAGGGGTTATGTCCTTTGTGCCTATAGTTACACTAGCTCACTCATCCTTCAAACCGGAACACAACAATACTGAGTACTGCTGTTTGGCGGTATATTAAAACTTATTTAAATATCTGATTAACATTTATAGTCTGGGTAAAATAATTTGCTGGCACTGTACATCGGCAGACTAAAAATACATTTTTGTGATACACGTAGGTACATACATTGTCAGTTTGAACATTAATCATTTTCATAATGAACAGATTTTATATTAGATATTGTTATAAAGTTAGACCAATCAAGTTTCTCTCTATAATGTCTCTAAATGTTCGGATTATAAGATTTAATTCTTTTTCTTTGTGTTTCATCCTTTACTGCTTTTTATTATTAAAATGACCTTCAAACAAAGTTACCTGTTGCGACAGTTGTTTCACCTTTCAAATATAACCTTTTTATTAAAAGTGATGTTTCGAAATATCTTCAAATAATAAATTCAGGAGTTTATTATAGTTTATTATTATTATTATTAAATATAAAAATCTAAATCTGATCCAAAATCGAGCAATAATTAAAACTGTGTACTTTTGATTTGAGTTTTTATTTAATATTTAATAAAAAAAAATACAATATATACCTTCGAAATCTGAAATTTGCTATTCAGTAATTTGGCTTGCGCCCGCTCATTCCAGTTTCACTTTTTAGCGTCCGCAGTGAAAGTCGTTTATCTGAGATCCCAACTCTTCCTTTCGTTTCACTGCCGTATAATAAAATTATTAAATATTTGAAATTGCAAAGTTACAAGCACACAACATGAATATATTGATGTTAATATGTTGTTAGTATATTGAATATTTATAGATATAGCTTACAGATATTTAAAAGTTAATTTGCATTCTTTAAGACATTATATGTTTGTACAAGTGTTACACGACAACGATATTGTTTAATATTTAAGTATTCACCTTAACCACAAAGGCTTAACTAAGAGGCTTCGTATTTAAATATTGCTGAATTAGTAACTTTGTTGCTATGTCCTTGTGAGAATAAAGCCGCGGCCACACGCCATGCGACGAGGCGAACTGGTGACCAGGAAGCGAACAACTTTCTATTTTGCGCACCTGTCTTGTTCTGCAGCTTTATTATTACCGATATCTTATCATTCAATAACAATCTCTCACTGCCTTAACTTAAGGTTTATTTTCTATTGCACTATGAATTGATCTAGCAATGCATGCAAAAAATAGCGGATACTATACATCGCTTGTTGATTTTTTTGTACGGTTTGCTGTGTAAATTGTTGTATTGGCTTTGCTTTACTTGGAAATATATTACATGTCTATCGGTTCAATGAAATAATATATTACTTATTTTTCCTTCGAAACTACAACGATGAATACAACTGAACGTAGCGGATTTAAGAACAATTCAGACTAAATTCTCGAACCGATTACTTTAACCAGTTCAAAATATTTTCGTAAATTGTTTTGGTTGCGATTCCGAAAATCAATTTAGTATTGAATTTTAGTAATTTGACAATGTGCGAAATTACGGTTCGCAGTGGTGTTAAATGGACTCCGCTTTTAACGTATACGTAATATCCTCAGGCTTTCACGAGCGTGTCCGCGTGCGTTCATGCACGTTGATTTTCACACGATATGGCAGGTCATATGCTTACACCATTGAGATAAACTGACACATTTCCATCTACTGCCATGAGCTGTTACATCACTAAGAAAATCTCACAAGTATTATAAAGTTGAAATTTCAGTGCAATAACAATATTGTACCTTGAAAAAATTAAATTGCTTTTTAAAATAAAATATTGCGCGATATTTCTGACGTTGAAATAAATAAGGTCGTATATTAATATAGTCATTTAATTATTCGATTAACAAAATTAACTCTTAAAACGAATTATAGGTATTACAGATATGTATATTGTAAAGCATGTGTTGTAAAGCATGACCATTCTTAACGGTTCCGATTGACTTTCTAACAACCTATCCATCAAAACTCGAGCACGTGGACTTTGTTTCGTCTACACTGACTGTTACACTATGTCACTCATGTTCTACACGATTGGAAGTGAGTATATTTACATGCAAATCTAAACCCTATCACTCTGATTTAAGAACTAAAGTAATTCAAATAATACATCATTCAAATGATGGTGTCAGTGCTTAAGACAGTTGTAAAGGAATAACACCTGTTAACGTCAAATCTTGAGGAATGTTCGTGAATAGACGTCGGTTGTTTTGAACGGTGTTACAAAAGATGTAATTAATGACTTTACTAAACTTGGTTTTCTTATGGCTTGGACACGACTTTTTTTTATACCGAAGATATGATGGACGATATTATTAACGTCAAAGACCATACAGGTTTTTAAATAAAAAAAAAGAAAATTTCGATTTTTATCTTTTTATTAAATAAGGTTATCTTCTGTATATTATTTTGAGAGCAATCAGAGCAAGAAAATATTTAAAAGTAAAATAATTAAGAGCAAATATACAAAGCATTATTGGAATATCTTTATAAATATAAATAATTTATGATTTGTTATATGTCGATTAACGAATACATTTAAATAATAAATAGAGCAGCCTTGATCATCCCTTGTTGGCCTTAAGGCGGTATGTCGGCGGTATGTCGGTTGGTGAGCGGCGATCAAGTGACAGAGCCAGGGGTCATCCATTTATCCTCTTACATGTTTACTTCCAAGTTTTACATAACTATATTTATTAAATCCATTTACTATTTTCTGACATATATTTATAAATCTGAGTATTTATTAGTCTTAAATAAAAATGTTAATTGTTAATCGTGCTACTAATTGTGATGAAATAATAATCGAATTACCCATTAGTACTATTAATAGTTGTGCTAATATTTTATCGCATATTTATTAATGCAATAAAATTTAGTATATTAATAGAACTCAATTAAATATCGTTTTATTATTGCAACATTTTGATTCAAAAGATTATCTATTGTTAATAGTTATGACGGCTTACTCGGTTCTCCGAGTTTTAGACAAATTATTGTGTATGAGGACCGATGGTTTGTTTTTATAGCGACACGTTTTAAATCCCAAAATAGCAGTACCCAGTATTGTTGTGTTCCGATTTAAAGGGTGAGTGAGCCAGTGTAACTACAGGCAGAAGAGACATAACATCTTAGTTCCTAACGTTAGTGGCGCATTGACAATGTAAGGAATGGTTAATATTTCGTATTGCCATGTGTATGCCATGTGTATACCACTTAACATCAGGTGGCCTATTTGCTGGTATATATATACCATATGGCTTTAATTATCTTTGTGTGTTAGGCTCCTAAGGAGAAGAGCAGCGGCGGTATCCTTAAAAGTTCAAATACACAAACTTTCCTTTCTCAATTGTTCTCTGTATTGTCTGTTAGGGTCTCTAAATTAAAAATTAAAATAAACATACTTTATACAAGTAGCCTTTTGCACTTTTGAATAGGCGTTTTACAAAATTGTGCTAAACGTAAAGCTACCACTGGTTCGGAATGTAGGTTCAACCAAGAAGAACCGGCAAGAAAATCAGTAGATACTTTTTTCCAACATTTGAGATACATATATTATCAGTTAAATACAACTTAATTTAAAACTCAACAACTATTAGTTCCACGCTTTTTTATCATCTACATATATAATCTTATGTTGAATATCTAAAAGTATCAAATCTAAAATACATCAACACATGTCGATAAAGAGAAAATATTTTTTTTCCTATCGTATTAATACGCTTTCTTAATGTACAAAATAAGCGTATGGTGAATTAAAAGTGTAAGCTTTCACTGCATGAGATAATATCACGCCATGTCAATGATAAGAAAAAACTAGTTCAGAGCAGACGTACATAGGTATATGTTGTAAACAATACACATATATTATGTATAGCTGTTTTCACTTTTGTTTCGATTTAGAAATGACTAATCAACTAGGCGGATTTCTATAATAGCTAACAAGGCAAGCTAGGTCAAAGCCTATGGCTGAAGATTTTAGACGGACTTTTTTTTAACACTTGATTTTGAATTTTGGTATTGATTTTTATTACACAATTTTATAATTTTAATAAGTGTTTGCATAAATTTGTTATATTTTATTTTGATAGTTGCGTGGTACAATTTTATAAATGAGTCTTTATTAACTTATAAATACCTTTGGGCAATAATTTATATATGTAAAAATTTGATAATATTTATTTCCCTATTATATTGTAACATATACTTATTTGGCGAAATAATAAAAAAAAAAAATTTATAACCATTTTTAATCATAATAATAAATAGTAGGTACTTGATATTTCAGCACTATTAACAAACTCTTTCTGAAGTCCAAATACACGAATATAATAATATTATTTTGTTGTTATACTTTAATTTAAATGTCAGGAATTAATCTAAATTAATATTTAAATATTATATATTAAAAATGTATATTTTAATTAATACGTGTGGCTTATTATACAATTTTTAAATGTCATCTTTTAATTTTAAATCACAATAAAAAAAATACTTTTTTCGTTTGAAATGTCAAATTATGTTTGATTCATATTTCCTATATATTCAAAACAATAAGATGTAATCCAAGATAGCAACTAAATTAATGGTGACATTTAATTTAGACTAATTTAAATTCATTGTTGTAGGACGGTTCCAAAGTTTTATTCAAATCGGCGCGGCATTCCTTTTGGTGAAACTTCGGAATGAATTTTAACATATATTTTCTAATTTGTGATAAATTTAATCATAAAATTTTGAGTTTAGATAAAAGTTTGTTACACTTTCATATTATAAAGGATATATTATAAGTCAAAAACAAATTAATAAACGATGTACGAATTTATTTTAAAAACAAAAGAATTATATGGAAAATTTTTAATGTATTATCATGACATTATTAAAACATGTATAAGTGCGAAGATGCTGCATGTTTCTTTCAACCAACCTCGACTAACCTTGAACTTATAGCATTTGAAATTTTATCCGTTTTAAAACGCCTCGCTGATTTTTCAAAAGTGTCCGAACCAATACTACTTACTTATTATATTAACGACTTCTGATCAAACATGGCGGCAATAAAAACCCATCGGTGTCAAGTAGGTCAATAATCATATATTCTTAAAATATTTGAATCTACAACAGGTTACTCGGATCTATGGCTCAATTCTTTGGATGCAGGTCTAAATTTATGACTAAATTTTTACCGGCTTAAAATTGTAATAAATTTGTTATTTAATTTGACGTGTGAATAAGAATTGTATTTTTGATCCGTCTACTTAGTGTCTTAACAATTTTTAATACAAATATGATAAACTATAAACGAATACTTTTTAAAAACATTTTATAAATTATATAAAATTTGATGGCGTTTGGTTGGAATTTCAATAATTTTTAGGACTTCGAATTTTCGTTTTACACTTGTATAACATAGTTTGTTTAGATGGTATTTTATTTAGTTTCAATTCTCTAGTCTTATAATAAATACTAACAAAACTTGTGATTAATTTTTAAAAAATACGTGTTAAGTTGCATGCATTTTTTATGCCTTTTCGTAATAAGGCACTAGTTGCATTTTGTGTGTATGTGTGGAGTCCCTCCTTTTAATTCAGGTTTTTTCACTAATAAACCTTTAATACCCAATATGGTTTTGTTTGAAATGTGAACGATTATTTTCTTCTCTTTCAACAAAAACAGTTAATAACAAAAGTTTGATAGGCCACAAAAAATACTGTTACAATTCGTACAAGAATATAAATAAAGAATTATAATTTCTTAGTCATCCTCCATCCGAGAGCCTTATATTCTGAGACATAAGGTTCAAATTATATTTATACATATTCATGTTGACAACATACTTCATAAGGACCAGTCTAATACAAGAACATTACGGAAACTTGACCACAAGGCCTTCATTTAACTGTTTGTATATGTAGAGCAACATTCGAAACCTCCAAGTTGATTAAATTAGACCTTGTTGCGATGAATAAAGGTTCATATTCAATTGTCACTAACAATGCATTTTAAGAATGCGGAAAGTACAACCTACAGGTGTGTAGAAACATATGTACATAATTACATTTCTATTCTTCTTCATACGGCGCTTTTTATTATGAATTACTTTTTATAACAAAACTCTTTGTTAACATAAATTAAAAGTAATTTTGTGATGAATATTTAATATGTTGCGTGCAAACCGTACTTAAGGTGTGTTATCATTCAAGTAATGTTTTCTAAACTGATATTCGACAACTTAATGGCTTTAATTCGTGTAGTATTTTAACTTTTGATAAGATTTTTATTTTTAGAACACATTGTACTTATCTAAACTTATTAACTTTAAAATTGTTCAAGTCACACGTAAGTAATAAATAAAATAAGCATCTCAAGTATTAATTAAATTGTTTTGTAATTTTCTAATAAATTCAATGTTTTAACGAATTGTAAAAAATGTTTATAATACATATTACTTGGAATCTACAGATTCGAAAAAAAAAACTAAATTATAGTCTTGAAATGGAATAATAATGTGATTTTAATGGCAAAGAAATAAAAGTTTAAAAAACTACAGCCTGTGTGCGTCTATAAATATACGAAGAAACATATTTTATCAATAAAAGACGATTTTATTTCTATTAAAATATATCGGAAAAACTTATGCGATTTTGAAATACATCAACTGCCTCTAACGTCCTTGCCTTATATGGAAGGTATTTTATTCATTTATTCTTAATGTCGAGTGTGTCACACAGCTATTAGCACCAGTATTAACTATTAACTAATCATTATATAATATTTTAACTGACTATTATTACACTACAATAACTAAATCCAAATTTAACAAATACACCAAAATATATTTTACAATATATTATTTAAAAACGATTATAACGTTTATTACCACAATATATAACCTTTATGTACCTAAAGATTAGAACGAATAAAAAAAAATGTATATAAAAAGTCACAAAAATAAAATCGTACCTTTAAATAAACTAAAGATACCGGACCTGTTTTTTCAGAAAGGGTAAACTTTTAAAATATACAAGATTATCTCTTACTTCTAAAATCATGTCCTTTTTAGCAGATTTCAATGTCCTCAGTTGTCTTGAATTTATATTCTTTTTTGGGACAAAAGGCTTGTTTTTGTTTCAAATGTTTTAGGTTCTGCAAGATTACGACTTAAACTTTGTGGAGGTTTTGTCTTATATTTATTTTGTTCATGAATGGTTGCCAAACGACTCTATATATCATAATGTTTATTGTCGACGCTTATTAATATAAAAGCTAAACGAAGAAAAAAACATACCAGTGACATGCATTACTTATATGTTACCTCCATAGAGAATTAAAAAGTTTTATAAATAATTAATTGTAATTTATTAAAGTTTAGGTAGCCTTGTGACAAAAAGACAAGCAACTGCGTTCTGGTGACTTCAAGTAATTTATCAAATTATCGACTAAAAATTGATTTAGGAATAATAATCATATAGGCTCTTTTTTGTCCTTTCGAATAAAGGCGACTAAAAGGTGAGTTAATTGGACATTAAATAATCTTAAATTCGTGGCGAGGTTTAACGATGTCTTGTGAAATTAGAAATAAATAAGCGAGCCTTACAGAAGTCGCATATGTGTAACATCTGATATCTCACCTAAATGTACCACCATTGAAATAAGCAACATCAACAATGCTCTCGGAAATTGGGTTCGTATCGTCTAACAGCCAACTCTAGCACTTTCCTGCGCTCATGGGTCCAATCAAAAACGGCGCGCTTTCCGCCCACACACGTCCGTTACACACTTCCGTCCCTTTTAACGAAATCACTCCTACAGATTTTAGGAAAGATATTAACACGTCAAAAAAGTATAAATACATTTCTAGACATATTTTCCCTATTTAATAAATAGTACAATTACGAAATGTACTCTACACTAATGATAATTGATTTTAATTACGAATATAATATGGATTGCAATTATCTATGATGACATAACGTCTTGCAATGTATTTATGGCGGATGTAGGTATTTATTATTAAAATTGTCTAAAGAGAATTAATATATGTGAAGGTACAAAGATGTTTTTTTTTTGTTACATGTTTAACGTAAATAAATACTTATATAAGATTTACTGGCAGCGAATGCATGCAGTTATTGAATTTAAAAAAAAAACTATAGCTTTTATAATACGTCGATAATATAATATGTCATCTTACGTCGATAATTGTATTAATTAAATATAAAACATTCCAATTTTAAATTTTAGTATTTATAATATTACGAAATTTATCAAACGAATACTTAAATCCGTTCCATAAGCCCCATAAAGATTTGTTACAATTAAAACGACAATATATTACTAAACCAATTTATAGATAATAATAATAAAATATTAATGAGATAAGTTCCACCGAGTTGTGGTAGGCCTTGATCAACTCCAAACCGTTTTTATTATCGTTCATTTTGAAGCGAAGGTATTATTTATTAGGTTTGAAGAAATTGAAAATGACTCATAAAAGTATGTTTTTGATAGTACTCTTTTGTTCACTAAAATATAATATATATATTAAGTTCTGTTTCAAATTTAAAATCCGAATTCAATCATTTCAACTTAAAAACTAATAATGTAAAGTTATTTGTTAGTCCTTTTTTCTGTCATGTATGATATGACATAATAAACAAGAAACAACATTATTTAACCAGTTAAACCTAATTAATAGACAAACCCACAAAGGTATATCTATAAAAATGAACAATTTTAAAGACTGATATTCTTAACTCGATCAAAAACAAGTTGCATTTAAGGTAGTCCGATATAAATAGAAATAACATAAAATACAATTCACATACTTAAGCTGCACGAATAAAAAGTAAAACATAAATCAGAGCAATGATCGAGCATGACTGATTCAATACGAATAAATACAAAACTAGACACTAACGAGCATTATTCACAAATAGCTTATACCACAATGAAACGCGATTGTAAGATGGGAATACATTAGCAAAAATATTTATCAATACTAAGCCAATGTAGATGTCAATGTGAGATGATTTGACGTAACGACGTTGATTCAGATAGTGAAGTAGAGAAAGTGCCTGCGATTTGTTATGTCGTATATGCCCTTTGTATTGTGAGACCATTGTGAGATAGACAAAATAATGTTACTTGTAACGTATTAAAATTGAAATGTGAATACAAGCGTTTAATACAAACTTGAATGATATAAATTGTCTTTAACAAACTATGGCAAAATGTATAAGCATTAGCATTAGCAGCCTCTAAATTTTCCCACTGCTGGACTAAAGGCCTCCTCTCTCTTTGAGGAGAAGGTTTGGAGCATATTCCACCACGCTGCTCCACTGCGGGTTGGCGGAATACACATAATACACATGTGGCAGAATTTCGTTGAAATTAGACACATGCAGGTTTCCTCACGATGTTTTCCTTCACCGCCGAGCACGAGATGAATTATAAACACTTGAATTAAGTAGTTGAAAGTTCAGTGGTGCCTGCCTGGGTTTGAACCCGAAATCATCGGTTAAGATGCACGCGTTCTAACCACTGGGCCACCTCGGCTCAATGTATAAATAACATGTTAACTATTAGGACATTTTCGGGCATCACTTCATGCTCATTATTTAAACACTTTAATTATACTACAATATTTAAAAATACACTATAATACCTATATATTTTTTTAGGAATATAGCCAATTTACAAAAATTAAAAGCAGTAGGTAAGTACACTCATATAAGATAAGTAATAAAATAAATACATTTTAAAATAAAGTAACATTATATAGAAAAATATATAACACAGTTACGCAATAAAGTTTATAATATAATAGTAATAAAAAAAAACGAAATAGAAAAAAAAATCTCATGACGAATCGTCAACAGTTCCACCGCAAATAATAACTGGATTCAAATATTATATTTTTATTGCTTCCAGCTGTTAAATAAAATTGAAAGTGAAGCTCGTCTCGGAGGTTGAGAAGCAAAAAATGTTAACGGTTGAAACAATAAATTGCATTCAATAAAACAATTGAATTCGCAGGCTGATGTTTTACATAATTACGCTTGGTAACGTTAACAATTTTCCTTTTCAATTGAAGATGCTAGACTACGTTTGATACATGTGTACTTAACAATTGCTAGAATATAAGATATAGACTTTAAAAGGAATGTTGATTATCGCCACTAGATGGCGCGTTTACATCGTTCATCAAATATTCAAAAGCCACTCTATACTGCCGGCTTTTTCTATTAGGTTTTTTGTAACAAAAAAAAACATTGGTCTAGTTGCTATACTTTAAGACCACATGTCTCAGAGAGAACAAAACCCCTCGATCCTGAAAACGGAACTTTCTCCGATCGCACTTTTAGAAAGTGTGAGTTGTAAATATGTTTGAATATTTAATTAATTCAATTCATTCCGATTTTGTTGATTCACTGCGCTTAAATATCAATTACACAATTATTTGAAATCTGGTTTTCATTAACTAAACTAAAAATATTCTATTGCAGGTTTCCTTTATAGAGTTTTTGGTATTTACTAAGTCAATTCGTTCTATTTTTGTAACTTAAAATTATATACCGGTCATTTTATGCATTTTCCTTGTAACAAAAATGGTGGTAAAATAGACAAACATGGCACTTAGGTATTATAGATAAAAATATTATTGTAAAATAATTATTATTTAGAAACGAAACAAAACATTTTTATGTGTTATCCTAGATGTGATTACAAGAAAAAGGTCACAACGTACTGCCATCTCTTTCACTAAATAGAGAAATGTTTATTTACAAGCATTTTTTTTTAAATATTAAGTAAGCTGCAGAGTAGTGTAAAAACGCGTAAATTAACCGTTCCTTTTATATGTCATACCTTGAAGCTTTATGATCTATGTTGGAAGTGGTTTACTAGAGCGTATCGTTACGCTATAGTATGTCGTCTGATTGCGAGAAGTTGCCACACCGGGATTATGTCTAAACTGTGGTAATCTTCCATATAACACCTACCACAACGCAAGGTCGCTGTGGGTGTCGTTTTGCAATTAAATTCTTGTACTTAACTTTACTATCTAAATAAACAGTAACTGTTCGAAACATTATTATTAATAATCAAATTTCTATATCTGGTTTTCGGGAAGACTACGATTCCCATCATTAAAGAGCGGACGCATTAAATCATGTCGGCGGCTTACATAATAATAACAATGTTTAAAATGTAAAATTATAAAAGCAGTTAAAAAGAAAATGAAAGCACTATCGTTTAATGAAATATTATTTAACGTTTAAACTGTTATATGAGTTTTCTCGTCACTGAGTCTTTATCTAGTCTGAGTCTATATTGCTATCTCCTATCTCTATAGCAAATTCCGTACGAATTATTTTTTGTTTTATCTCTCGAACCTTTGTAACATTGTTAATATTTATAACACGTTAAAACATTTAAATACTCGTTGTAACTCGTGTAATTCGTTATTAATAGTAATAATTGTAAATGTCTCTTTTGTTTGTAGGAGCACATACAGGAAGTACTGGATAAATGGACACAGATCGACGACGAGATCTGGGCTAAGGTGATAGTGTTTGAAAAGCACAGACGGGTTGCGAAAGCTTATGCGCGTGCACCGGTACTCACTATCAACGGTTCAGATGATGGATTTGATGGCATGAGGTAAGGATAACTTTTTATTTTCTACTTATATAAAGGCTCTATTTTATATTTATATATATTTCATATCAATAAATCTTTTGAAATCCAACGATATATTCCGGTCTTTACTTTTTCGTTTGTCGTGGCCACGGGTTGACTAAGGTGCTAAGGTAGGTTACGGCTAATACCTGAAAATGTATTGATGGAAATGTATTATTTTGGTGGTAGGGTTTTGTGCTAGCTGATCTGAGTGGGTACCAACCTCTTATCCTCTATTCTACCGCCAAACAGCCAGTGCCCAGTGTTATTGTGTTCTGGTTTGAAGGATCAGTGAGCCAGTGTAACTACAGGAACAAGGGACATAACATCTTAGTTCTCAAGGTCAGTGGCTCATTGGCGATGTAAGGAATGGTTAATATTTTTTATAACGCCGTTGTCTATGGGCGGTTGTGACCACTTACCATCAGGTGACCCATTTGGCCTATTAGTAAAAAAAGGTATTAGTATTAAGTTATCCAACTTCAAGGATTAAGTAAGAATCAAAATGTACTGAATAATGAAGTAGTAATAAATATTACATGGGCCAGATAAAGTCCAATCGAATAAATTTACAATCAACAACTCCCAATTAAACCGGCTTGTAAAGTGTAGACATAGCTACGGTCGAAACGACTCTATATTTTGTTAACTATTACAATGATTTATTCATATTGCAAAATATCTCCGCGAGTTGTCTCAAGTCGAGCCCGTGGCACGTGGTCGCCCTACATTTGCACTAATTATGTGATATAATCAGTTCGCTTTGAAACAAATAACTTAGCAAGATAGCTTAGTCAGGAACAAGCTTTATGCCGACATTATAAATATAATATGACGTTGATCTTAGAATGTATGTAATTATACGGGTCTTTGTTTGCAACTTGTTATTAAATATTAATGTTATTAGGGAATTAGCATCTGTCAGTAGTTTGCATGAAGTACACTGTGTGATGAAACATTCAGAAATTGTGATTTATCGTACCTATTCGTATGGTTTGCATTAAACATAGGTGTTAATTGAAGTGTTGCCATGTCGCTTATTCTACATGAGTCATATTAATTACTGATTTATTGATTTGAATTTATTATAAAAGTATAAAATTTTGTAGCGACGAATAGTATTCAGATAAAATTTAAACCACTTTCGTTTAAACGGTGAGTGTTGTATTTAATGGAGCACGGCGATTATTACGCAATCTACCGGTGTGATAATTGCAAGCGCGTTGCGAATCACAATTGAGCTAGATTGAGTATCTCTCGAGAGTTTTATCTTCCTCACAATTCGAATGTACAAAAAAAAAATTAACTATGAGCTATCATTTTTTTTCTTTCCGTATTTTGTATTTTTTACATCCAATATTGATTAAAGTAATTTCTTAAAAGTAAATTATTACATACTCATGATAAAACACTTAATTTCAAAATACGATTTTAAAAATTAAATTACTCAAAATCGTAAGATTTCCTTTCTCGAAGTCGGCAAGACTTACGACGAAACAAAATCAGCGACGCGCGAACAAGGTCGCATCAAATGTTTTATTGAGCTCCACTTTACAAATAACATTTTATTTAAAGTAAACCGTTAGAATTATACAAGTGATCCTTATAACTATATTTAGTATAACATTTACGAACGGGCACAATTTTTTAATCGAAAAATGCCTTCAATTAATTAATTTTATAATCGTGTAGAGATGTACCCATATTATATATTTTGACAAATATACGTTGGTTTGGTGAATTGGATATACCTTAACTACAGATAGAAACTTCCAGTCTTGATTTAATTAAGTTTTCCATTTCCTTCCTCAACAAGGAACATGCTGTCCAGTATTTTTCGGTAAAACGAGAGCTACGTTATGTGCTAGTTGAGGCAACAATTAGGCAATCGCATAAACGTGCGTCGATATCGATTCGATTATTCATTAGTTGCTTAACACAGTTCAAATCACTGTAATGCAATCGGCATTAAAATTTTGCATGTTAACCACATTGATTTGGCAGCCGTTTGATTGATTTCATATACTATACGATCGACTTTCTTGTAATCTCTGCAACCAGACGTACGATTTTTTTGTTATATAATTTTGATAGTCGAATCAGATCATCGATATCTGTCATTTATAATTATTGACTACACAGACAGACATAGGTGTTACATGATATTTAATGTAAATGTCAAGATTTTTTTTATTTTATTATATTGAATCGATGTCGAGTTAAACTAACATTTTGTTCATTCACAAAGCACATTTTGTAGTATGGAATAGTCGAAGTCGACAACAGTTTGATCGACTATCAAATGGTAAACGACGAAAGGTTTTATTACAGAATATACCGACTTTAAATGCTTTTCTAATTTTTTTTTTTATTATAACAATAAAAAACAAAACAATACAATGTTAATTAAAAATGAAGATTGATTCTTGATTAGTATATCTTTATTTATAATGCAAGACTATTCCATTTAACTACTTATATGCACTTAAATTTTACTTCCAAAGTTCCGATAACAACTTCGTCGACGTTTAAAACGTAAATTGTTCGGAAATCCATAATGAGTACCAGATATTATTCTATGTCAAATATTATTTATTTTGCTTTTGTTTTTATTTATGTGTTGTAATATTTTTATTAATTATGTATAATATTATTAATCGCTAAGATATAATTTGTATTTTTTTTTAGTACAGTCTTATCCAAAACGTTAATATAGTGCTAAACACCTATTTGTACATTTTATTAATAGCAGTTTATATCTCTATTATTATTTGTTTTTGATCCTGACTGTACAATAAAAAAATCTATTCCAATAAAGTCCCCATTATTCAATCCATGAGGACTCTGGAAGTCAATGCGATGTCATCTTAGCTAACACAGCATCTCGCCGCGTAATGACTGGATGCTAGATCATTGAGGTAGGTTCGTGTTGACGTAGTTTCATTTATTTTCATCATTAACTGATACGAACATAAGGGGAGTACATGAGACATATTTTATAAAATAAAACAATGCAAAAAATATTAAAAAAAAAAAAAAAGTAAAATGAAGTTATAAGTTAAATATTATTCAATTCATTTGATTTAAAAAAAAAAAGAAAAAAACAAAAATAAGGTATTAATAACTTTTTATTTTTTAAGGTAGTATCTAAAATGTTGAATAAATATATTTTTGTCGAAATTTTTTGGTTATATTTACAAAAAAATAATCCTTGCTCATACTCCATTAATAAGTACTCACATGAAATAAAATATAAAACAATTGCGCACAATATTACTCGCATCAGCCGACCAGGAAGTGTCCTGCACGTCGGAGCCGGCGACTATCTGATGCACACACACGAATTTCACCATTTTAATGAAACCGCCTTACACACAGATTTAATTAGCCAGATCTATGTATGTACAGGAGCTCCCGCAAACAATAAAGATCGAACATTCCCTCTAATAATTAGAACTGGTTTACGGATGTCTGATAGGAAAATAGCCGGTCCAACGTTAATTTTATTTGAATTAATGGACTTTGTTTTATAGGAAGTGGACTTACTGGTGCTGTTGTCTTTTTGCGTTTAGACCGCGCGACTTAGACACGCGAAGATTTATTTATTGTTAGTTGACTTACGTTCTGTCTAGTCAATAGTGGAAATGGAGTTGTATTATAATATCATAGACAATTTTGCACTAAAAAAAAACATTCTCATTCTAATGTTCATTTGTTTTTTTTTTTTCTTAATTTAACAAATATTAATACAGCCATTAACATAATTCAAGTCCACGTTTATCAGTTACTTTAAAGTAAATTTTCATTTCACATACCAACGCGTATAATCTTTTTTGCAATGGAATAAATACAACGTGCACCGGAATGGTTTAACGTACACAAGTGTTAGAAGTTGGTGATAAATAAAATCCTGGTTTAGGTAAACAATCGCTCTATTTACAATACGGAGGGAAGCTACATTGTCTTGTAAGTGCAAAAATGGTGTAAAGTGACCCGACGGTCAGGGAAGTCGGAATATGTATCTGATAACTGGGGAACGTTATTTATGTGTGACTTCACGAATTGAATGGCCCTTTTATCATAGCTAGTGTTGTGTGCGGTAAGGCCATATTCGTTTTGTTTTGACTCTAAACGTGTTTAATCTACATGTTATGTGATTGAAAAATAAAAATTTTATCATAAAATATACTAGTATTATAAATGCCTAAGAACCTTGTCTGACTGTCTGTTGCTCTTTCATGGCGAAACCACTCAACCGATTTTGATGAAAATAGGTATCAAGCAAGCTGGAACTCCAGGAAAGGACATAGGCCACTTTTTAAGCCTACTGACAACTAATTCCTAAAACATGAGCAAACCTCGGGTAACACGACTTGTATGTAAAGATATAAGAGGAATAAATATAAGCAAAAAAATATAATATTGATAAAGGAGATGTTAGCAATGTCAGCTTTTCAATTATGATGAATAATTTTAACCTAGTAACAAAAATTCTATAAACTATGGTGTTTACAAGTCAACAAGGAATTATACACGACAAGGGATAATATTATTTGTCCATCAATAATGAAACTTCAGTATGACATTAATATTTTGATTTGAATTTTCAAATAAATATTTATTTTCATAATTTATAAAGCAGTAAAGCTATACGCTTAATATTATTTACGATTGAACATTGCTTAAGCGGAATGTTAGTGAACATACCAGGTGCACAGTCGCCCTAATTCTGCAGCCCAGCCCCGTCGATAATGTCTATGCAATCTGCCCACACGATATTTCAAGTCGGCACGCGTCTAGTTCCCTTTAACGTCCACGATTTTAAATCGTACTGTTTATTATAATATTTACCGTATGTATTTAAACAATAAATCTTAATTATTACCATCCAATATGTTTACCTATTGACCTTTTAATTGCAAATAATTCAAATATCTTTAACGGTTAATTATTACTATTTTTACTTTTTAACGTTTACTGGTACTTCCAGTATAAAAAAAGGATTGTATCATTAGTGAACGTATCGTAATGTAGGGACAATAAAAATCTAATGATATACACAGTTTAAGGCATAATTAAGACTACACATTAAAATAATTTGACATCGTTTTTTTTCTTTTCTTTTTTTTTTAAATAAAATTATAAAAGATTTTTAGTTCCGATATTTTGAGCTCTCGTCGATTTATCGTTCAAGGACGACGCACATTGTAAACGGTCCCCAGACCACGGTCGCATAACTATTATGTGTTGCAACAGCATTAGCTGAATGTTATTGTTTATTGTGTTCTTATCGATATCTTAGCTTTGTTAGTTCGCGCGGAACTCCGTGCGCTGTCGTACAATGGAGGGCCTTGGTTTTTGTAGAATCAAGCGTAATATGGTAGCCAGATTATCATTGATTGGCCGTACGTGTATTGATCATTATGTAAATGATGTTTACTAAGTAATTTCGAATAGGATAATGACCATACCGCGTATTCTCATAAGTTCTCATTAACCTAAAGACTGAGATTGTTTTGAAAGAAAATAATCTCGAAGATATATATTTAAATGTCAATGGTAGGTCCATATAATAAGATTGTTGTGTCTTACTAATAACACGGCTTGTTACGACGATATCCTTGACCCGTTTGTGTTTAAATTAAACGTACATACATTATCTTTCTAATAATAGGAAATTACTAATTCGCCACAGCTCGTGTAGACAACCCTATCAATCTGTCTGTAATATTTGACTTATACAGAAATATTTCTTAGGCGCCAGGACAATATACAGAGACAACCATTGGCGTCAGTTTCAAATCCTGGTCAATCGACAAACAAATATAAACCCTAGTAAACTTATTGAAGTTTCAAATTCAATTGGTTCTCGTGTATACCATGGTCCACGCATAAACGTTGTACGCAGCTGACGAAGTGGATTAAGTTGATTTCTGCTGTCCGCCGCTTACGATTACAAAGCATTTGACATTTCAAAAATGCCAATCAATTTTAAACCTTATGTCTGTAATAATACGCATGTGTTTTCAAATATATAATGTATTTATAGCTTGTGTGACATAATTATTTATTAGTTATATTGTCCACTTGATTATATCTGCGGTTACGATTGGAAAGTAGGACGACATTGAGGTAGGCTTTTGCAAGCGATCTTTTTGGTCAGTGTCAACGAATTTGCTTCAGATATTATGCAAGTCGCTTTGTAATGTTAAATATAACAATGTCCAAACAATTATCGTAAAATATTAATTTTAATTATTCCGCTATTTTCAATTGTATAAAGAAATTATTTATTAGGTATACATTATGACAAGATACTTAGAGTAAGATTATTTAAAACAAATTATTAAATTCTATTTACGACTTGAAATCATTGGTTTGTTAGCGAAGTAATAGACAAATTACATTTGCAGAAATACAAAGTGTTACCAATAAGGAGTAAACTACGATTTATCTCAGAATCGCTTCAAACCACAACCTAAATTTATTCTTCGCTTAGACACCAGGAGAAAATCAACTTTCAATTACCACGCAATTCGAGTCCACTTTCTTTGGCCCTTTTAATCTTAGCCTAGATAAATCAACATGACCACGTAAAACATTGCGTGCTAGATCTAATTTATAAAAAAATTGCCAATTCGCCTTCTAACAACTCGTAAGAATTAAATTAAGGCTTAACGCAATTTGCGCATGCGAAGCTTTCGTGACGCCTAACACTCCTCCTAAAATACACGAGCTAGTTACTCCAACAAGTCATTGCATTCGTAATTCTACTAGTTAGTGGTCATATTTGAACAGCGGGTGTAAATGTTTAAAGTATGTGGTAACTGGTAGCTGTCAATATATTCAAATGCTTAATCAGATGGTTTAGGGCACGTGGGTTAGAGCAGTTCCTGTGTTTTATTACTGATGACTCGTGTAGATTCGTCCCACGGCTTCTGGTTTCGTGTCACGTATGTACTTGCATTAAAAGGGTTGTCATAGTCTAATTTTGCACGGCAGTTTATGACTGTCATGTCTAGGATTTCGTATGCGCTAACGATCACTTCAGCTTTGTTGGCATAGAAAACAAAACGTTACGAATGTTCGTGCTTATGATTGTTTTGATAAATTATCAAGACATTTTGTTTCGTCATTAAATAAATCAAAAACGCAGTATAATTAAAACATATTATATTCTCATGGATACCTTGAATCGATATGATACCTAAAAAGGTTGTTCTGTATTTTTAATGTGATTAAATTGAAATAATATTAAAATAATAATATACTAGTGCAGAACTATGCCAAATAAATTAGTCGATTGATCTAATTCTATCAATATTAATAATAACTTTATTCAATTGTATATCGATAATCGATATATCGACCTTGTTAATCGAACGAGCAACGTTCATACGTTTATTGTTTATATTGCAATCTATCAGAATTAACCCAAATGTATCCGTAGAAAGGAACATTACGATTACTGTATGAATGTTTCGAAATCGGTTATAGCTCCGCGCCATCTTTGTTTTTATGTTTATTTATTTTATGTAATAACAACCTTCGACATGCTAAGTTACTTTGACTTGTAAATTGTATGTAATAGTCTTTGAATTTTTATTTAAGTATTTCGTCAATATTTAATCTTTCACTAATGTTGAACATTGCCAAAAAGGAACTCAATTGACTTCCGTCGTGATCATCTTAATTGGCATACGCAAAATAATGTTTCCTAAAACAATAATTTAATTGATAACGTCGATATATTCATTTTATAATAAATACAATATACTTAATTGATAGAACTATCAATTTGGTACAACAATTATTACATCGTTTTAATAAGCATGAAAACACATTTCCGGTTAGTTTTGCAATTATCAACACGAATAGAAATTATTTCCGTTTTTATGAAGAAAAATTAAACAAAAGTTACAAGAATATTAATAAAGGTTAGGTATTGATGGCATGTATTCATCATTTGTAACTAACGCGATAATTTTAATTTAAATAAGATCAAAATGTTTTACAAAATATCATTTTCATTTTGAGAGTAGATGACGCACATTAATTGCAAAATAATTATACTAATTAACAAGGTCCTTAAAAATTTTCATATATTACATTTTATAGAAAACAATTAACCTTGACAAATTAAATGCGACCCTGGATCTGATTCGCGTTCAAAATACACAAATCATTTTTATTATAACTACCACACAATAAGATCTAGTTTCGCATGAACTATATCAGTACGTAGATGAACATACATTATATTTAGTGTGGCGAAATTTTGTAATTTCATCTCCTTAAATTGGTCAAGTAACCTTTTGCTCATCTACTAGTCTTAGGCAATATGTGGAGGTCGATCAAATTTATTTACCACTAGATTATAATATAATTACAAGAGAATAAAGGTTAATGAGTGCCAAACGTTTTCTTAGCTTATCTAAAGCGTAAATAGTGTTTAATATTGTCTTGCATATTTTGTTAATATGTGTAATATTTGTTAGGATATTAATATTCGAAACATGTAAGCTTAAAGATTTTAATAAGCATATTAAGTCATAAGGCTCTACGATAATTTGCTTACGATATAAAACTATGTTCAAGAAATGTTAACAATTTTTTTATAAAAATAATACTTGCAATGTTCAAAATTTATTAAGGAATATACTTGAACATTTAGCCTCACTTTCAGCAGAGCGGTCCTCCTTTCTGACCTATGCAAAACTGGATACGTGCATCGTTCTTACCCGAGCGTATCCTAACAGGTAGTGAATTAGTTGACCAATTCATTTAGACCTGAAAGGTCAAGGTCTCTTTGTCGCAGTGGTAGTCCTCTTTATGTAGTTAACCTTGGTTGTCTCGTCCTTGAGATATCATTTCCGGTGGTCAAACACGTCCCGCCGTGAGTATCCTTTCCCTAGTATATAATATGTTTTTAATAGTCTTGTGACACATACAAGGGTTTCAATGAATATAAATTGGCTCAAATTAACTTCGTACAAATAGGCAAGAAAACATTCCATTCGCTAACTAAAATTATAGGCTTGTTAACAAAGAAACAAATTTATCGTTTAATACCTCGTTAGCCTTAATTGTAACGTGAAAAAGCCTTGCTATAATAAATTACCAAACCAAAACAAATAGGATTTTCGTAACAACAAATTACTTGTATGACGAATGGGTAGTGGTCACTACAATAAATAGCTTCCCCACTAACGAATTCAGACTTACAAGTAGTGTAATTCTGGTTGGCTTATAATATATTAATCACATCAATTATAAATATCTCTTTTGAATTAAGATTAATTTGACAAAATAAACATACTTTTTTATAGACTATATTTTAATTATTTTTTGGTTGCGTTCGAGGCGTCGTATCCGACAGATAAAAGGAGCCTTGTCAGATCAGATCTTCAATTATGTTAAGAATAAAGTTAGGTAAAGAATAGAAACAGCCTGTTAGTGCTCGACAAAGGCCTTCTCTTCGTTTTGAGGAGAAAGTTTGGAGGTTGGTTAAGATTCGCGTCAATGGTATGGTGACGGAGAATGAGATAAATCATTCCCAACGAAGGTTGACATCAGACAGTCAGCTGTCAGTAAAAGTCCGTCAAAATATATTTCCTGGATTGTTATTATATATAACTGCGTCGACTGATACATCGGACGAAAGGGCAAGTGAATGAAGATGACAATAATGTTTTATTACAGGAAAAAAATTAAATACCAAGTCGCTCTTCTTTTTGATTCGTCGAGTTTATCTTGTTTATGATTATTACTAATGGATAACTTATAAATCAAACACGCCAGAATGGGCGAACGAATTTGAATGAAATTTGTCCGATTACAAGTCGGTCATAGCACATTGCGTACTTATTATCCCAAACGCCTGCACTTCTCTCTCCTGACATAAGAGCGAACCCGTGAGCAGAAACTACTTAAAACAAGTAATTAAACAATCAAGTGATCGCTACTATATTGTCATATTAGGTCATATATTGTCATATTAGTCATGCCGTATTAATTATAAAACTTATATCAATATATATATATCACCAGGAATACTTCTCAGAATGTGTTACACGTGTGCCTTTTTAAATTTAATAATAAACAGCTAATTTAAAAATCATCAAATTTTATTGGTATACAAGAAAGCTTCTTCAATGTGATTACACGACAAAAATGCAGTGACGACAACATCCTGTTATTAAACGTGTATCAATGGTTCAGTAGGTGTGGCGAAGGTCGGCAGGTTCGATTCTGAGCGTGAACTCAACATCATTGTTCATTCGGAATGGAATTTAACAGTTTAAGATGGCGACAGATATGCAACTTATATATGTGCAAATGATACGAGTTTTTTTTCTTTGTCAAAGTTAAGGTCATGTAGAGAAACTATTGTGACGAACATTTGACTAGTATCGACTTAATAATGAAAGAAGAATATACTCTCGATAGCTATTTGCTTTAACGGCCGTCGCCTACTGACACTGACAAATATCATGGAGCTAAGATGTTGTGTCCCTTTTGCCTGTAGTTATACTGGCTCACTCACCCTTCAAACCGGAACACAATAGTCATTGCTTTTTGGCTCTAGAGTATGTGATGAGCGGTTGGTATCTACCCTTGGCTTGGAAAGAGTTCTCCAAAAAAAGAGTAGACGATGACTGAGTTTCGAGCCGATTCTTCGCGGTAGAAACTATATTTCGAATTATTGGTCGGCTTAAATGTATCTTGTCAAATTATTCAAAGGTGCTTACAAGAGCCTATTGGAATAAAGTATATATAGTATTTAATTTTGATTTTGAGCATTATTTTATGGTTCAAATTTTTGAAAATATTAGCAATATATAATATTACAAATTTATGTTACAAGCTTGGAGGATTTTAAGCGGCAAAACATAGGAGACGTGTCTGATTTAACTTTCTCTAAAGCGAAAGTACGAAATTCTTATGTAAAACACATTTGACATCTTCAAAGGCGATAATTTAAAAAAAAGGCCTTCGTTTAAAACCACGTTAATATCATATTAGTAACTTTTTACTACATTTACGCTTTAGTTAAAAGTACGGTTTAAGTTGATAAATGTTATTGCCTACTAGCCGTGTTCTCGATTGAATATCCGATCAAAAATAATATAACAGAAATTCGCCGGAATTTCTTAAGTATTAGAGTTTTCTTTTATACCTGCGTTGCCTATAGATTAATTTCCATAATTGTAATTTCAAAAATAGTGTCTATCTTAAACTCATTATACCCGATACTCATATACTCAGTATATATACATATAAACAAATTTTCATATTTCTAATATCAGATCAGATATGGTCAATATCGATACAAACTTTCATCCCTCACAGGAGATACATTTTAAATAATCGTTCCTTAGTGGTCACCCAAGTTCCATAACAAATCCCTGTACTAAATGTCATCCCGTTAGACCTACCGGCTAGGCTTAAGCTATCATTACAAGTTAGTTAATCTGTTCAAAGTTTTATAAAGTAAACATTCGGATTGAATCCTAGCATTTTGATAAAATTATAATAATCATCGAAGTATAAAATTAAAAATATATAGGTACATATATATGTATTATATTAAAAAAAAAGAATAATGACCACCAAATTAACGTCACTATTGGTCCTATCTCAAATCCAAATAAGCGTGTAGCTCGCGCTAGTGTGGATACGACAATTGCCAATAGGGGACAGAATCGTAGTGTTTTCATATAGCTAGGTTGGTATGAATAATCTCTATTATCTCTTTTATAAACTTATAAACTTTTTGTAGCTTAATTTTGCAATTGTTGTCTTCTCTATCGTACTAAATTCTTCTACATCGAAATTCTGAACCGATAGTTGCCATATATTTAATTTATCTTGTAATATAGCGATTTCAAAATACTTGAATATACCCATATACCGTTATGGACAAGTGTAAAATGCTGTGTAGTAATAAAGCATATAAAAATACATGTGAATCTAGCATATAACCTTCTCAACTTATTGAGGACGGTTAATAAGGTAATCAACATCGATTATTACCTAACGATAATATATAAGAATAAAGCACGTCACCAGCCACACACTACGAAGATACATTTACATACATTTGCCGTTTGTTGTAAGATATATTTGAACTTGTCTCAACAAATTGTTACATAAAGTGACTAATCAACTTATATTTATAGTTGAGATCTTATATATTTAATATAAAACTTTTAATTTGTATGTTCTTTAGCTCTAGGATCTATGGAAGATAAGCATTAGCATTAGCAGCCCGTAAATGTCCCACTGCTGGGATAAAGGCCTCATCTCCCTTTGAGGAGAAGGTTTGGAGCATATTCCACCACGCTGCTCCAATGCGGGTTGGCGGAATACACATGTGGCAGAATTTCGTTGGAATTAGACACGTTCAATTTTCCTCACGATGTTTTCCTTCATCGCCGAGCACGAGATGAATTATAAACACAAATTAAGCACATGAAATTTCAGTGGTGCCTGCCTGGGTTTGAACCCGAAATCATAGATTAACATGCACGCGTTCTAGCCACTGGGCCATCTCGGCTCATGGAAGATAAACTTGAATAAAATTTTTATCCTATTCTCTTCGTGACGTTATTTAGAATTGTATTAACACATGTACATTAGCAATGTTTGTGTGGTCTATTGTGACTCAGTGAGATATGACCCAACCTCCAATGGCTCACATATGTCAGATTCTAGCACCGATGAATAAAATACTCGAATAAATCACGATGGCAGCGTGTTCTTTTACGCCTATCTAGGATCAATAAATTTATTTACAATAATATAAATGCAAATCTAGCTATTGTTTCGAATCCTGTAGTTTTTTTTGGACATAATAATTTTAAATACATAAAAAATACTAGTTGTCTCGCGCGGCTACACTCGCGTTTTAAGAGTAAGCCACATTTACTTTTTTATGGCATTGGTTGGCGGACGCGCATATGGGCCACCTGATGGTAAGTGGTCATCACCGCCCATAGATAAAGGCACTGTAAGAAGTATTAACCATTCCTTACATCACCTATGCGCCACCAACCTTGGGAACTAAGATGTTATGTCTCTTGAGCCTTTGATTACACTGACTCACTCACCCTTCTAACCGGAACACAACAATACATAGTACTATTATTTGGCGGTAGAATATCTGATTAATGGGTGGTACCTACCCTCTATAGAAAAGTGAAACAATGTTGATAAAAAACTATCCTGAAACGTGAAACAACTAAACCATAGAGTTTTGTTTTTAAGAATTGAGTTAAAAATCACTTAGTTAACAAGATAGGAGTCCGTGAACCGTGAGTCCGTTAGTGTTAGATATAAAAATATCTAACACTAAATCACCTTTTGTTGGTATTTTTCATATATTATAAATAATTTTTTTTTTTCTTTTAAACTATAAGGTAACAAAAATAACCATCTAAATTACCGAGTCTATCATTGTGACAATTATTTATTATACGATAGTCAACTTTATATATATTGCTTTGCTTTATAATTCTATAAATAATCGTAAAGAACCTTTGACTTCAGATAATTACAAGCAAAACACTACCATTTAAATAAATAATCTAACAGAGTACTTGTTATTGTAAATAACGGACTTCGAGCAATCGTTAAAAAATGTAAAAGAAAGTAAGTTTACAAATAAGTGATATTGACATAGAAAATAACTGGAGCATTTGTAATTGTAAATAAAGGGAATAATGAGGGGAAAAAGAAAGTTGCGGTGCGCGCAAAATGATTTTTTACGCTTTATAGAATTAGTAAATAACGCAGCGGTGTCTCATGCCATTCGACTTGAGCTACACAATTTATAATAATACTTCTTTTGCTATATTCAGACTTGAAAGTGGACTCAACGTAACTACAGGCACAAGGGATAAAACATTTTAGATCATACACTGACAATGACACGGAGGGAAATATAAAATTATTTCTGTATCTCTGTCTATAGATGATGTTCTATACTATATCAGTTCCTAGTTACGTCTACTTTCTTAAAACTATAATGAAAATTAATAACGTATGATCAAGCCCCACTAATTGTAATAAATAATAAATCATATACCGATTTCATTGATGGAAATAACTTTTAAAAAACATCTTATGATCTATATGACTATTATCACGCAGAACACGAGAAATCGTTAAAATTAAATTAAAAAAAAAAGAGTTTCTTATATCATTCGAAATCAGTCACTAACCGTAATGATCTTCAATCGCCCCAATTGTAACAGCAAGGTGACAGCTGAACATCCGCAGACAATCACAATCCTTGGCACAAATCATCGACGTCACGGATCACATCACTAGACCCTATTGTCTCAAGATCGACCTACAACGGTCACACGAGATATAGGCACATGTATTTTTGTGAATTGTTTCATTGTAAACACCAAGGGTAAATTAGTGTGAGCCATATATATTTTCTTATCATCATCATTGGCTTGGCCTTTTCCTATTTATTAAGAGTCGATGTTTAGGGGTGGGGAGTGATTTTCTCTTCCATTCTTATCGATGTCTAGACAAATCCTTAATCGCTGTAGCTATCACCCCCTTAGCCATCTACTTCATTCAAATCTAAAACTTTTCTTGCAATATTGAGCCCTCCACAATATTTTTTTTTATTATTAATAATGTACTATTAAATTAGGTAGTAAATATTTTTTAGTAACGAATTTCAGCGGAATTTTAATTGCTTTTAAGGTTGTTTCCTTATAACATAATTATATAGCTATGTGGCTTTATGTGGTTGGCAGTAACAAGAAAATATAATTTGATATTGACAAAGGCCTAATAAACGATTTATTTAAATTGAGTTATCGATGATTCAAAGTATCTACAACTATCTTAAAATTAACATGTTTGAAAAGGTAAAGTAAAATTGATTAAAGTTCGGCAAAGGCCTTTGAAGATTTGAAGCTAAGCCATCGATAATCTCCCCAGGTTAAAAATTATCACGAGTATTCGTATGTTTCCACGAGATGTTTCCTTCGGACTTTACTCTTAAACCTTCTAAGTTATAAACACATATGTAGGTATAATAAAATAAAGAAAAAAAAACAAACATTCGTTTTCGTCTAAAGTGTCAAGTATTTAAATAATTGTTTTTAAAATAGTATTTGCATTTACATGGAGGCCTTGAAGATACATTAGGCCTATCACAAAGGGTGACCTAAGCTGAACTTAAGTTACTTGGCCAAACAATTCTATACTCAAGCGCTTATGTTATTTACTATGTATTGTAATCCGCTAATTAGGATTAAATCATTAACTACGGTGCGACAAGGACGTCTTTACCGAATTATGGTATAAGGTTCTTATCATCTATAGTCTACATCTGATTATAGCTGTAAGTGAGACTGTGTGTGTGTGTGTGTGTGTGTGCATGTGTGATTTTAAATTATTACGATTGCTATAGTTCATTCAATTTGTTCGTTATTGAAATTCTAGTTCGTCTTACAGAATAACTCTAGCAGTGATACATAACTTAATCTAAACAGCAAGGACTGGTCATATAGAAGATACTCGTCCAGTATTTTACTTTAAAAACTAAAAAGAAAAATAAAAAAAAAAAAAAAACTATTTATGTTATTATTATTTTTTGTATTTCGTTGAAATGACAATAATAGTATATGTTGATATAAATATTTCACAGCTCTAAGGAAGTAATATCCCATATCAACTATCAACAAATCGTTTCCTTCGCATGTTAAATATCTTATTAAATATATGAATCGTTCAAGTAAATCCGGTACCGACCAATCAGCTTTTACTTTCATCGAGGCTGCGCTTGCGCTTCCGCGAACGAAAGTGCTTTCAATCGATCTTTGCATCGATTATCGATAAACATTAAAAAAATATATTTTAATATTTATACCCAGGGACTTTGGAATTATATGGCCGAGTTATTTATATTTCCTCCTTAGATTTTTTATAACTATAATTATTGTAGAGATACTGACATCGATCGTATGATTGGAACGATCATATAAGGTGTTCTCTAATGTTCTTTAAAGGAAACTAAATTTTACAATAAAAACATTGGTCCGACGAGTTTCTAGGAACCTGTCCTGGCTAAATGAGGAAATATTAATGATATCAAAGTTCCGCCTTTATTGAAAATCTCCGACATTGTACCGATTGTGTGATTTTTTTCTTTGACATTTAAAGATATAATTCGCATACGTAAACAAGACGTGAAAAATCTCAATTATTCTTATCGCTCCATCGATTTTACTACATCGATGTTTTTTTGTTGATTAAGGTAGGGTTAACTACTGTCCTGTCACTTAACGTATGCAACCAAAGGAATATACCTACCAACTTTCCACAATTAACGACTTAAATTAGAATGTAAAGATTATATGGAAAAAAAAAATCGATAGACAAGACTTAAGACTTTAATCGATTGACTTTTGACCTCAATAATCAAATCAGTTACAAAAGAATCAAAGGTCATCATTAATAAGCTACCAATTTTATTTTAATTTAAGATTTAAAGACATTCGCGAATAATATTATTTGATGAATTAAATAACCTATTTAAATCTGTTGAAAATATTTCAAAATATCAGCTGACAAAATATGTCCCCCGCACTGTCTAACTCGGCCGGCCTGAATAACTGATGTCCAAGACATCGGCGCATGTCAAATATTAAAAACTAACCGAATACTTAAATGATTCTATCTGAACATTGTGTATATGCTCATCACTGTCTACAAGCCCTCAGTTCACTCTCTTTCCTTCATTAAACTATATATTTTAAGCTGAAATACACTTACTTATCTTTTATAAAAGGTAAGTGAGTTTCATCGTATTGCCTAATACAGACGGTATAACATCTTAAGCTATAAATTTACCTGCACAGAATGAACCAGCTGCGAATATAATTTGTATGTATGTCTGGATTGATGTCGTGATTCAATTCGCTTTACTGACATTCTAGTCTCGGTTAAAACAAACTGTCGATGTTATTTAAATTAGTGAGACACATACAAAGCATAATTGTTTTTTTCTTCCAAAACATCGCCCAAACAATGCGGAAATAGGAACCTAAACGTAAAACGTGTCCTTAAAAACTAATAAAAAGTGTGTAGCAAATCGCATGTAAGAAAACTTCCGTCATTCGATATCCGGAGCACTTGAGTGTCCATTACGTGTCGAATATAGTCACGTCATCTGTTCTAGCACGCGGTGATATGTAACGAGTGTGTCGTAAAACAACGGAACGTCGACAATAACCCATTCATCCAGCCGAATTGTTACCGAGATTATATTTGGTTATGCTTAATCATCGTGAAATGTCCTGTACGCCAGATCGTCGCTTGCTTATGGTACATGTATATAAATTTAACGTTATACGAACAGTTGTATGAAGTGTGCTCATGCAAACAATTACGACCTTATTTAAACTAATATGACGCAATTGCACTATTCTGTGTATGCAAATAGGATGTTAGGGAAATGTTTTCGTCATATCCAAGAATAAAAACGGCTTTAGCTACTGTACATTGTTAAGAAACATTATATTATACTTTAAATAGAACCTTTTCACTCGTGGGTTCGGTATATAACATACGTACGTACTTGTTTAAGTTTTTTCCAGAAGACGCATTATCATGTTAGGTTGGTTAACTTTAATTCTTCAAATATAATATAAATAACGATCATTTTTACTCTAAAATTAAAAAGCTAAAATTTAATGGACAGTTACAAAACGTAATTAATAGAAATATTTGAGTCCGAAAATATTTATAAAGATAATTCTAATTTATTATCAGTTTAACTATAATTATAATACTATTAACTAATTAATGGTGTTGTTTCATATAGATTTTTGAGTGTTATTATGGAATAAAAATGGCGCAATAAATTTTATGATTCCGAAACCAGCTAAAAAAAATGCGCCATTGCTTTGTAATTAAACGGCACAAACCGCCTAACATATTTAAAAAAAAACTGTACGTTTTTTGCGAGAATGAATTCAAAATGCAGATAAAATATATACTTAATTGAAAAAAATCGTTAAATAAAATTAAAAAGAATATAAACATCGTTGTATTTTTCACTACTTATTTCTTTGTAATTACTATAAGAAGATATTTGTAATGGTTTGAAATCAGAACGAATAACATTTGAAATGTGTTTGATTGAAATCAATACCTCATTCCAGTTTATTAGAGCATTCGATCTTAATTTCAAGGTAATGTAAGTAAATAAGATAATGTAATTTTGTACCATATTCACAAAGAGTAACACTCTTATGTCTAGCTTATTAAAGCATATAATTTTATGGCTATCCATTTCTCATTGTAACATTCTAATATTATTAAATAACTTGACAAGAAGGAATAAACATAATTGTATCAATAATAAAAACAATTTTCGTAAAACATAACTATTCGTACTGATTATATAATAATTAATCATAATACATGATTAGCATACCACAGCCACAATTTCATTCGGTTCGTGACTGAAATAGTTAATAACGAAATAACCAGTTATTTTATTAGATAACGGAACAATAAAGAATTAGTACTTGTTATGGATACCATTTCATTATGACACAGCCTTGGTTAAGTCACGCATGTCCATGGTCAAACTCGATGTCTGTGATTTTGCATCTGTGCACATTTCATTATCTGTGCATCTGATACTATTTAATCGGTATTATTATGAACATTCTTGGCTGAATGATAGAATCCTATTGCAATCTTAGAAATGACAGTTATAAAAAAAATAGTTTAAGCGCCAATTGTATGATTTTTTCGCACGTGACATTGGCGAAATAATCTGTGCCCAAATCTCGGCACAAATAAAAGCCAGAATTAATTAAAAAACACTTCTAAAGTTGTTGGGATGATATATTTTTTTATTATATAGGTATTTAATAGATATACATTTTTGCAAAATTATGATAATGTGTCTTTTACTTTGCTTTTTTCAAGCAGTATCTGTAAATAGATCATCTTAATTTATTTCAAAAATAGTCTATGGTATATGGATAATGACGTAGGCATAATTTTAACCCTGAATATAAGCAGGATGCGAGTAAAAACTAGTATGAATGTTTAACTACTAACAGTAGCTATCATAGTAGTGTTAATTGATTATTTTGTCAGTAGGTACCACTCACGCATTATGAAATACCTGCTTAATAAAAGGTTTATTTTTTACTTAATTGACAAGTCTTTAATATGACGTCTCAAGTAAAACAGAAATAATATTTACAAGAAACAAGTTTGTGAGACGTTTTGCTAACAAAATTAGTTGGCAACTCAATCGAATCTCAACTGAACCATTATTAATATGAACCATTTAATCTTATACATATCTAGATGTATAAAAATATAAATTCATAATAAAACAAATGGCTATAAATGCTATAACAATTAAGATTGGCAAATAATAAACCATTAGGTATAGACGAGTGCCACGCGTTTGAGCGACAGTAGCTACGCCAAGGACGTGGCGCCGTTCACTTCAAGACTGGTTCGACGAACTATCGATACGTATAGGTTGTTAATTAGATTGGATTTCATTCACTTGCTAAATAATTCCTACTTAAATTCACTTGAAATATAACCTGCCTATATCTCAATCTTTCCACTCCCAACCGAAAACCACTAGTTTGATAAAAGTGAAAACTGCAGAATATATATTTACGGTTCATTGAAATAATACTCTATACAATAAATAGATAAACAAAAACACTGCTGCTAAAAGGGCCTAAGTACATTATTAAATAAAAAGTAAATATTATATTATTACAGACCAAATATACGAAAAAAATAAAAATATTCGAAAACTACGTCAGCATAATATTACTAATACCGATAAAATTACGGAAAAAGGCATAATTATGTAATATAAAATACTTAATATATGTTCTATTCTAATTTACCAAAATAAAGGATTACTGATATTTGCCCTTTTAGAACCAGGCCATAGAATTTTATCTGAACGTAAAAGCTCGAGGACGTAAAACGTAACTTGATTGTTGTAAAATAAATGTGCTAACCTTTAAGTTTATACGCATCTTTTCAAAACGCATTAACTATAAATAACATCTGACCTATATTTCCCTTCCACTAACTAAACACATAACACGAATACCAAAGTCCTTATAATACTCGTAACGTAAGTTATTCGCGTGTGCGTTTCGTTAAAGAGACATATTTTGTGTCGTTTTGCTTTATGTACGTTCAATTTAATACCTTTTTCATTATAATATCATATTACAATTCCGTTAAACTGACACAAATACAATTGCTTTGGGAAGGTCATTCTGAGAACTTTTTAACTTGATTGGGTTATAAAACTATGCTATGAGATTAATTTTATTAGAGAGTGAATCACTCAGTTTCGATGTTTTTTGCCGTATTGCTATATTTATCATCTTATTTCATATCAAAGGCGCGGACAATACGTCTGCGTAGATAAGTTATTAAAAAAAAAACGTACGACAAATGTCAATTTAGTCTGTGACCGACGTTCTCGAACTACGCTTTTAAACAAAAAGTAACAAGAATATGTTATCTTGTATAACTCGAAAAGAAAACGATTATAAAAATAATCGGAATGATTTATAGATTTCAAACTTTCGATAGAAACTAATCGTCCGTTAAGTTGATGTATCGTTCGTTGAATATCAACCTTGTACTTGAACGAGAAATATAGTCGAATAGAAATTTTCTATCAGTAAGCGCCGCCAGTGCAGCCTCACATACGGAATAATAATGAGACAAATGTTATTTCTCAGGGCGAGCAAGGAACGGTTTTGAGAAAACAATATTCCTATAGCGTACGTGATGAAACTCTTGATGTTTCACAAATTCCTCTGTCGTCATACTTCTACTTGTTACATGAGAAACACATGCAATCGATGTTTAATGCTTCATTTGTTTAATTTTCTTAAATAAGCCTAATTTTATAAAGATACGTATTCTGAATGTTTGTTGATAGAACGATTAGTAAAGCGTCTGTTAGAACTTCTACGACACCTTGGTGTCCTGCTGTGGCTTGGTGGATACCAAGTGCGCTTGAACGTGTTTGGAAGTTCAGCCAACACATATAAAATTTCTTACAGCAACACGAATTACATCGTCAGTCAAAAGGAAGAAACGGTAAAGCGCCGTAATTGTACTTTTGGAAAATAAAAAAGGAAAAATATTTAATCTTAATTTATTAAACCTCGTTTCTTTAAAGTACAATTTTTAGTTTCTTCTTTTCCACTAACGATGTATAATCTATGCTATTATTACAAGTGCATTAGTAGCTCTGTCGGTCCGTCTGTCTGCCTGTTGCTCTTTCACGGTCAAACCCTTGAACCGAATTTGATTGGTTAATGAACCTAGGGAGGATACTTTTTTATGCCTAACACTTAAAGGCGCGGGTTATAACTACTTAAAAATAAAGTAAATAAAAATTGGTGATGCATGCCCTAATTTTATCAAATAAGTCGATTATGACATGATAAAAAATAATAAATTCATATATCGGTAGAAATATCTATACAAGTAGAATTTATATTCGAAAGGAATTTTAAATATGACATCGAAATATCAATCAAATATTAGATGCATAGGTACTACTACAAGGAACGGATCTAAATCTCATAGTCGTGATTCTTGGTAATTGTTAATATTTGGCGAAATAATGCTATTAATACAACTTTCAGTTATATTCGATATCGTATCGTTATTTGTTGAACCATCATTTATATCGTTCAATAAATAACGATAATGGTACGTAAATAACCATATATGTAAAATTTTATATGACAAGTGAAATTATGCATTGCATCGGAACAAAGTGAATTACCTCGGGTATTTGTTTATCACGATAATGTTTTATTTTTATAAGCGGTTTTTCCGTATATATATATTATAAAATTGTCTGGCTATTCTCCAGACAAAGCAGAAATCATCACATAAAAAATACACAGGACGTGATTTGAATACGATTGCATTTATTAAATAAATCTTTTCTATCTTTTCAGAATTGGCCTCTGCGGATTCGATAACCCACACAGAGACCAGAAGACAGAAGAATTGAAGAAACACATAGGACAGGTAATTATATACTATATAAATATAAGATATAGTACGAAGTTATGCAGAGCGCTTAAACCTTGATTCCGTGCTTGATGTCTAAAGTCATATTATTGCCTTCCCTTTGCATATATATTTTATTATTACATTTGTAGCTACACAGACTTGTCATATGTGCCTTTGGGGTATTTCATATTTAATTTGTATTTTTTATGATACTAAAGCAGATAGATACTTATGTCTATCAACATAAGTATCTATCTGCATTAGTCGTCTTTCCATTGGACTATAAGAGTGGTCATAGTGATTGAACCTGTGATAGCACACACACCCTATGTAGTTCACATCACGTGTAGTTGATTAGTCCTAGCTTGTAAATTTTTTGCAAACAAATGACGACGAAATGTATCTACCTCTTAAGTTTTCTCTGTAAATCGGCTTTGTATCTTTTTTTTTTTTTGATTTAATTTACAACATCCACGTGCTCACAGTCTGCCTTTTTTCATATTTTATTTTTATAAATTTTGACGTTATTTTATATTTTTGCTGAACATCAGCAAATCTTCGCTGCACTACGAGCTTGTCGTCTTCTTGGAAGACGTGGCCCACACTGACATTTTTTTTTAATTTTTTTTCGGCTGTGTATCGTAAAACCATTTCTTCGATTCGAACTGGTTAGATATATTTATTTATTAAATCACACATAAAGATTGTGACAGTTATTAGGTAAGGTACGATATGTACAACATTCAAGAGCTATTTAATAATCCCGAGCATGTGTACACTTGATCTTTGGATTAGCGCATTAAATGAAACAAACTTATCTGCTGTTATTATAATATTAGTATAGATTAATAAACGTAATAAATTACATTTAAGCCAATTTAACATTACAGTAAAAACGTAAGCAATACCTTTAAAGTAGTAACAAAATGTAATAATCTCCTTTGATTGTTACTATTTTTTAGATATGATATTATTTACTAATTAGCAATTACGATCCAAAACAGTAACACAGTAGTATGATGCTACCACATCCAAATATGGTATATGATGAGCATCTGCGCAATGCAGGCCTTACTTCTCCATTAATGGTATTATAATTTCCTATGGCAAATAACTTGACCTAATTCATTGAAATACCAATTATAATGACATTAATGCAACTGATGCACACGCTTTTCATTAAATTGAAATTAATTGAATTTAATTCTAATTATATTGCAGTTTAATAAATTCGTTTCTATCTTAAATAAGTTTTAAATATCGAATCTGTATCACCCATCTCATAGCCTTATTTCATTGGTAGATACTTGCGACGTTAGTCTAGAAGTTACACCAATCAAATTACAGTCGTATTAAAATAATTTCCATTTTCTATCCAATTGGCATACGAACACTTATTAATAAACTGCCTTGACCGCAATATCGGAGGAAGTGTGGGTTCGATTCCGTTTGGAGCGTAACATTTAATATGATTTTCAAACATACATTATATACATATCCAATCATTCGTACTTTACTGATTGAGACTGGAAGCGAATAACAGTCTGATAATCCATTCATTCAATTGGTCCATTGCTATTAAAAGATAGATTATATTTTTACTGTGCAGGTTGTATTTACATGTAAATTAAATTCTACAATTGTATGTTCTTCGTTATTGCCAACCACAAGATGATTGACAAGCACTACTTTATCGGTAAACTCAGAGTTCCGTATTTGAACTCATTATATTTTATTCAGATATTGGCCCAAGTAAGGTCTGACAATAGTCTCAGAGTAGTGTGTATATTAGATATTATTCTATGTGAAAATAATTTAATAGACTAAATTTATAGATAGAGTTTTTACTTATAAATAAAATATAAATATAATTATTAATATCATTCTACTGTTAATCCATTATTATTTTTTAATTGCCATACACGTTACTCAAGACTCGTAAAGACCTCTAAATCAAGCAACGGATGACGTAATGGCACGGATGGAGATGAGCTGATCGATGGCTAAGCCTCAAACGAAGTTATGGAAACGCCCACGCATTAAAAATATCATTATTATACAAAACACGAGCACTAATGTGGGAGTATTAGAGACGGTATAAATTCAATTTCATGACTTCAGTTATTAATCTGGGAACCGAATTATAAGGAAACATACAATTTGATTGTGTAATATATTATACTGACATATAAAATCGTATTTTCTTTTTAAATCTCTTCTTTAAGAATAGAGATAGATAAGATATTCAAATTTCAATCGGAGATTACAGATGCGTATTTGTACCAACTATTAGCGTGATTAAATTGTGTTTATAATTCATCTTGTGCTTGGTAAAGGAATATATAGAAAGGAACTAGCATGTGCCCGATTATACCTTACGTGTTACCTCGACCTGCAGTGCAGCAGTTTGATGATATAAGTGAATATAAGTGATTAGTTAACTTATTTCCCTAGATATGATCATGTCATGGGCTGTTTTAGTACATAGATTAAGTAATACAATCAAGGAATAACATCGACTTTAAGTAATTTGAAGAAAATAAATAAAGCATTTCAATCTAATTTAAGAATCAATTTAAGTGTGACCTTTTACAAAATAGTCGGCAAAAAACCTTTGACAGTTTTTTTTTATTTATCAATGAATAATGAAAACAGAAAATAAACTTTATAGCGAGGATAATTAAAATGTTAAATATTTATGATTAGTATCCTCAATTATACCATATCTGACAAATATTCACGTTTTTTGTATTCTTCGAATAAAAAGTAGAAACCCAAATGATTTGTAAAGTGAATGACGTAATCAATCTGATAATATTAACAAAAAAAATGATAGACAATCATTTAATCATAAACCATTACAACATACCCGAAAACGTGACTCTATTTTTTAAGATATAGGTAGGCGGACGAGCGAATGAGCCACTTGATGGTGAAGGATCACCACCCACCATAGACAATAGCGCTGTAACAAATATTAACCATTCCTTACATCGCCAATGTGCTACTAACCTTGGAAAATAAGATGTTATGTCTCTTGTGTCTGTAGTTACATTGGCTCACTCACTCTTGAAACCGGTACACAACAAGACTGAATACGGTTGTTTGGCGGTAGAATATGTGATGAATGGGTGGTACCTACCCAGACGGGCTTGCACAAAGACAAACCATCAAGTAATTTTATTTTTTAATATATTATTTAAAAATTGGTTTTATTAAAATTAGTAGATAGAATGTTGGGTGAGCCAGTGTGATTATAGGTAAGGGGTCTGTCAATTTTGATGTCATGGTAGTGGCGATTTAAAAAATTAATATTTATCATTACCTTGAAATTAATTTATAGAATATAATTGATTCAGAGTTCACTCGTACAAGCTACTTTGAATCCTCATCTTAAATTATATTTTATACCACGAAGAACCGACTTCAAACTCACGGGATGTGACTCTGTGACATTAATTATATTAGTAATATCAAGTAATTAATAAAGTTATGAATATAAACTGCGTTCATTTTAAATAATTTCAATTGTTATTTTTTTTCATTATTATTTTTTTAGTACTATAACTACTGTATTAGAACAAAGTATCTTTGTTTAATTATCTGTAATTGCTGCTGTCAATTATTTCATCACAAAAAAAGGTGCTATGTTTTGTTTTATTCTTAAAAATATTTTTAATTAAATCGACTTATGTCATAAAATCCAGCCATGGTACATTACAAGCAAAGTTAAAAAAAGGCTTTACTCATACATTCTATAATAATAATTATTGTTTATTTTTTAACAATGAATGCCAAAACATATAAACAAAAAATAATAATACGTAAAATAAATCAGAATTAAATGAAGTATTGTTTCGTTTAAAGGATATCACGACTGATGCAAAACGAAATAAAAAATAATTGTAAATATACGTACTTAGATCTACCTGTCTTACTTTAAATTTAAAACCCTTAAAATAATATTTGAAAATTGAATTATTTTATGGATTGACATTATTGTAATTATAATAATAAAAAACATAGAGAAATGTTAATTTACTAACAAAATTCACAGGATTTATAATTATAGGATCTACGTTAAGCCAATCACGTTAATAGCGATCGTTAAGTATATAACAATAGGAAGCGATAGATATTGTTATGAAGTCCAATAAAAACGTGGGATTATAAAGAGGCAAACAAACAAAATAGGGTCAAAATATATTTGACATTTGGTAATGAAGGAACGAGCTGTCGAGTAGAAGGTCAAGTCTAGTCAATTTAGTGTCTACTTATGAAGAATACTAGTGTCTAGCCGTAGTTTCTGTGTAGGTACATTTTCCAGAATAAAAGTATGTGCTATTTCCGACAAAAGCCTATGCCAAATTTCAATTTTTGAATTTCAAAATTTAGAGGATTCGAATGAAATTTGCCATGGAGATGAGATGATGATTCAGTCGTTCTGACTTGATTGAGTAACAGACGTCCGTCTATTTAAACTTTCACATTTATAATTTTAGTTAGATTACGTGAATACTGAACCAATTTTAGCTGTGTATGTATGTATATTAATTTAGATCGCCATATCTCTCTTCATCAACTTCATTATTATAACAGCAAGCTACAGATTCTGGGTTAATTCCGGCCAAAAAATTTATTGAGTTTTTAGTCGAGATATTCTCAGTACCATCCGGGTTTAGGAAGTTAGCAATTTAGCGAGCCTCGTACAACGTGTCGCATTATTGACGAGATGAAATATATATTCATGGAATTAAATCAAAAAGGGTATTTTTTAAAGTGCTTTACATAAACAAAACAAAACAAACCCAGCTCAGATTTTTCGAAATAGGAACTAGTATAAATATCAAAGTGACAACTATTATTATAAAATTCTACAATTAATCAATTAAAACTATACAATATATAATTACAAACGTATATTACATACACGTACAGTAGGTAACGATATTAATAATAGTTTTTATATTAACCGTATCTAACAGTTAGTCGGGTTAAATTACTCGTGGCCAAACGTTTATAGTCACCGAGGTTAACAATGTGTGAAATAAAATAAACTGTATTTGTAACCTGTTTGCCCTCTTCTGACTAATGACGTAGAACAAATTTGATTTGATGAGTCCGAAACTTTGATATGATAGGTGATTATAACCAAATATTTAAACTAGCGGTCCGACCACCTGTAGAGTTGAATGAAAACGAAATGAATAAATCAAATATTTTTATTTTGGGATTAAATTGAAAATTCCAAGTTTGATATAAACTATTTTGTATTCGGATAATATGAGCACTCATTAGGAAATAATAGAAACTAATCTTTGATACAAGTATTCAAACGAATAAAAATTAAAATTTTGTCAAAAATATAATCAATCAGTTCATAGTAACAAGTTAAGTTTCAAGATTAGATCCGAACCTACTTATGGGTAATATTTAAATAAAACCTTGCAAAATATAACCTAAATATAATTCAACCAAAATTAATCGCCTAATAAACCTTTCAATTTCTAACATTCAATGGAGTTATTTAATCTATATTGTTTTGTCCCGACAATCTTTATATTATATTATAAAACTCGCGTTCCTCGTCCTCGTCTTGTCCGTCTGTCTGTCCGCGTCACGCGAAAACCACTTCACGGATTTTGATTTAATTAAGTATGCTAATAATTGATTGTCTGTATCAACATATAAAACTCTTTTAACTGCAGGAATATTTACGTACGATACAAATTAAACGCAAGGAATAGCTGCATGATTTGATAATTCTGAAAGAATACATCGATTATTGTATGAATGAAGTCGTAGGTAATCAATTTTGCTTTAATTTTTTCGATTAAAGGTTTTTACAAGAAAACAATCAAGTTCAGATTATTTTGGTCTGTTTACTAAATAAAATCAGCTACGTTACATGTCTGATTATGTCCGCCTTGTATGCATGCATTATACACGGACGACTGCGGCTATGGTATTCGAAACGACGATTATTAAATGCGCCTGCGTTTCGTCAATGTTGCGCTTCTCGTTTCCAACTGTTATTAAAAATTAATTAAGTAAATTTATAATTTTGTAGATAATTTACGTTAAGGTTAGTGAAATATTGCAACTGATTAATATAAAAGCCTCTAAACGCTGCAAAAGTATTTTCTTCTTTTGAGGAGACGATTTGGAAGGGTACAGATTATAATTTATGGTATTCACAATACTGCTCCAATGAGGTTTGGTGGATACCTGCAAGTATGACGCATGATCAAGCAGATTTCCTAACGATGTTTTTACTGTAAGAGTATAATACATAATCTTTTCATACTGTGTAACTTGATATATTTTTATTAGTATAACGGCCTTTTTAAAGTTTGTATATTTTTTTTTCATTGCACTAATATCAATGATAACGTCTCTCACTCTATTCGTTATGTTTCGATATAACTACGACATTTCTAATCACAGCAAAATAAAAAATCACCAACGATAAACGTAAAATATTCTAAGTTAAATTAAAATCGCGTGGAAAGCTATAAATACGCCGCCCCATTATTTACAAAAGAAGCCACAAGTGCCTCTTGGTACAAATATGATTTTTTCAAGAATTATTACAAACTATAACTCTATAAAATATGAAGCATGTCATTGGTTCATAAGAAAACATTCTTTTGTTCGAAGCTCTTGTTATCTCGTATCATAAATCGCAAATAGCTTTAAACATACGAATCCGATTTCCTTCAAGGACAGTTACGTCACGGATAACGGATTCTGGAAATTAATTACCGTTCGTTTTCGACTAAAGGTGATTCACCCTTTGTAATTTGAGATCGATCGTCCTCTTAACCGAGGGACATTATCGTGTTTCCATTGATTTTGTAAAGGAAGGCAATGGGTCGATTCTTATTTTTTTTTACAAATAATTGATATTGTGTTCGAAAAAATAACGTAACAACACGTGTATACTAAAGATGTTGATGATTAAGATGTTTCTCGTTTTAAAATAAGGGAAGCTCTTTACGAAGTTTCTCGCAGAATTACTTCGAGAAAATATTCGAAATTTGAATGTCTATTTAAGAAAGACTCTTATGCAAAATCGTATCACTTCTGTACACACGTTCTTTTTGATATCATTATTCAAATCGTCCACCAGCAATACCTATGTTGTCTTTAAAATATAGCTTAACGTACTATAACTAAATAACGTTTTTCTTTTATCAGGGCGTCAAAATAAAAATGGACGACGCCGGTAATATACTCATCAGGCGCTATTCAAAGAGTAGCGTGTTTGTGAAGAGTACGGCGGCTACCAGCAACGAGGAGACTGCGATAGGCCAAGACATTTTGAAACTACCAGGATACTCGCTAGAACAAGAAAAAATATTTAAGGTATGGTTCATATAAGCTTAAAATACTTTTATTTAGATATCTATCATAAAGCTGGGCATGTTATGAATATACTAAGTCGTTTGTAGGAAACTCCTTATTGTAAGGAACATTGGTATTTTATGTCACGTGAACTAATATTGACGAAAGACTCGACGTATGATTAATATAAATCGTTTCGATCCAGAATTGCGAATAGAAATATCGATTTCGAATGCATTTGTCGTAAATAAATTAAATGAACTTAGGCTACGCTTATGTGCAATAAATTCTACTCGCGATCTCATCGATAGAAACTTTAACTTCACCGATAAACCATTGCCCAAACCTTCAGCACGAGTACCGCACAGCTGATGCTCACAAAATAATATAAAACCCAGTAATTTTATATTCTTATATGAGCGTCAGCCAGTGTATTCTTAAAGGAACTTGCCAAAAAACACAAGGTTACATCAGTAAAACGTGTTTTTAATATATAGCACAATGTTTTTACCTTTACCATGTAGTGGCCAACACGTCTAATCCAATTAAAAAACACAATTATAATATTAGAAAATATCAACGATTGCATTTTCAAGTAAAATACAGTAAGCGCAATGTAATGTCCTAACTTGTATAATTACAAGCAATTTTCACCTTTACTGCACATGAAATACCGGTGACGACATAAAGTTAATGTAATCTTTAATACCACTTTGTCCAAGTATACGAAATGGGTGTTTACCTGTAATCATTTCCGTCAAGATGGATGCCTTTATGTAGTGAAATTTCGAAACATGGTCTATTAATTTCACGGTTGCCCGCATAATTGCCTAGCATTACATTCTATGGTTATATTTTTATATTTTACTTTTATAAAATTCAGTTTTACTTTTGAAATTGGCTACGACATTATTATTAATAACGTAAATCCATAGAATAGTGTTAATGTATCAATTTCTACGAGAAACTGAAGATTTGGAAACAAAATTATCTGCGATCCCAATTCTTAGAATTAAATACAGAAAAAAAAACACTAATAATAAAAGGTTAATTTATAATTGCTTTTCTTTATTTAAAAAGGGAATTTAACTGTGATAAATTTAAATATTCTGTCATGATTGAATTCAATGTAATTCTTTATGCTATTTAAAACCTGATATAATTTGATAATATTTGAATAAAAGTTCGCCAGCGAAATTTATCGCACCATTTCGTCTTGGTATATTATACCTATATAAGTTTTCTTTTTCACATTGTATTAATATTATACTATTACTAAGATGCGTTACATTAAAACTTTATAGCATTGGTCATTTCAGATGTATCACGATTGTTAAACGTACATGCACGATTCACTTCAACCATGACTTTGCCACATAATTTAAACTTGATGGCGTCTAAGGCCATCCAAATTCATGAACTCGTCTATAATTTCAACTGACTTCAAAAACGTCCTCCACGTTATATGTTCGAGAGTGCGTTTAAGTCTTTTTAGTTCTATTTATTTTAATTTACTAAATTTTCATTTTAATGTTCTGGTCGTCGGTCTTATTTTTTGTTCCCGTTTTAAAGTTGATTTTGATTTTGTTTGTTCACGTTATTTGTATTGTGTACCTACTTGTGTAGGTGTTAAGCTTTATTTCGTCTCGCACATTTCCAATCAAATTATGTTACTATCAATCTTGAAGTAATACAATCGGATTAATAATAATAATTAATATAAAAAAAATATAAATTTGATTCATCGGGTTTTTTTCAACAATATTGTCTATAAGATCAGCCTTAGAAAGTCTTGTGTGGGCAGAACAAGTCGTACACCGACCATTTTTTTAATATTTTGTTTTTACTACAAAAAAAATCCTTTATTGAACATCAATCATAGTCGCTTCGTGTTTCTCTATCTTCAATACAAATCTTATTCTAATTAAAAATAGCATGTGTAAGTCGAATGTATACAATACAATTGTTTTTAGGTCTATGTAACATTTGAAGCCCACTAATTAGGTCAATCCAAACAATAGAATATTCACTTCCTAGTACAGAGCAAAACGTTCATTAGTAATTCATACTCCATTAACTACCGTTTATGTAACTGAAGAACAATGTGAAAAGATGGCTTAAGAAAAGAATGGTCATTGCCTCACGTATTTTGTTTGCAATTCATTCAATTATTGTGAGAATTATGAAAGTCAATGTAAGCGAGCAGCAGGATCAGACGCTAAAATGATTCCTAATTTTGTAGACCTTTTCTTTCAAACTCAACTGACGTACAAACACTCTTGATCTACATTATTCTTAATGGATTCTTATAGTCGTTTCCTAACAATACCAAATTGTGAAACGACCGCATGATCCTGAGATTTTTATTCGACTCATCTGATCTCCCACAACAAATTCCCTAACTAATTGATACGAAACAATGCTATCTGTCATGTCAACCCGGTGGTTTCCGAGCATTCTGTACTTTGTAATTTTAATAGATAACAATCGTTAAATCGTACAATATTAATTAGCACGCTATGGTAGAACCATATGCTGCCATGTGATACAAAAAAAACATTAAAGTTACTCATAAAAGTATCAATGTACAAAGGCCTCCATTTTTTTCTTTTTTTTTTATGGCGTAGGTTGGCGGTCGAGCAGATGGGCCACCTGATGGTAAGTGGTCACCACCGCCCATAGACAATGGCACTGTAATAAATATTAATCATTCCTTACATCGCCAATGCGCCACCAACCTTGGAATCTAAGATGTTGTGTCCCTTGTACCTGTAGTTACACTGGCTTACTCACCCTTTAAACCGGAACACAACAATACTGAGTAGTAGTGTTTGGCGGTAGAATATCTAACGAGTGGGTGATACCTACCCAGATGGGCTTGCACAAAGTCCTAACACCAAGTAATTTTCTATGTTAAGGAGTTGAACTTGGAGTTTATATCACCGTTCTTCAGCGGTTTCGGTGTCTTGCATGTCGCTAATAGTGCGAATATATAAATTTGCAATAGTTACAATGTCGTCGAAATTAAGTAAATTAACATAAATTATATCAGCATTTTGTTTATTCATTTATGAAATGTAACTTCATTAATCAGAAACTTTCTAAATATCATTCCATGATGGTCGGTAGTTCACGTTCGTAGGGATAGACGAGCGATGACTTACGAATGAGTGGCGGTAATTTTTTATAGATAACATCGATGTTTCTTGCGGTCAATGTCAAGTCGAATTTGAAACGGCGTCCAGACGCAGCGGACCTCAGCCACAGTTGCAATGATTGTGCAACAAGCCTAATTCAATTTCGTCAACTCGACTTACGCTGCGTTCATGTTACTCTTTTATAAAAATATCTTTAGATAATTGAATTCTTCATAGTAGATTATAAGCTATATATTATGTTATATTATTCATTGATTGGTCGTTCAAAAGTTTTTTAAGAAATATTATTTCTATAGTACGGGTTTCAATTTAGAAAATATAAAACTCATTAATATTATTTACAATATAGTTTATAAATAACGAAAAATAAAACTGGTCCATTCTTTTAATAACATCTTATTTGTATATTATCTTCATACACATAAATAATTACGTTAATGAGAAACTAACGATGAGGCAACATCAAATCAAGCGTTGGCGGCACTCGACCGTTTTATATTTTCATTATTGACCGCTGCCTTGTTATGTAATATTAATTTGATAACATCTCAACTGTATTGATTTGTCCGACTTCATTCGTTTATGACGATGCAATCGTGCGTTTATTAAAACAATGACGTTCCGATTTGACAATCATAAGAAAATTAAGAGTTAATTTAATACTAGAAGGTTATAATAATATAGAGGCTCGTCCCGATTTCGTATGGTTAAAAAAAATAGGTATTAATTCAATTTTTTTACAATATTTTTTTCTGAACTCGATAGCACCCAAACCAAATAAAATACTTTAAAATCGGCTTAGGCGCCTAGGAGGAGATCAGTGACTTACGTACACGTTCAGAAGAAACTGATATTTTTTAAAGATAAAATGTAGCCAACATTAAAGTAAGTCCACTCCACTCAGTCACAATCCACTGTGTGGGCATTTGCCCAAATACATAACGAGCATTCAGTATTGTAAATCAATGCGACATCATTGGAACATAAAAACCCTCTGCCGTTAATTATACTGGATTATTCATCTTTCACGAGACAATAGACCAAGCAGTCAAGACTATACTGAAACACCCTGAGAAATTAATTTTTTATTCCGTTGATAGGAAGGCGCAGCTTTTTGACATAGATTATAAATACTCATTTATAATAATTTTTATTTTCATTTTGTTCTAGTTATTCGATATGAAAAAGTTTCAATCCAACGTGAACCGGGAGCTGCGACGTTCATACCCAGACCGTCGGAGGCTCGAGACGCAATGTTTGAGCGCCATCGCATTTGTCAAATCAGACAACGAACTCTTAGAATGCCCCATCTGGGTGCTGATCATCAATGTCGTCGCCATGGACATGTTGAAATCGAAATTGCCACCGGGTAAGTCTATTTTATTTGCAATTTTTTTATGAATAATTGCCCAGAAGTTGTTTGGAATTGAACCCAAGACTTTTGTCAAATTTAACTCAATCATGCAGTGAAGGAAACCTGCATGTTCTAGATGAAATTTTTTCAAATGTTTATCTGCTGCATGGTAAAGAAGTTAATATATTCTCTTGGAGGCCTTCCCCAATAGTAGGACAAAAGCTGTTACGTTTTCAATGTTTAATTATTTAAAACAATTATATTTATGTACACGATACAAGTACTTCAATCACTATTATACATTGAACTTTTATTTTTGAATTATTTAAGTTACATTTGTAAATTGAATAACGTGATTCAACTTTAACTAACTAAAACATTAAGTTGTTTTTTTTTTATAATGACTAACACTAAGAGGTGTCATTTCCTGTTTCCTTAAATTTTTGTAAGGGGATTTCCAAAAACAAGTATTAATTTTATGTTTTCGAACCTTCTGCAAAAACCTTCGCCCAATAAATTCAATGAACTATTAATATGACCACTTAACTTGACTCTCGCTATTAATGCGTATTTAAAATTATAGATCTATATATGTCCGGTTGACAAGTTGAGTGACCCCTTAAGACATAAATAGAAATGTAAATCTTCGCCAGCCTTACGTATTTTATGAGTAAAATTTTATAAAAAATCTGAAAGCAAATTATTCTCATATAAATTTTAAATTATCGATTGGTTTTATGCAGACGATGGGTAATAAATACTCAAAATTAAACTAAAATATACATAGATTCCCTGGATAGGATAGTACGACAAGGCCACTGATGAAAATTAGCCTTTATTTAATTTACAAACATCACGAACGTAGAATAAAAATGTTCATCGATTTATCAAAAAATCTGCGCATCTATCTGTCTAGCCAATCCACTATGAACTTGAGATGATTAAGCCATATTTTTTTAACCGGTAGTAAGTTTTTGTACAAATTATAAAATTATGCCTAACAGTCATTCTTCGTATTATTAATTGGCTCTAAACGTTTATTAATCGCATAACGCTGATGTTTTGTACCGACGATGCTTTGAATTCTTTTGTTAGATACGATCTTAGACTGTACTAATTAATTTGTAACTTTTTAATATTTTACTCTACAATTTTATGTTCAAGGCGTTTTAAGTTCTGTTATATATTATATTCTAATGAAATATTACAACAGCTATGTAATAACACTGCATTCTTAACTTACATATGCTTTTGATTTAATTTGTTCTTTTATTTCGTATATAAAAGGTGAGTATCAAACGTGTACTAATTAAACGCACATTGACCACGAATTTGTCATGGTACAAGCCGAACAAAAACTTCAGAACAGGAAACCATTTTGTCCAACCCATTTTATTACCTTGGACGTCATTACAAAACTTCTATCAAAATATAATCACTCGAAGACCATGTAGAACTTCCGCATATTAAAAAATCAATAGTACAAAACAAGATAAAACTTATGAAATAAATTGCGAAACAAAAAATATTAGTAAAAAGCTTAAGTAATGGATTAGCCTCAAGCTTTATATAAATTGTTGTACGTCATTAAATAATCTTAATCGGATAGCGTATGCCTGATCATTAAACTTGACGTAAAGGGATGCTACATTTCTCGCAATATAGAAATGAAGAAAGCAAATCAGAGGAAAAATCGCATTAGTATTGCCAAGATGACATAAAATGAACAATACAATTCGTAGAAAATAAATGACCTAACGCGAAACGCCCTGACAAAGACACAGTGTTCCAAATGGACTGCCATGTTTTATCTGGTTGCAGAAAAGAATACCATCTCAATGATGCGCCATGAACTACATTTGTCAAAACACCCTATAAACAATATTTCACAGTAACTAGCAAGTTCAACTGAAGTTAGATTCGATTGGTGCCATTGTCAATGACATAGAGGATAGTCGTGAGATAAACGCCATCTTTATAAACACAAAATCTTCCTTTATTAATCATCTATTGTCCGAACATTACAAGGACGTTATCGAACATCGGTCACGCGTCATCGATTGAGACATTAATTACCGTTGAACACATCACGTAAGGAACACCGCAAATATACCTAATTCTGTTACCTATTCTTATACGCAGTTTTCGATCCAATGTTACAGTCACCTTGTCTCAGACCTCCATCAAGCTCCAGCTTTATGCAATACAACAATGAACCGACCTCAACACTTATCATTAAGAAACAACTAACGAACAAAATTTTAATTTTTATAATGCAACATTCTCACGGCAAACTGCAAATACTTCTTACACAAAGTCGTTATGGCCTTCAATATAGTAAAGAGTTTTTAAATGGAGAAAACTTGAATTTAATTAAAGATTTAAATTTTTTGAAGAAATAAAAAGAAAATTAAAATATCATGAAATTACCATAAATTTAACTTGTATAGATGATCAAGCAAACTCATATCGACAAGCTAATTGATTTGAGTCCAATCAATACTTATCAAATTCAATTCATTTTTGGTAATCAAAAACAATTTAGATATTTTATATTGATTAAAAATGATACAAATATTGTTTTGATATGTTTTCGCGTTAACCATATCTTTAACTTATATTATACTTTAAATATATGTTGTTAATAGTGCAAGCATAACTATTTCACACTAAACTTATTTCATTTCCAGCTATTTTATTATAAATTACAAATCTGATTTAGTTCTCATAGCACGCAACCGCATCAGCTATGCACTGGCTCACTTCTCAGTAGCTCGCTTTATTGTTGTGCAACAATGCAATCTAACTTCGATCTCATGATGTACTCCTCATTTCACTCAACTTTACAGCAAATTCCTGACTTAGCTTAACCATATTGCAAACTTTGCAAGTATTCTATATCCGATATTGGTTTGTTCAAATCATACAGAATTTATGGGAAAGAAACCGCATACTAAGGTTCCCGTGATTTCCCAGCTTTGATATGATTTGCTTCTAGATTTCCTGCAGCGGTTACGCGGTCTAACCATTATTTATTGAATGTATACATCAAATAAAATATTAGATTCCTTTTTTTTCTCAAATAAAAATTGCAGTAGCAGCTTTATATTCAAATCATAAAACCTAAGTATGATGTACTCGTGGTTAGTAAAACTATTGGACGTACTATAAAATACGATCAATTTATGAACTGATATTTCCTGATAACTACTTCTTAAAAACTCCTCTTGCTGTCTAATATATGTTTCCGTAATAGAATCTGCTGCTTTGTTAACAGAGACAACATGTTCTACAGACCGACAAATTTCGATTTCAACACGAAGGTCGTGCGCATTCGTGACTGTCTGTGGCATAACTAGATCGTCAGAATAAATCCATTTACCTATATCTCATTAGAGTGCTCATTTCAAACTTTAGATTATCGACTATTGAAACCTTAAAAGTTGGTCAAATGCAAATCGTGACTGATGTTATGCAAAATAGTACAAATCGACTACAATAGGATGTTTACAACGAATTTAAAAATAACTGAAAGTGAATTTGATGTTGCTTATTCTACTTAATGGATATATTTTGTAACTGAATTTTTCAAATGCTCTTTAACATTTGAAGTTTACACTCGCACACGGAAAACATAAAAATTAAAATATGTTAATAAAAATAATTTTAAAAGAAATACCACTGCATACTTTTTTTACGTCGTTGTTATAATTTACTGCCGAAGAAACCCTTTGAAGTCCGCGTTAGAAATATTATCTTCAATTTATGGCTACAATTTTCTGGACATTGAAAACTTTGGTACCGTTTTAGGATTCAGGTCATTGACAAGGCTAATCTGAATTCTAATCCCGCAGCTGCGAATGCCGCTTCGCTAGACACGTAGATCTTAGGAGACAAGATGTATGATACATACCTTTTATCTTCAATCAACGCACTATTACGAACATATTACAGAAATTATGTTTTTTTAACTATTTTACATCTTAACAAAGTGTTTTATATTTATATCAGGAACACATCACTATTAATCACGCATCAAACCGTTTTAATTTCGGCTGCTTAAATTACATTGGAATAATTTATAAATACATTACGATAACACTGCCTTAAGGCTACTCAATTTTACCAGTCATTATTAAGGGTTCTCGGTTATTAGAAATTAATTATCATTGCCTACTGTGTACTTCGAAAGGTTCTTTTATGTTATTTCCGCTGGCTCATTCGATTTAATTTAACATGACCGACAAACAGTTATTGGAATATTTTAAACTGGAAATGTCAAAACTTATGCTATACGATTTATATGCAATTGTTTGGTGTTGTGGTTACTGTACAGTTGCTTTGCACTCACAGATTCTATTTCCATGCATTTTAATGTAATTAAATGTTTTAGTTTTATTGTAACTTTATTATAGCAGGCGTTTTTTAAATACTTCATTTTATTTCAAGTTATCATTATTACTTATTTAGTAATATGAAATTATTATTCATCCAAATGAACGAATATTAATATTTAAATAATTATTAAAATTTAAAAAAGTAACAGTGAATTTCCTATTGATTGTCAAAGGCCTCCTCCCTATTAGGGAGAAAAATTAACACCACATTGCTTCAGTGGTTGGTACAGATTAGCAATTCAACACAAGTCAAGTAAACAGGTCTTTCTGAAGAATTAATACAGTTTGTATGTCCCAAGCTTTTCTTAAAATAATATATCAATAAATATAAATACTGCGAAACTATGCAAAATATTCTAGTTATAAACTTGTAGATTGAATCCGGGTGTTCTTCGTGGTTTTAGTTTTAATATCATATTTATTTAATAAATCAACTATTCACTTTTATATAACTGATATAAACTAACTTTACTGATGTGCGTATTTTGTACGTAAAAACGTGTTCGTTTTATTATTTATGCACCAATATTTTTTATTAAGAATATAGAACATTAAAAAAAAGAAGAGTTAAAATCCTAACCATGCAACCTATAGTAATTTGTAATAAATTGATGTATGTACAGTCTAATAAAAAACTATTAAACACACTTACTTCTTACTTTATACCTATCATGCAATTTTGCTCATTCTTGGATTGATTCTTGTTCGTATTATATACTAGATGGAACTTCCTGTATATCAAGTACTAAATGGAAATACGGTACAGATAAATACGTTATATATTAATACCTTCAACCTTTACTTCGCATTATAATCGTAGTTTCTAGTCGTGGCGAGTGATTGCCATCCGATCTCGGCATCACGACATTACGCTCGGGTCGATTGCAAAATGTTACCCGACCGAATGCACAGACCGTGTTAGATAATCGATTTAGATTTTTATAATAAAATATTAAAGATTTTTTTTTTTTACGTTTGTAATACTTCCGTCAAAATGTCTTCGAAGTGATTCCAAGAACTCGATATCTTTATTTTATATTCTCTATGTCATAGGTTATTAACACTGATACTTAAACTGAATGTTCTTTAAATTTTTACTTAACTTATTGATAGTATTGTCCTTCAAACTGAAATAGAACCAAGTGGGAAGTTAAACCTATTAAAGAAAAAGGAGATTTTCAAAACGGGATAAATGACAGATTTCTGAGCTAACAAACATTATGAAAATACAACCGAATTGAGAACTTCCTTTTTTTAAATCAGTAAAAATATATATTCCTATAATAAATAGACAAAGTGGTTCATTAACGTAAATCGAAATTTAAATTGCTCCATATAATAAATTATTCTGCCTCCAAATGCGTACATAATTATATGCTGATAGTTCTAACTTAATTGATTCTTTGAAACTACCTGCGAAATAAAAGGTCACACATTCAATACAAACTCGATTCTCATTTGGAAAAGAAAAGGGAGTCAGGATCGAATTTAATTGAGAAACCATTTTAAATTCAGACTTAACGTCTAACGAGATTGTCTTCTTTTTTTGTTTATTTTTGTTATTCAAAAAGGTCGCCAATTATTCCTTGATTAAACAAAACAAATGGATGCGACATTTATAACATAGTAAATTAATTTTATTATATGAAATATATACGTTATAGGAATTGAATGTCAATATTCCAAAAATTTAATCTATTATTTTTGTCTGACAGTTCAAAGACCGATGGATATTAAGAACAGACCTCGCATCCCAATTCCCGACGAAGACCCCTATAGTATCGCCAGCTCTAATGCTAATGGATCTGGATCAAGCGGTAGCTCTGGGGGCTACGGTCATAACGGCCACAATGGACATAATGGCCATAACGGCCATAACGGCCACAATGGTCACAACGGCCACAACGGACATGGGGTTGTTGCCGCGACGAGAGAGCAATTGATGATGCAAATGGGCGCCAGAAGAGGTGAAAAGCCACCTAATCTACCACCTAGAGAAAATGGTTATGGACCAGCCGATATTCCTAAGGTAAGAATTATATTATTTAGATAAATAATATAATTAGATAAATAATATTATAGATAGACTAGATAGTCAGCCAATAAACCGAGATATTTTCATAAACATGAATACGGTTGAATGAAATAAAACTTTTACTACCTCTAATATCCGGCAGAATGATAACAATTACTCAATCAATTAACCATTCAACAATAAATATTCAAACATCAATACAACAAAACTTTCCGTAATGTAAACCGAGGTTTATGTTAAGTAACATTTCATAAAGCAAAGTAATTTGAAACTAAATTAATATCACAACCACGTTGAATCGAGCACACTCGTGATTTGCCCTTCAAATAGTTTAGTTTAATGTAATCCCATTCACACAAAGCATTCCATTTCAATTATTACTGACCGACAAACACATATTGTTATGACCAATTTTTTACATATTAGATGCGGTTACAAATTGTCCGTGTAATTTCAGTGTAAGTGAAAATTGCGTTAACTTATTCCATCTCGTAATACCAGTTTAGATTTTAAATCAAATTGTTGTAACGAATTTTACTTTAGCTATTTTTAGATGCGAAAATTTTCTTAGACAAAAAAGTAATATTCGGGTTATAAAACAAATTAAATAAAATAAAATACCTACAATACATTATTTTAAAAATTTCATTCCAATTTTACTTTTTACTGCAATCATATTTCTAATAGCGGCACTTCACTTGGATTGCGGATGGATGTTTGGATATAAAGTACATACAAACAACTCACTTATGTAATATATAAATAACTCAAATATGTCAAAATATTTGCCTTAAATAGTAACCGCAAGCAGTGTAATGCTACCGACTGGATTAAGTATGTCGCAAATATTTGTCTTACTTAAATCCTTTGGTCCTTTTGGGTCAATAAAACCGAAAAATAGACGAAATCATTAATTTTCTATTTATTTTATTTATGTAATTAAGCAAATATAATTAAATTAATGCAGATATGAAATCACGTAAAGCAAGTTGTAAAAAATATAATACTCGTAAATAATTTTAGAGTATATTTGAAAATAAAACTAATAATATTTATAAAGGACATTAATCTAACGCGTTTCGAAGCGAACACGATACAAGAATATTCACTTCAAATATAAGGGCTATATTAACATTTAAATTGTTACTTCGATAGCGTCAGCTCTCATGCAATGTGCATTAATTTTGAGGTTTTATGCTTCGTGAGTTTCAAAATAAAGTAATTCCAATTATTCGCTAACAAAATTCATATCAAATTTATTATTCGGATTGGCACTTAAAATGAGTTATCAACTACTTGTCATATGTAAAAGGCTTCTAAATCCTTAATCTTAATGCGAAAGGGGATACAAATCACTTTAAACTGGGGACAGAATCGTGAATCACAAAGCCTCTTAATGGAAATCAAACCTTGACCCTAAGATTTGGAATTATAAAGGAGATTTTTAAAATAAAAGGGGCAGTTAATGCATAATGGGACGTTAATGGACGAATTCACTCGAAGCGATTTCGAAATGACTCTCGACATGAATAATGGAATTCTTTAATTCGCAACTTATGTTAATATTTTCTACCTAATGCAATTTTATCAACGGATGATTATTAGTATTAGTAGCCTGTAAATTAATCAAGAAAAGTCTTGGAGCTTATTCCAGGATGTTGCTTCAATGCATTAAATACGAATCCGATAAATTTCCATCCGTCTCATGGAGGTTTTCTCAAGATATTTTAGTTCACCAATGAGCACAATATAATTGTAAACAAAAATTTAGCTGCATCACATAACATTTAGAGAAAAATTAACAATATAATATAACTCTAAAATATCGATGAACGCGTTCGAATCACTAATCCATGTCGGCTCAACAACATTTATTACGTAAAAATTTTTGAAATAAAGTCTTCACAAATTTTACAATTATGTTTTATAAATATTGAATATGTTGCGGTTTGTTTTTTATGAGCAAAATCTTGTAATTATTTTCTCTGTCAATAAATTTGTAAATCTCTTTGATAATCGCTGATACACATATCAAAGATTCTATCGTGACCAAATAAAATATTTGACTCAAAGTGAAAGTTTGGTCATTTAACGCGCGTTACTTCGGAATTCATCTAATAATCCGACATAAGATAGTCATATCTTAGTATCTACAAAAGTGTATCATCAAATCTCACTCTACAGTTTAACAGGTTTGCTTTAAAAAAAAACGGGTGAAAGTTTCCTGACAAAAAATAAAATTATTTAAGCCTTTCAATTATATCATTAGACTGCATTACTTCACTTCGATTCGTATCTTCATTAATATTATATTTATATATTAAACAACTTAATACTGCTCATTTCATATGTTTTTGACTTTTTAAAACATCTTTTAGGAAACAACATTTGCGTTTTTAACACGTGCTTTCTAGCTAAATATCATGGGTTTAACCCTAGACCACTTCAAGCACCTCTTAATTTTCATGGGCTTGCGTCTATAATAAATCATCTTGTTCTTGGCGTTGATAAGAAACGTAGTATAAATCTGCAACCTGTATATCAAACCAATAGGCAGTGCGTCGACATTAGTTCCGAACCTTCCGCTCAAAAGGAGAGAAGGCTTAGGAGCAGCAGTGGTTCAATTACAGGCTGATATTTTTACTTTCTATTACAAGTTAATTTAATCAAGTATATTCTACTTAGATATATTTATATCTAAGTAGATATAAATATTATATGATTTTTTTTTCTTATATGGATTTCCATATAAGAAAAAAAAATCACATAATATCCTGTGTGAATATGTGTATATAAATAATATGATGGTAAGCAATTTAAAATATCTTTTACGTTACAAATTACCGTATAACGCTCAATAATTACTTTAAATGTCAACCGTCTGTTATTTAAGATACAGATCGCTACGAATGGTGCTTAACAGGTTGTTCTTTATTCAAATTGAACAAAATCAAGTTAACAATGGTAGGATCTATATCGATGGTATTTCTGCTTGATCTTATCCTCGCCGCCAAAGATGAATGTACGCAGGCGTGAGACTCAGTCAATCTTCTTATTGGTGTATCCAAATAGCTTGTGCTGTGACATGACAAAGATCAAGAATGTTCATTTTGCAAGTTTACTTTTATTATTGATTCACTCGCCTTCGTACATTCGTGTCACGCTATAAATAACAATGGAAAGCGATTTTAAAGATAGCGATAACGATTATATAGACTTGTTGCTCTTTACGCTTAGTCGAGTAGATTTTTTATCTCGAGATTTACTTATTTATTTATTAGGTTGAAAGGCGATCTTCAATCCCTTTATTATTAAAATATATACAATGTTCAAAACATGCATATATTCTATTAATTTATTTAAAGGCATTAATTATATGCATTTAGGTTCATGCTTAAGCAATTACTTTAACAAAAGTATTACTTGATAAGACAATCATAAAGTAATTTTCTAATTCATTCTTAATAAGATAATAACTAGACAAGAAAAACTCTTTTATAGGGCATATTACAATAGTTTGAGCCAAATTAATAATTTATATTTTATCAAATAAAATATAATACCAACATTTAGTTAAAAGACTTTTACAGACACAATGAAATTGATTAACGTTGATTCGGTCCATTAAAGTTATAAAGAATGACAAAAGTCCATTGATTTATGCGAACGCGTATCGAAATCGGGGTGGCGAGCATCTCTTTCCCCAGATAAGTTCCTCTCTACAATATGAGCATCGTATCACCATTAGTTGTCCATTGATCTCGTTTTACCGTGTAAGAAGATAAGGATAGTCAAGTACCCACGCATTTATTTCTTTGCTGTTAATGTTTTTTCTCGTTCTAGTTTTAATACGATTCTGTATGTTCCGATAATATAATCGTATTGACGCTGTTTATGTACTTTGAAACGTTTCAATCCGACTTGTTTAAAGGCTTGTTTATTAAGTGAGTTAGGAGCTCGAACCAAGATCCGGACAGAGTTATAGTCTGATCAGATTTATAGAATAAAACGAAATAAAAGGATAATAGATTTGTTATGTTTAACCTTTGAGGTTACAACATATTTCAATTAGTAGCAACTTAAAAGACAACTGAAAATATTGTGTACGGTGTTAAAGAGGATTATTTTCTTGTATATTAAAATTGTTGATGTTCATTGAAGCTAAATATATCTTTCTTTTTTCTTTCACAGCCGGATTATGATGACATTGAAGTGAATGAACGCGTCCCTACACAGTTCCCGAGAGGAAAGTCAGATAAAGGAAAGGACAACAAGAAATATGGTGAGCTACACACACCCCTCAAATACATAATTGTTGACACAAAAACAAAATCTATTTCCAAACTTCCGAACCACAGTTTTCAAAAGTTTATGCTTATTTTGGTCTTATTTAATTAGAACCTTCAAAAGAAATAGTATTTGTACTTTCCCTGTAGTAAAGAGCACTAATTAAAATACTCGTCTTTAGCATTAAATTAGGGACACAAAACACTGCACTAAGTACAAGTATTGTCGCTTTAATTAACTTAAAGGAAGATACGAAAAAATATCCCAACAATCGTTGCATTAATTATTCCAAGGTAATAAATTTAGTACAAGAGATGTACGGTAGACAACTCGGTTTGTGTAAGCTAGGGTACCATCTCTATTACTACTGCCTTTAGAATTTAATTTAGAGTTATCTTCTGGTCGCCCACACTGTACTTCGTCCCACTAGTTGGCTATTACAGAGCTTTGAAATGTATATAGACTACTGAAGGCGCCTACATGAATGCCTAGCTTCCTATGTTTGGTCATGTGTAAAGATCCTCTTGCGTCTCGCTTTTGTAAAAATAAAAGTTTCGAGCTTGAGATTCTCATTAAAAAGTATTTGAATTTTAACTAAATGCTAATTTGATTTCATTTGAACTAACTTTTAAGTTTAGTTTCTTTAAGCGATGCTAAGATTAACATATATAGTTTCAGTAATGCACGTATTTTAATTCACGCACTGTTATTCATGCGTGGATCATATGCTTTACAATTTCGTTGCAAGTGTGAATATCGAAAAGTCAAACGGCTTATCATTTATAACTCTCAATATTTCGAAATGCTCTTACAAAACAACGCGAATGACGTATACACATAAATAATAAAATCAAAATGGTATGCGTTATATTGAATATATTATCGGATTCTTACTTTGAAACTATAAATATTTTACACGTCTTAATATATAACAATGTCCGCGACTTGTTTATAAAGGACTTTATTTATCTTAATATTATGACCTACATCATTGCTGGTCGTAACCAAGCTAATTTTGTTTGAGTCGAATAATGTGGGACGTGTTAGGATTTTAATAAGTTGCAAGAAACGCTTGGTAATCAGGACATGTAAAACTGATACAAAATGAATTCGAACCGAACCGAAACCGAAATGTGATCTCATCGGGATTACCGTCACATTTAACGTAACGTGGGAAAATATTAAAATATCATAGTTGTCACTATACGATAACCCAATGACAGAGTAAAGATAACCAGACAATAGAATTACAAATTCCATGCGTTTTGCAAATTTAATATTTACACTACAAAGAGTTCTTGATTATTTTTATTTATAATACAATTATCACAACACTTGACAACTTATATGTAGTTTAATTTTTATTTCAATAATGACCGCTAGCTTTTTAATACGTCAATCTCGAATCCATAATGGAGATGATAGCTTATTTTAGATCTCGACCAATGATGTCATATCAATTCAAGGTCAAACTGGTTTATTTAACTTGAACCCCTGGAATTGAAATAGGTTATAGAATAAAATTTATAATATAAAAATAATGAATACATGTTTGTAATGCCATGGCGTCAACTTAACAATAGTAACCTTTTTAAAAGTGACTGGATATCAGCAAAACTATAACAGTATTCATCAAGTTTCATTTAACGCATGCTCGCTTTGTAAATGACGTGTTCGGTTCACGCTTGCTCCAAATGTCGGTCGTTCAGATGGTGCAGAGGTTACCAGACAATACCGTTTCGCAACCTCTGCCTGACATTTGGTCATATCCTTGATATTTAAATTGACGGTATTCGAGCTGCAGGCGTAGGATGCGGAACATAAGGTGCACGCATTCATTGTTTTAATTTGAAATACTTTTACATGATGTCTCGTGAACTGCATGATTGATCGGTTGCTTTTTCTTCCGTTTAGAGCACTTAATACTGACTCATTGAATGTAGATTTTGTGGTACAAAAATAATCAACTTTAACATTTTGCTTCCTAACGAACGTGAGAATGTATCCTTTGAAACGTTAAATGTTATGGCGGGTTTTAGATTGTAAATACAGTCCATTTAAAATGTTCACACGTTTTGCTATAGACACTTATCAAAATCATCAGGTCTAGTTCTATTGTTTATTGCATGCAATTTTAGAAATCACATTTATCAAGGTAAAATATATCCTTCCAGATGATCCCTACTATTGTGGCCTGCGCGCTCGCGTGCCCAACTTCGTGAAGGCGACCGGCAAGCACGTGCTTCCTGCGATGACAGAGCGCCTGACGCTGAAGGAGGTGCCGGTGCCGAGCAAGCGCTACAGCGTGGCGCACGCGCATCCCGGCCCCTTCCCTGCGCACGTGCCACCCTTCGCCCACCCCCTGCCCCAATCAGCTCTCTGGCACGCACGCTCCTACGAGAGTGGAATCGGTGCGTACGACCGTCCCCCGAGAAAAGAGAAGCTCATGTTCCAATTCTATCCCGACAGGGAGCGCAGGCTGCGCCCCATGATGATCCAGCAGCCACGCTAACTAACGCACTTTATCCGACTCTTCGCTCCAGTCTTGGTATTTACCTTTCTCTTATACGCTTAGCTTGGTTGCACCTCACCCGATGCTTCGTAATTTCGACACTTTACCTTGTCTATCCACTTCTACCCTCACCTTAGACTGTTGAGATTTCTCTTTCAATTTGTGTTCAATACGCGACCATATTCGACTACAGCGACCAGAGACAGCCGCTGGACTTCATCATCGCAAGCTTCGCTTTCATCCCAAATTAGATGTAGTCATCATATATTTGAGTATATATCTGATATAGAGAATGAAGCGAAGGTTTTTTTCCGTAGCACAGTTACTAACAAGCTGCACGGAATTATCGGTACCAAACCGATTATCCAATACAAGAATAAGTTTTATGTGTTTTGAATCTAACATGCTTGTGAGTTAAAACATACAAAAATATATCCCCGTAGGTACAAATCCCAACGTGTATGTAAGCTCTTGAAAGCGATCGACATGAACTCGTGATCATGTATGCCCTACGTCAGGAACTTGTTTGTCGTTTTTGCAATCGAACGAACAACCATAGAATTAAACCAACAAGTACTAGTATTTCCAAAGATCAATAAATATTTTGTTCAGAAATAAAGTTCGACATTTTGACAATACATGGGATTGTTCTTAATATTCATTAACACTTACATAATATTATATACATATATCTAATAAATAATTAAAATATAATATAATATTTTTATACGTAACAACAATCAAATTAGTCTGTCGACATTGTAAAAAAAAAATATATCCATTTTTAGAGAAGAAATTACTTTTCATTATAACATATTACAACATGTAAAATGAGTTTTTTTTTTATTTTGTTTAGTATTAGAAATAATATATTGATGAGAATTTAAATTAGGGTACTAAAATCAGAAAAAGAATCGCCCGACATTGACAAATCTACAGTAATATATGACATTGTCAACATTCACGAAAAATGACTACTCACCACTGGGTGGTCTATCATCTACTACCTCTTCTATAAAAAAAACCTTTGATATTTCAGACGGAGAACAATACGACCCATATGCACTTTACGGCCGCTTGCCGATTCCCGGACGCGGATTCCCTCCACCACCGGCTGCCAACGCTCGTCACATGTTCATCGGAGAATGGGACTAAAGAAATATTCGCACACGAACACCACAAGGACCACATTAGCTTATATTGATAATATCACTTCGACCAAAACTCTTTGACATTACGAAACTTCTATCCATGATTAGTTAGTCTTCTTATGATGCAATATTAAATTCCATATTTTATATACATAAAGAGTTAGTACGAAAATCGTAGCTGTATCTTTCTCACGTAATATACGATTTAATTTTAGAAGAGAACAGCCGATCGAAGTTTCGCAAGAGTTAAACAGTCTCTTGAGAATTGTTATATTGAAGTGATGGTATCGAAAATTATATTGTAAATACTTATTGTAAATTATGATTATAATTTACTTTTATGTTCGACAAAGTATATTCGAAACGACATTTTAGTATAGAGTCTGTAATATAGATTACTAGTAATGAATTATTTACCGTGTAGAACGTTCTAGATTAGTGGTAGTAGTTAGTAATGTTAACCTAAGTGCTTCATCTTCAATAATCACTGCCAATATAAAATAAAGACGTTCTGAAACGTTAGGATTTTAAAACATTACGTTCTTATCTTCTGAGATTTTTGGAAGTTACAAAATCATAATTTTTACTTATATAATATATTAAATATAATAAGTTTCGTTTTTAAGTTAAAGTGTCAATCCTAGTCAGCACAGGGTTGGAAATCTGGACGTTGAACACTGGCTTTCTAGACTGCATTTGATATTTATGAAATTTATTATTTTTCTCAATATTGTCACTTGAAATATTACGAGAAAAATAATAATAATTTCTCGTTCGAAAATGAATGAAAAAAATTGTAAATTTTAAATGATACTTCTAATACTTCTAATGTTAAAATAAGAAAATGTATATCTTTTCTCTCTTTGTAAATAAAAATTTCCATTTTAATATAAGAAGTTAGTTGTTACTTAACTAAGTTTTCAATAACTTAATATCACATATACGCTATTTCTGTTATGGTTATATTTATCAATACTCAATTATGTTAAACTTAGTATAATATTTTTGTACAATAATTTTGACATTTTTTTTTTATCGTTGTCAATATTTTTACATTTTTTATAAGCTTATAATTTTAACCCAAACCTTTAAAGTAAATTAAAAATTTAATAAATATGTACATTGGAGTCTATATTACTTGCTTAAAACTGAAAAACATCCTAAATTTGAGTTTCGGAGGTGCTACACAGGTTACCATTCTGTTTTATGTAACTTAGGTATTATCTTAATTCTAAGACTTCTTTGAAATCACAATATTTTATGTAATTATTTTCAATCATTCGATTTTTAAATTTTCGTAAGCGAACGAAACGAGTGATACTTTTTCTAAACATCGTTTTCGATTTTTAAAAAATATTTTAGAACATTTTTATAATGTAAGTGAAATCGCTATGACGAGTGATTCAATTATTTAATGTTTTGAAGTATATGAATATGTGAATAAATTATTATTTTTTAAATCGAATCGCTGTACACTTGTAGATACGTACGGCGTCAACATCCGCAACCTGTAACGTAGGGTGTTGGTTAAACAGTAACCTAATTTAAGGAACATGTGTATGAATCAAATATACAGTTATTTTAATAAATATTTTTTTTATTTCCAATCAACAATATAATATTCCTAATCAAATATAAATATACCACGGTCGACAGGCATTTAGCGAATATCCTACCACTAAAAATGTATTTATTGTTTGATTTATAAGAGTGAGTGAACCAGTGTAAATAAATTTATCTTAAGCAATCATGGATCCAATAGTAGTGCCTCGATTTGTATGAGTGTATGAGAAATGGTATACTGTGGTGATAATGTCTATGGTTAGAGTTTAACACTTATTTGTTGACTTGGTTACATGAGCGCCATCTTGATGAAATATATTTAAAAAGTTTCACGATCATTACATAGACAAGTAATCACCAGCTCCTATCCAATTTTTAATAAGGTATCTGATATGTTTCCTGGCTTCTCTTAATTCTTCAGAGTCTCCTTTTATATTCGAAAACAAATCTCGACAGTGAGACGCCCGAGGTATTACTACTGCTGGTGCTTTATACGACAAGTCTTCTAAAACGCTTAGAGTACTCCACGGGTCTAAATCACCATTCGAAAAAACCACATTTGTGACATTCGGTTTTAATCCTCCATACATTTCATTCGTTCTTTTTACGCCTGCATCAACTCTTTTCTCGTCGAATTCGGCTCCATATAAAGCAGTACACATTTTTGTATAAAAATCGAGTCGAATATTATCCGTGAATGGTTGCGATTTTGAAGTTGTTGTCTGAAAGTAACCGAATTCTGTACAGGTTTGATAAACCCACGCTAAGATCCAATCATTTTCCTCGGCACGAAATTCCTCTATCATTGCATTAAAATCATAACAATAACACCCCGTCCTTACAGACCAAAAATTTGGTTTTGACACATTCTGATATGTTTTAAGTACGATTAAAGTACGATTAAAATTTTTACAATGATCTTCAATTGTATCTGTAGTACCGTATTGGGAATTATACATAAAATCGTCAGCTTTGGAAACGAAAAATAATTGCTGATTCTCCGACACTGTCATATCGCATTCATTGCATATATTTTCTTCTTTCTTTAATTGTTCAATACCGTCGGAGCTTTGTAGTAATTTATCATATCTAGCAAAAATATTTCTTATGTTATCCAAGCAACCTGTACCACCATATTGTTCATAGTTATCATTTACTTTTTCTAAGTATTCATAAAAGTCCGTCTTGGCTAGAACAGGACCACTGCTTGCAATAGCGGCATCAACTAGATCAGGATACTTCAATCGCATCCAAGCCGCCAAGTTTCCAGAGTACGAACCACCGATAACGACGACTTTAGAATTTTTGAAAATTGGCAGCAATTTAATGGATTTTAATAATTTTGCATTATCAGCGAGTGCCTGTCTTGAACTTAAATATTTAAAATTATTTACATCTGTCGTATTCAACGGCTTACTCTGACCATAGTAACGATGCTCTGAAACGAACATTGCACCATGCGTTTCCTTTGCTAAGTCGTACATTATACCTGTATAGATCCAACCAGATGAAGCTGCACTCTCACCACCCAAAAATAAATAGATAGGACCGCCTAATTTCCAAAAATTTAACCCTTCAAAATATCTCATATTCCATTTTCTTCGTTCTTTTGGGTCGAAATGATCTAAGTTCTGTTCAATCCATCGCGTATTGATATCCCCTCCTATAAAGGCCACCTGAGAACTTAGTTCCAAGTTAAGATGATTAAAAGTATTCCTAACATCGAAAATTCCAAAACTTTTTGCAAAGTTATGATTAAATATTAATAGTAACGAACAATATTTTAAATACATTTTATAATTATTTTTGAACAGTCGCGTTCTCTTTTTGAATAATGTAATATGACTTTAAGTAATCGTACCTTTTTTTACTTTTTACTATTTATTTTACATAATTAAGATAATGCGCTGAATATTATCACCTACTTAAAATTATGCTGGCGGGTTATGCATATTTGCTTTATACATATTAACTAACTGCTTCAACATGGTTTACATTTAAAATAATATGCTTATGTAATTTAATTAAATATTATGTCGAAAATTACTTAATTGTACACAAAATTTCTTACAAGTGGAAAATTTAATTGAACAATTCGATTAAAATGTTTTGTACATCGTACTGCGCACTTTTGTCTAGGCGTACCAATAAAAGATCTCTTTCTGTCAATCTTTGAGACAATTAGAGAAGAAGGAGAATTTTAAGAACAATAGTAATTAATCAAGAAGGTAGATTTATAAATTAAAAAATAATATTAGGTACTTTATATTTAAATAAATACTATTTATAATAGGAGGGAATTAAAATAAACAGAGTTAAACGGTAAAAAATAAATATTCAAAATATAAATTAGTATAATTAGGTATACTAATACATAGTTACTTAACAATGAAGTCTAAAAAGGATGGTAAGTAAGGGTGTGCAACGGTCACTTTTAAATGTGCTGAAAAGGAATAATTGCAAATGAAAAATGGAAGGATAGCTGCCATAAAAAATTTGGGTTGTCTGGAGGAAATGGCTACTTAACCATAAGGCCGCCCGTTCTACTCTACAATAATATCTAAATTTTTCTTGTAACATATTTTAATCTGTATCATGTGGTGTACAATATAGTATAAATAAATAAATAAATAAAAAATAATAATAAAAATGTCTAAGATTCGTGAATAGCTTGCGGGAACTGCTTTAAAAGTGTCGATCTTAGGCTGTGATAGTCTTCTGACGAAAGATAAATAATGGAGCACTCTTTCAGACAGCAAGGAGAGAGGAAATTAAAAGTACATTACATAGCAGCGAGAGAATATTATGCACATTCGTACTTAAAGTCGTAAAGGGTAGCTAATATAACTTTTGGAGATAGTCTCATGATCGTCTTTCCTTAGGACAAATCCATATTAATTTTATAAATACGAAAGCAACTCTGTGTGTCTGTTCTTGCATAAAGTATTATGATTTGGTATGGTTGATGTGTCAAAGGAGCCACTATTATATCTGTACACACACTGGTATTGGTATAAGGTATTAACTCCAACATAAGTCAAATAGTTATACCAATACTACAGCGACAAACTTTGTCGAAACTCATACGAATTCTTTTAGTTATGTTACTTGTGTCACTTATGTTACTTATACGCTTATAGTTCATGATTTTACACAAAAATTTAAACGCTACGGCGTCGGCCTTTGCCAATACGGTGTGTTAACAGCTTAAATATGTCATTCTTGTTGCCATAGCAACGTATAAACAACAAAGCTAGTGCGCGTGAACGTACCTATTTAATTAATTATTAATACAGCTCTCATTGGATGTGAAAAAAGTAATTAGATTGAAGTGAATATGGATTTTTCTGAGAGCAGCGCAGAACGTGTTAACACTGGCAGGAGAACTGATGTTCCCAGACCGGTCTCTAGGAGGGGCTACCGCGAGTATACTAACAGTGGATCTGCAATATCAAGGTAAGTTTGATTATATATTTTTGTATTCGTTTCTACAATACAAATAAATATAGTTTTCTTTGGCCTCAACTAATTTTATATAAGTATTATAACATTAATGAACGATGATAACAAAAGTATGCCATTCTTTCTTATGAATTTTTATGATGTTTTAACTAATGTTGAAGATATGATTGCAGCGTTTAGAATTGTTGTCATAATGTAAAATAATTATCTAATTTATGTATGACTGTATTATATTTTGAAAATTATTTAAAAAAAAATCCATACAATTAAGTAATTTTAGTTCAATAAGGTAATATTTCTACGAAAAAACGTAATTTATAAAGCGTTTACGACTCGAAATACGGACATGAGTGAAAATTTAAACGTTAAACCATAATTTATTTTCGTAGAAGCGGCACAATGAGGCCCACGTCTGCATATAGAGGTGGCACGGCTTCTCGCCTTTCAACGGCCGGATTTGGTCCAGCGCCGCCTACTGCAAGCAGGCAGACCACTGCTATGACCGGATTTTCAATGGTGTATAATTAGAAATTAACTTCATATTTGTTATAATTAGGTGTTTACTACCATTAAACAAACTGCAATTTATTACTTAACTCTGAATTAAATTAGATGTCAGACAAAATTGCATGGATTTGTTAATTGCTGGATCTTTAGTAGGAATGAACTATTCAGTTATACGTAATGCACATTCACAAATTTCACGAATAATTATTCTGATATATGATATATATGATATGATATTTTTTTTCGGTTATATTCGCATTATAAACCAATATCTCAAATAAGAAAATATTAAAATGTCAAAAAAAAGTGCTTAGAAATGTCTATTATTGAGTAAAAAAAATGTGATATTTATTAGACTACTGGCGAGTTGTTACAAAACTTCTTACATATTTGTTCTAGGAACTTTTTCAGTAGTACAAACAGTAACCACATCGTCCTTAGTGCGGCCTGTTTATAAACCCTAGTTTTTTTATTAAACACTTTTATATAAATAATAGCGTTGTTAAAGTCGATTTTCGCTATTCCCTTAAATTTTTATTCTTTAAATAGATCGATAGACCAATAACTCAGCAAGGGTTATCTGGTTTACGCACGAGCACCGCTCGAGGATTCCGCAAGCGGCAGTTGCAAGATAAACGATACTGGGAAGAGCTTATGCAAGTGAAGGTAAGAGAGATGAAAGCTGAAATAGCAAGACTTTCCGAACAAGCTGATGCTGGGGAAAGGGAAAAATCGGCGAAAAAGCACTACGAGAAGAGAGTCAGGGAGTTAGCGCAAGAGTTGACAGGTAATATTTTTTATAAGATGTCATAAAAAATATCTATAAATAATATAGTATTTCATTTAATAAATATGACTGACATCATACATATTTTTTCAGATTTACAAGGACGTTTAGCAGATTATAACACTGCTATTCGTATCGCTAACGGCGAAGCCACCAAGTATTCAGTAGAAGAACAAACAAAAGAATTAGAAATTAACAATAAAAAGCTACAAGAGGAAGTCGAGCAAGTGTTTTTAGAGAAACAAAGAAAAGAGAATCAATTGCGACAACTCAGAGAACAATTAGACAAGGTTTTAAATTAATTACATTAAAATATACTAATATTTAAGTAAATAATAACATCCAATTATGGCCCTAATGCGGCATAATGTCTGTATATAGTAAACGAATACTAAAGATCTATATCTTTATTTGTTGGTTTGTTTAGGAACAATCGACAATATCAAAGTTACTCTCTGACATGACTACAGAGCAAAAGTCACAGTACAATGAACTTGAAGCTACAGCAGCTGGTTTGCGGGAAGAAGTGGAGCAAGCGAGGATTCAAATCGATCATCTAAATCGAGAGAAGGAAGAGTTTACCAAAGAAATAACAGGTTCACAGGTAAAGGCGACATTTACAATATTTATCCAAGTGTTAAATATTTATCATGTCTAAGGCTCAAATGTGTTATATTGATTTTTTTTTTTTAATTAGTAGCCTGTATATTTCCCACTGCTGGGCTAAAGGCCTCCTCTCCCTTTGAGGAGAAGGTTTGGAGCATATTCCACCACGCTGCTCCAATGCGGGTTGGTGGAATACGCATGTGGCAGAATTTCGTTGAAATTAGACACATGCAGGTTTCCTCACGATGTTTTCCTTCACCGCCGAGCACGAGATGAATTATAAACACAAATTAAGCACATGAAAATTCAGTGGTGCCTGCCTGGGTTTGAACCCGAAATCATCGGTTAAGATGCACGCGTTCTAACCACTGGGCCATCTCGGTTATATTGATATTAAGGTATAATTATTTTATTCTATTTGCCCTATAAAATAACCTTAATGTAGTATACTGATTTCATTCGCAGATTAAAATGAACTTACTAGAATTACATCGCAGATTAGGAGCCGCTGAAGAGAAACGTGATAATATAAAGAATGAGATCAATAATCGCTTAGATCCACAAGAGGAAAGAGAAAAATTACTATTACAAGTAATGACATTTATGCATTCGTAATATTATTATTTATATAAGAATTGTATGTTTTAACGTTTATATGTCCGTTTGAAGTGTATTTCGATTAAGAAATACATCATACATAAGATCAAATTAGCTTTGATTGTATGTGCCAAAATTTTAGAGGCAATTAAAAAATCGTAAAATACTTCTAATTATATTAGATTTTCAGGTACGTGAAGACAACGCAGCAATTGCATCACTCGATAGCAATGCAGCTAATCTTAAAGACCAGATCCGTAAAGTTCAAGAACTTATTGAGCAAGCCGAACAGGTATGATAGTATGAGGTAACTTATTTGAAAGAATTATTTTGTAGAAATTCATGAAAATCGTTTTGTCCACTAGGATCTCGAAGAAGGAAATTCTGAACGTCATCAAAAATACAGAGAATTGAAGAAGAGGGAAGAAACTATGGACGTGTTTATGTCGACATACGAAGAAAATGTTAAAAAGGAGCAAGAGAAAATTGAACAACTAGAAAAAGATATAGTTTTTGCTTTAGAACATAGCAGTTCTAATATTGATCTGGATTTGAGTGAGATAGATTCTCTCAAACAAAGAGAGGGATATTCTTCTTTAAACGACGACAGTAAGAAAACTGTTGAAAGTTTAACCAAAGATTACGAAAGATTTCAGGCTAATTTAAAAAAGGCTAGTATACTATTTTTAGTCATATAGTCATGTTACATTGCCTAAAATTAAATATAGCATGAAGAATATAATATATGGTAAATAACTAAATAAGTTGGAACTCTTTATTTTCTATCTTACAGGCTGAGGCGACTCGAGAACGACTCGCAACAGAACTGCAAACACTTCCAGAGAAAACATTGGTTATGAAAGAGGAGCTCGTGACATTGACAGATTTGGAAAAATTAAGAGACGAAGGTCAGTTCGGTAAAATTTTATCGATAGGCGATTTAATACCTCAGATTTAAAATTAGCAATTTAATTTACAGGTGAGGAACGAAAGAAGACTTTGGAGAATGAAATGAGAATGCTCAAAGAGAAGTTGGCTCCGACGGAGAGTGCTGTTGTAGAAGCTTCCAGTAAACTGAGAAAATTACAGGTACAATTAAGTCTCTAATACTAGCATAAGTTTCGGTAACAAATAAATTTACTTTTAATAAATAATTGCAGGAGAGCTTGGACGGTAATGAAATGTATGCAAAATTGAACAGTTTAGAGGAAAATCTTGCACAACTGGAAAACAGAAAGACTGTACTTGAAGAAGACATAGCGTCTATAACTTTGAAGGCAGATTATGAACCTATAAAGAAAGAAGCCATGACTGAACTTGCTGCTTTGAATAAAAAGATTATAGAGGATCTTAATAATAACAAAACATATTAATATGAACTTTATTCAAACATTCGTATATTAATGAAAGTTATTTAATTTCAAATTTAAATAAATATGTAGTATATAAAAATAGTTCAATCCTTAGGAAAAGAGTGTTTCTAAATAAAATTCTACCAATAAATAAAACCACTGTATCATATTAACTCGTGTAATAAATAATAATATCACAGATATCAACAATTTTTTTTCATACATCACACTTAACAATTTTTACTAGAAGTAGAGCTTTAAAACAAGCCTTATACAATTTAGACAGTCTTCATTTGTTTATCGAGAAATATGGATAAATCTGACGGGATATGTTTGTTATTTGCCTTGCACATTGAGCATAGGTTTCTAACGAACTTTTGAGACGGCATTATCTCGTTCTCTTGCATTTTGTACCACAACGATAAAGCCTCTTGACATTTGTCGTCACGTTCTGAAACAAGGTATAGAAATATGTACTATTTATAAACAAGCAAAATAATTAAAAACATTTAGATAGATAACGTGAAAATTTTACGAAGCTATTTTTGGGCTTTTATTTTTATACAAAACTTGGTCAATCTGTATAGAAATCCGAGAAAAATAATAACGTATTGTCTAATATATGTGGTTGAAACTCACGGAAGACTTCCAAAATCATGTTATAAATCTCTTCAACATTAATATGCCTCAAGTCCCGGGCACATTCTCCTATAGCTTCTAATGCTTCCACTTTTTTCTCATCAGCAAACCTCTCACAGTGACGCATCAAGGCGTCCGGGTGGAACTTTATTGTAGGATCAAGGAATAATTTGCGTAATGTCTTCTTGTATCCAACATCTGCTAAAGCTGCTATTAAAGTTAGCTGGAAAACATATAGTCTAGGGATTAAGGTGATTTAAATAAAATGATTACAAAATTACCAAAATTTTTAAATTCTGCCGCAGATCTATCCAACGTTTTTGGTGTAAAGTTTAAGCTGGTCTATTTATTATAGATAAAAGTATCTACTATTTTAACAGTAAGCATTTTACTCAAAACATTGTTCAATAGTTCTTCCTACAATATTAGAATGTTAAATTTATCGCTTGAACATCGTGAACATCGAAATTTACTCACATGAACGTCGCCAGGTCCGTGTATTTGTTTATTAACATTGAGGATCGTCTGTACCAGTCTATTGAGTTTTCCATTAGCTTTCTCATTCTCGATAAAAGTATCTTCCGTCTTGCCGTCACTCATTGCTTTTAATATTTTACATAATAATTCGTGTTTGAGCGGAGTTTTCTTGTACTTTTCTGATAATTTTACGAATTCTTTAACAGCTTCTTCGAGATTACCACTGGAAAATTAATGTATTTTATAAATCTCTATCTTTCTAATAGCATCTAAGCAAAAGAGACAACAATAGTCAGGTCATATTACTCATCTAGAGTCTGCATCAGTAGGGAACGGAATGTACTGTAACTATTTAATAAAAGTAACACGATCTGGACGATAATAATAATGTTGTCTATGCCTTCTAACGCACACACATGAACGAGCATGGCGTTGTATGGGCGACAGTACCACAACGGAATATTGTATCTCTTTCTAACAAGTCACACGAACAGGGTGATAATGCTAAGGTCAACAACCTTTTCAAATGTACCCGCACGAGCGGGCCGAGCATGGTGTTGTCTGGGCGGCAGTAGCGCAGCGAGGTGAGCAGCTCCAGCATGTGGCGCGTGTCGGCGGGCGAGCCCTGCGCCGCCGTCGCGTCCAGCAGCCGCCAGCAGTTCATCGATATGTTACGGCCGCCTTTTATCCGTCTGTTGGCAAATTGTAAAGAGGGAAGTGTGCACCCTCATAGACATTAATGTCTTAAGAAATATTCACTATTGTTTGCATCGTCAATTCGCCTTATACACCCTATGTTATGTCCCTTCTGTCTGTAGTTACACTAGCTCACATCCATAAGTCATTCTGATTTAACTCGTATTATTATAGACTTAAGGTCCATAACGTTTCAGATCGCATATCAATAAGCAAAGGCGACGGCTTAGGACGTAGCCCAATAGGGTGCGAATATGAAAAAAACCTTTAACTTCTACAAAACCACAGCAAATTTACCAACCTTTTCTTAGATTGTTCATTGATAAGCTCGAACGCCTTTTTAATCTTCTTCCTGTACACCATTAGAGTCGCAAAATCTATCACTTTGTATTCGTCTAGTGTGAAATTCGGCGATGACTTGTTTAGATCCGCTAGAGCAATCTCCGCCAAATCCAACTCTCCCAACTTAACATGGAGATCGAATATTGAGGCCTTCATACCGGCTGATAGGAAAACCTAGACAAATATAAACGGTTTTGAAGATGAACGCCCATCAGTCTGACATAATTCTGGCGAAAACCCTTCAGTGCGTGTGTACAAAATTAACGCCCAAGTATTAACAAATATTTGCATGTAGGAAATCATAATTACGGCAACAAATCTGACGTTCTTACACTCATATGCAGTAGCCAGACAGATTGTTCTACTACCGAGGGAATAGTGAACTAACTTATATTCGATCACTCTTATATTTCTTGTGCAGTTCTACTCAACGGAGAATAGCCACCGTGACCGTATTAGGACATCATCATTAATGTTAATGCGCGAAATCTTATTGCAAATAAACTTTAAGATATAATTATCTTAATAATATGTAAAACATTTGTACGAATTGATGAGAAGACATTTTTTGTAATACGAAAAAAATCATACTAAAATATGCATCACCTTTCGAAGAAGATTATATATTTTGCCATTTCTCACGCAATATTAAAATTAGAACAATGGTGGTACACCTTTCCTCACTATAATTAAATTAGTTAAAATAAAATCCTCACCCCTTCCGTTTGGCATTTGTCCAGTATTTCTCTAGCTGCAGCCAGGTTCCCCTCCCTGCAGTACTGCTGGAGTAATTTTCGAAGAACACCACGCGTGTTCATACCCTTCGCTTCTAGTTCAACTAGATGGGCTTTTAAACCCGCCTCGTTCATTTGTTTCTATTCAAAATAAGTAAAATCTATATAAACATGTTTGTTGCCCTTGAACACTGGTTCACTAAATTAATTTACCGAATTTACTCTAATAATTATTTTAAGTAAAAGTTACCCTGTAAATGTTCCACTGGTCCATTTCCTTTGTGGGGAAGGTTTGGAGCTTATCATAACACTGCTCTACTAATTCCTCTAATGCTCTTTAATGGCAGTTAGTGGATACACGTGTGGCATAATTCCACTCTTCACTAAACGTGAAATACGGTGAAACTTATCGGCTTCGACATTTTTTTTATAACTTCTATTATTTTTATTCTCTTTTGTTAGTCTTAACTAAGCCTTTAGTAGAATTTTGCTTTTAGTAGTTCATGGTATTATTAGAACAATACATTTTTTTTATTAATACTATTTATACGTCTGGTGTATACAAGTACGGAAAACAAAAGTAGAAATTACAATTTGAAAAAAAACAATAACAAAAAACACAAGAAGAGTCTAGAGAAACAATGAAATGAGAAGAAGTTGGGCGGCACATTGAATCTATACACTGTGTAAGCACTGAAACATTTTACTGGAATAAGGATTAATTGATTGATTTAACGTGAACATTGTCGACTTTTCTATGATATAGATAGATAGTTCACCTTTTATGATATATGTAGATATTTAGGATCACCACCACCCATAGACATTGACGCTGTATAGAAATTTTAACCATTCCTTATATATCCAATGCACCACAAATCTTGGGAACTATGATATTATTTCCCTTTTCCCTGTATTAACTCTGGTGCACTCAACCTATAAGCGGTAACATAATAATACTACGTATTGCAGTTTGTCGGTAGAATGACAGGGTGGTAACCTACCCAGACAAGCTTGCACAAAGAGAAAATCGAAAAATGATTTCTTCTTCTTTCAAAAGTAAAATCAATGAGGAGAGAAAAGGACAGTCGTTGTTTAATCAAACACCTCTTTAAAACTTTTATAACCCAAAAATTGAAGGCATCAACATAAAATTTATAGGTATGTGACTTACTGGATGCGGTATGCGTTGAACGAAGAACTCTCCGTCATCGACCAATCTGTCATCTGTGATCTGAATAAATGCCTCTTTAACACTCTCTGTATTATCTTTTCTATGATTTTCCGGTATTTTGGAGATACAATAGTCGGCTGCGGATGTCGATATTCTTATTTGAGTATTTTGCAAGGCCTTAAATAAAGATAAAATAACATTTTACAAGTTTAGTAATAATCACGTCAAATTATTTCATATATTTAATTAAATCAAATTCAAGTGAGTTATTATTCGTTGTATTCTTTATTAAAACTGACGAAGCAAGTGAATGGCTCGATATACAAAACTGAGTAAATTTGTGTTATTGCTTTAATGCTTCATCTAATGCATTCAACACACAACTATGTAAAAACGAAATAAATTCAGAGTACAATGAAGCCGATACAATACTGAAGGTATTATATATATATATATATATATATATACAATATAAGATATACTTCTATTTCCAATGTATAAATATTTTTTATTATATAAACAGGATGCTCAGACTTACCTTAACCAATAACAATACTTCTGTAATATCCTCTTTGACTTTCTTCTTGCTCATACAAACACATAAGAACCTACCCACCCAATCTTTGTCTTTCTCTGAAGCTTTGGACGTTACATCCTCTAATATATGAATAGTTGACTTTGTGTCCGAGCTGATTAAATACCCTTTTAATAATGGCTGTAATAGAACTTCTGCATCAACCTTCCCCTGAAATAATTCACCTGTAGACATATACACAACATTTAAAATGTTTATAACATATATAATGAAATAGAATTGTGGGTATTTCATCACAATCATTTATCAAATCATAGACCACAGCTGGTCGTAGGTTCTCCTTTATGTACCAGAGGTCTCGTCCCTTCGCCTTATGCAGCTAACCGGTTATGTATTAAGTGAATCAACAGCTATATTTTAGTAAGTTCATTTATATTTGCAATTTTTCTTACGCTCGCTGGTTAACAAACCAAATAGAATAAAATCAATAAATAAGCTCATCAAACGTTAAATAATGAGAAGTGATTGAATAGAGAATACCACTTCATCTGTGCACACACATTTGCCCTATCATATTTACTTTCCCGTTTACTCAAAAATCAAAATAAAGATTATATACTTTTTTCAAGTAGGCTTTTACGAGCACTTCTGAAACAACAACATTACAAACTATATTAAGTGAAGCTACCGCCGGTGCGGAATGCAGATTCTACCGAGAAAAACCGGCAAGAAACACAGTAGTTACTCTTTTTCAACATTTAAAAATAATTTATGTTAGTTAAATACAATTATATATGTATATATTTAATACATCCTGCTTGGAAGCCTAAACACTAAATTTGATTGTCTATCTTCCAAATCAATCAGGACATTATAAATGAATTTACTTACATATTTCACTAGCCGCTCTAACCTGCCCCGTATTCAACAATGTAACCATCATAGGTGTCAAGACGCTTGTGACAGTCAGTCCTGTTTCTAGAAACTTCTTCATGAGATTCTGTGGTGATGTAAAACTGACGTGTGGTAATATATAATCTATGATCGTCTCATAGTCCGGTTTCACTTCCATAGCCACCATTGTGGAGAGTGTGTTCATTATACCTAGAAGAAAAAATTGAAAAAAAAAAATATAGCCATCACGTGACGGGCACATGTAGAACAACAAATTGATGTTTATTTAAATTTGTAATATAGGAAAAAAAATGGAGTACAATATAAAAAGCGTGGAGTTTGGAGTGGAGCAACTAAATATATAGTATGTGCGCACGAACATAGAGGGAGTAGATAGCTGTCATACTATTTACCCTTACGGCATACTATTCGGTCTTACTCCCAAAACGCGCCAATAGAATATAACAATATAAAATCACTAAATTTACCCTTCTCTCCATATGTCTTAGAAGTGTGTATGAAGATAGGCCAGAAGTAGTGCGGTCTGAGCGGTAATCCCACGTGTTTCATTCGCGTAAACATGTCCAGGGCGAGGGGAATTTTGCCAAGCTGGAGAGCTGCTTCCGCTGCATTCTGTATAGCGATAGGGTTCCGACCAGACGTCATCAGCTCTTGGGTTATTTGAGCGATGATACTTGAAGACTGAAAAATTAAATTAATCATAGATTACATAAAATTACTGGTCATTTTATAAAAAGCTTTTACCAGTGCGTTGAGATACATATATTGTTTATATTTTTTTATTATATTCTCAATAGACAGGCCACTCATCCTACTGTACTATAATGGTCGTATATTGTTGTATATAATTATTAATTAACAACTTCGCTTTCATTTCAAAAATATATTTTGAATGACGGCGAAGTTGTTATCTAAAGTTTGGAAAGAAAGAAAGTGGATATAAGTAATGAAGTTGAATACTATTGTATTATATTTTAATCAAAAAATAAAGGTTTGTTTACCCTTACTTTTGCTTTGATTCGAATAGGTGAAAGATTTTTACCAAAGACCATTCCACCAAATATTTTATAAACATTAACTGATTTGAATGTATCGGACATAGTTAGTATCCATCATCCCGAGTTATACTGATTATAAATTAATTCATTCATTCATACAGAGTCGTTAATTTTTAAGGTATAATATAGTTCTTTTTATATTATTTCTGATTTAACTATTTCATATAAATCTAATACACACTTACCATGGACGCTTTCACGCAGTCTCTAACCAGACTTCTACCGTGCAAACCCATGTCATCTTTGGGTCCGAATGAAGGCAACGGCAAGCATTTATAAATCTCCAGAGCAACCATGGGATGGTTTTGAAACACCAGCGTTGTGGACACACTTTGCATAAACGGAGTTATCGATGGTGTTTGAAGTATTTCCTTCGGTAAGTATTTTAGTACCTAAAATAATATTTTTTTTTATGTAAAACAAACTGAATACCAATTAGCTGTAGAAAGTACCTCATTTGACTTCCGAAATATTATGGTAAAAAATAAAAAATATTTTTTTACAAGATACATATATCTTTTATTAAAACAATATGTGGGGAATTCTGAATGTGTTTTAGCATTTGCACTTGATTGTCTACGTAACTTAAATCCTGTTCTGTGAAGTGATTCTAGTTTGAATAGATCAACAATTACTATGTATCTCTTACTCCTGTTTTAAACATAAAAATGTGCCGAAAGAGTAAAACAAAATGATAAACTAAACAAATTAAAACGGTGTGTGGTTATGTTAGTGTTTAACTAGTCTTTAATTAATTTGTATTAAGTAATTTCTATCAAAATTAGCGTTAACTTAGTACCTGGGGAACGTTCTTCAAAAATCATGAAAAGTCAAGGAAAATAGGAAGTCTAATCCACCTTTATTTTGAAAATGGTTAAATCTATATCTATTATTATTCTAAAATTTAATATAGGATTTTTTTGTTCCTTTATTATTAATATTTAAAACTATTCAATCAGCAGTCTTAAGAATGTGTGCCATGCTTCCCAAAAATGTCTATTTATAAAATATAAAATAAAAAAAATTACTTGTGGTATTGGTCCATAATTTGAAACAGCTGCTAAAGTTTTGACAATCTCCATTATATGGATCTCGTCAAACTTGATTCCAATGTTTCTTGCCTTTTCAATTTCATCAATAAGAAGTTCATTATTTTTATTAAAAGCAAAAGCTCTAGCGACCGCTGTGAATGTGTTTATCGAATATTCTAGTTTGAGAGATTTCATCATAGTTAAGATCTCTTGAATGTTCTCTAGTTTTCTGGAATGTAAGAAATACATATACAAATCTTATAAAGTAATTAATTGATGCAAATAAAAAAATTAATTTTATAATTATATTATTTATGAGTAGCTTTTATATTTTTCAGATTTCAAATAATAGGTTTAACTATCCAAGTTGTTTTGGATTCATACTTGAAGACTTTAAAATATTAATCAAGAAAGGAGACTGTCCCTTAGAAAACAGGACAAATGGTCACATTAATTAGCCTATTAAATGTTTCACTAATACATACCCCATCTTTCCTTGACAAATAATCAGAGAGTTGAACACATTTTCTGTAGCTGGTAAATCTTGAGCTTTCATATTAGATATAACTTCAGTGCACTGGTTTATATCTCCTGCCTAAAATCATATTTAATATAATCGTCATATGTTATTGTATGGAGTCTAAATTTTAGTTTCTTTAGGTTCTAAGATCTTTGGTTTTGAAAGATGTCTGTCTGTTTGTAAATATAATATGTACAATGTCCATTATAAACAGTGATCGAATAATCGGATGCATATTTACCTAAAGTTGAGGTGTTTGCTAATATGGAATGCACTTTTGTATCGATCGTAAAAAATCAAGCTATTTCAGAATTATCGTTTAGTGCTTTCCGACTATAGATCGGGTGCTGGCTAATGTTGGCTTTTAAATTCATAATACTACACGCTAAATAAGTCGTCTCCATGCTACGTATGCGATTAGTTTTGCATTCCCGAATTTTTGAAATCCCGGGATTTATATTTAAAAAATATGTTTTAAGAAGTCGCTTCCATAATTTCTTAGTCAAAAAATAACTTTAGGTAAATATGCATCCGATTATTCGATCACTGATTATAAAGCAATCATTGCATAACTATTAATTTATATACCAAAGTTCTTGTCAAACATAAATCTGTAACTATTTATATTAAATATAAAAGTACCTAAGATTTTGTTAAATAGGAACAATTATTCAGTATAATTTATCAATTTAATTTCAATTATGTACTTATTATTGAGAATTCTACTAAAACAATATAGTATGTACTAATTCATTTTTTAATTTATTTATATTTAAATAGTTTAACTATTTTTATTCATAGAAATTAGTACCTTACCTCTCCTAAGGTCCTTAATATAAGTTCATAAGTAGTCAAATTAGGCTTCACTGATCCCATCTGTGCAACAAACGTACTAACTGTGAGAATTCTATTGTTGGCAATGTACGCCCTTAAGAGTTCATTGTAATGTTCAACATCAAACTTTGTATGTGGCCTGTAATTAAACAAAATATTGGATGTTATTGTAACACTTTCATATATCAGAATAAGATCATTTGTTTAACTTAATTTTTTTTACGAGTATATTAAAAATTAAAATAATCTTACTAAAGTAGGATTAGAGAAACACTTTTCAATTGTTATGTCATGTATTAAATTCAGAGATATTCTTTTCTACCAATTTATATAAGTTTGTTAACTAATTATTTAAACAATTTCTGATTTATCCTGCATGAAAATCAACATAATCAATAAAAGATACATTTATCACCAACATAGACTTTGATCCACAATAAGAGTAGTTAGCATTAGCATTAGCAGCCTGTAAATTTTCCCACTGCTGGGCCTCCTCTCCCTTTGAGAAGAAGGTTTTGGAGCACATTTCACCACACTGCTCCAATGCGGGTTGGCGGAATACAAATGTGACAGAATTTCATTGAAATTAGACACATGCAGGTTTCCACACGATGTTTTCCTTCACCGTCAAGCACATGATGATTTATAAACACAAATTAAGCACATGATAATTCAGTGGTGCCTGCCTGGAGTTTGAACACGAAATCATCGGTTAAGATACACGCGTTCTAACCACTGGGCCATCTCAGCTCTAAGAGTAGTTAATTAAATACTAAATATAGGATTGTTGGTTTGTATGTATTAACTTTCAAAATGTTTATGTACTATCTAATAAACTGTTTATAAAAAATATTGATAAAAAAGCTTAGCATATATTAGCGGAGTAGTCATCATCTTGAACTTATTAAATAAAATTTGTCAACCATTATATTTATTTCTTTATTGAAAATGCAGATCCTTACTTGATAGTATTCCATACTAGTTCAACTAAAGCCATTCTCACACTGGGTGTTTCATCTGGAAGCAGCTCCGAACAGCACTTCAATAAAAGTAAACCTTGTTTTTTCGATGACATATTTAATTCTTTTATTTTGTTTATAACTGTTACTAGGTCATTTTTATATACTCTATTCTTTTGATGAATGTCTGTTGATAAATTTGCTATGAGTTTTTCAAGTAGTTCATCTGAGGATAACTTATTCCTATGACCTGTAGATACTTTTGAAGGTCCCCCAGAAAATATTATATCATTTGTGTTAGTGAGTTTCTCTGCATCTTTCGTTCCGCTCTCTGTTGTGTACAGTCTGAAATTCAGGACTTGTATGAATAATATAAAACTACATCTAAAATCTCTTGAAACTGGCTATTTCCAGCATCTATCCAATTATCCTCTATTCTCCTGATGTTAATATAGTTTTCATCTTTATTTAGATATTTTCCCAGAATATTTCATAAAAAAATAAATTGTTTTATAATACATATATGATCAAGTTCGAGGTTATAGGGTACTAACATGTCTTATGCAAATGAAATTTGAGAAATACATCAATTCTTAAAACTATCTAAAAAATCTGGGTTAAAAATTACGAACAAATTAATAATACATCAGTTCAATTTATTTATGACAGAGAAAGAATCAACAATTAATTTAAAAAAAAAATGCCTTAAAAATGTTGTAATTTGGTAACAGTAACATATATATGTAACATTTTTGCATGACTAAATATTTTTTTTTTTAAATAAATCATTCTGATTATATCATGTACGTATATAATGATTTCATTGTTTAAAAATTGTCGCAGGGCGATACCAATATTTTCCATGCACTGTCAGGACGTAAACATGGTATGGAATGTGAATAAGATTATTTTATAAATAATAATAAATCGTAAATTTATAACCTGGTTTGAATATTTCTACAGCGACATAAAGGTGATAGTGTAATTCTCTTGTTTATAAAAAACTTATTGTACGTTACTACTCTCGCAGTACTTGTCAATTTTATAAAATGCCGAATTAACATTATAGAAAGATTTTAATTTAAATATCTTTACCCAAAACACTTAATTACAAATTAGCTTAAGAAATAGTCGCGTTTGAATTTGACAATGACATTTGATAATTTGATAAGAAAAATAAATAGACATACAAGTTTTTCTATTGTAAACTCTCTTCAATTAAAAAATAAAAGAGCAAACTGTACACTACACTGTTATAATATAAAGAAATAGTATTCTATAAATATTAAATATTATTTCAATTGAAAATATTATGTAATGGTAGTTTTATAATTAATAATACTAGCAATGCATTTTGTGGCTAAAGCTATTTCTTTAATATATTTACAAAATAAGATAACTGGAATTTTATATCTTCTATTTAGTTTAAAACTAAAATATTAGCTTGAAGAATTATCCGATCAACAAGATTTTTTTAACGTTGGTTAACATGTAAATCGGCGAAACTTCACAATACAGTATTAATTTCGTTTTCGGCTGGTGATGCTTCGAAACACGTGGCGCTAGTGTTCTCCGTCCTATAGTGTGACTTTGATTGTCAATCGTGGATGTGGAATGTTTTGTGTTGTGAGTGAATGGTAGTTATAGGAATTGTTAATTTCGTTTGTCATGTGGTGAGTTTTACAATTTTTAATTATATTGCTTTCTTCATTTTGTTTATATAAATGATAATAATTGCATTCCAAGTGAAGTAAATTGTGTTTGGTTATCGTTTGTCTACCCGGCCGTTATTTGACCGCCATCGCCCAAGCCTGCTGACGACTGACGAGCTATGAGGCTCCGCCTTTTATACTGTGACAGTCTCATATACTAATGGTTACCTATTTTTAAACACATCTCTCATAGTACATTTTATACATTAATAATTAAAAAGTGCGCTATAAGATAACCGCCTAAGAATAATTTAAAAACAACTTGTTTTTAGAAATCAAAAATGCAAATAGTATAATATGATTTAGTTACCGCCTTCGCGCCGATGAATCATGACGTTTACTATTTGAAAATATAGTCATTTAAAATTTTAAATCAATCAATGGATGTGTAGTGAATTGTAAAATAATTGATAACATTACTTATTTGCATTTATATCGTTAAGATTACTAGTAAGTTATTCTTTTTAAATTGAAACAAATGTCAAGAAGTAATAAAACTTTTTAAAAATATATTAAACATAACCAACAAACTGTGTGGCTATATATATATTTCTATGAGCTTGTATATTTTATGCAGATATTTCGCTTTAAAAATATAGACCAACCACTAAATTCAGCTTGAGCATTAATTAATGACTCATTAAGCTTTCATAGCCTAATATCACTGTTTGTCCAATTAGAATCATTTAGATGATGTTGTTAATTGCCTAATTTTTGATTCAGCCTTTAAAATAATATGATGTAGAAAATAGTTTTAGGTTGTACTCAAAGACATTCCTAAGAGAAGGCAAAGACATTGGAAGTACATCCAAGAAAAAAAAAAACACCAAACATTTTTTTTTTGTATCAATTTAGAACACACTATATATTGCATATGATGGAACTTTCAATATGTAGATTTCAAGTTATATAATGTTCATAATTTAAATTGCACTTATTATTCTTGAGATAAGATTTCTATTAAAGTAATAATGGTAATTAAAACATTTACTTCTTTTTCGGTTAGCAACAAGTATCTTAAAATTAATATTACAGAATTATAAAATAATTAATGTTAATAAGAATAATTTAAATACACTATTATTAAGGTCTGTATAGCTTTATTCACCGTCGTAGAACTGGAGACTCACATGTCAGTGAAAATGTTAGGTATATATCAGAATAAATAATTGAATATCATGTGTTTATTATACATGAGGTCATCAATTTCGTAAACATCTTGATTGTTTTATTAAATGAATTTAAAACAGTAGTTTAATAATCTATTTATATTGTCAATGAGTCTTCACAAAAAACTAGAGAAGGTTTTTATGGTTGATTAGTTTATACTTCTTCGGATTTTTTTTATCAATGTGTATATTTATGTAGTGTAGACTTATTTCTGTGAAATTTGATGCTTTAAACTTTAGAATACCTATTATTGATAAAATTCAAAGATTAAACAACTTTGTCATTTATTTCTGCTAATTAATCTGTTTATAATTAGTTCATGGTAGGTATCACATACAGAATATTCAGAGTTAATCTTTCATTAAATCTTATATGTTTCATGTTCAGTATGTAACTGAGCTCCTTTTAAATGATTTTTTGTTTGTATAGATTTGTCATCTGGATGGTTTAGGTTGGACCTGGTAGACGGCGATCGGTAAAATCAATTCTTATTTCACCCAGACAAAGTCTGTAAATATATATGTTCTTTATTGTAATATAAGTACATACTACATATGATTGAGGTAATCATTGACCAATTTATTCAATTAAGCAGGTCATTGATAAAACATCTCCAAGTCAAATTTATAGTCAATTGATAGTAATCATTTGACCTGTGGTAAGGCTTTGTGCAGGCCCAACAAGATAGGATCCACTCACAGACTAGGAATATTTTATTGCCAAACATTGCTTATCACTGTAGTGTTCCACTTTGAATGCCAAATGGAGGTAGTATCATTTTAGGTACCAAGTTAATAATGTAGGAAATTGTTTATGGGAGTAAATGTTGATGAAACTGAACATTTACCTGTCAGGTAATACATATATCTCTATCTTGCTATATTTAATATAAAAAAGTAAGAACATTATGAAGAGTTACTTCATAAATACTAAACAGTTACATTATTGAATAGTTTTTGTTATAAAAATCAAAAGGATATAATGATAAATCGTATTAACTTCCTATGTTATCAAGTAATTCAGTTGGTTGATTATTAAAATATATTTATAAATGCTGAATTCAAACAATGCAATACGCGTTACATAAAATAATTACTGTTTTAATTTATTCAAATGTGATTGCCATGCTTGTTATTTATCTGTAATTAAAAATGTCTTTTAATATGTACGTGTATGTATGTATAATCAATTTCATACACAAAATTAGAATAAAAAGTAATATTTAATTTTTTTAAATATAGTAGTAGTAGCAAACTTTCACTGTAAGAAATTTATTAAACTCTTGTTTACCGTCTAAGCTGTCAACAAGTCTCATTTCAAATGTTTATACTCATAATTGCACTATAAAAAGTCATAATCAACCTTACAATCATATGTTACTCGGTATTGCAATAAGAATTCACACTCAAGCATTCCTTATACACTTTCACTCTCACTAATTAGTGTGTGAGAAACAAATTTGAATAGATCGTTGTTAAATGTTTTACTTGATACTGATATTATTATGACCTCATTAGTTTGAGTTTTGAGATTGTTGTATTGGGTTTCCTTTTTTTAAAGTGATTATTATGATAAAACACATGCTTATAGATATCTAAGAACACTTTGGTGTGAATGAGAAATAATGAATCTAACAGCTCATTATTGTTAAATAATTAATTTAAATCCATAATATTTTCAATATCACATATCTAAAGTCATTTAAACGATATGAATCATTAATCTGGGTACCTTTTATAGTTTAAGAACACAAGTAAATAAAACTAAATGGCAGTAATACTTTTTGTAAAATTAAATTTCTTAAAAATCGACTTCACGTTCCCATGGCTATTCCCATTCTATGTTAAGTTCGTGTTGACATACTTTAAGAATTCCTGCAGTATTATAGACGGTTATTTTAATATAGTATTGTATTTTGACTAATTTTTAATGTAATATATAATATTATTAGCATGGTTTGTGAAAACATAGCGACCGATTTTGTTTCGGACTTTCCAGTTTCAACCGATTCTTTTTAGGGCACTAGGCTAGTAACCTAACGAGTAAGTACCACTAGTAATATAACTATGTCAAGCGAAATGCGACGCATTAAGTGTAAATTCTGACGTTTCTTGCTTCGAAAGTTGCAATTTTATAAAAAATACCTTAACATTGTGGGGTAATGTTTTAAAAAAAAGAATCTAACCCGAAGAAAAATGTCTTATGTTCTGAGTGTTTTATTTAACACTTGTGTCTATTTGTTATTGGAACGTCTTCAAAGTACCAATATCAATGTGGTTTTTAACTTGAAAACTGTGTTGGTCGGAATAGTTCTTCGGTCTATTTTTTGAATCAGTTCTGTTGTCTATGGACGTTTATATATAAATGATCACCTCTTAACTTTTTTAGGAACTATTCTTGATCTACCTTTATCAATTAACTATTCTAGTTTTATTTATTCTATATTACGAGATTCTATACGTTTGGAGAAGATTACGGCTCCCGTCTTATTGTCACGGAGCGGCGTTTCGATATTACGTCATGGAAGTCTAGGATACATTTAATAGAAACAATGACACGATTTTTAATAAAATGTATCATTGGATAAACACGAGGTAGTACATCAAGCGTTCAACTGCGCAAAATAACAACATTTTCTAAGTAATGCATTCATTTAAAATCTCGTGTTAAATAGATATTAATAAATAATATAATTTAAACATATATTATTCTGTGTGTACAAGATTGCTGAGACATTGAAAAAGCTTGTAGTTAATATTTAATGTTTTTTCTTGCTGAATATTTTCCTTAATTTGAGTTAGCTCTAGTCACTTACGAAGGCGCGCCCATCTACGTTAAGTTATTATTATCAATGTACAATTATATGAGTGAGTGACGCTCGAACTTATATGATGTCTTTGTGTGCGTGAGACGATTATAAAGACAACAAAAAAAAAAAATATTAAGGAAATTTTATTAAAAAAAAAAAAACATGGAGGAGCGCGCGATATATATACGATTATTAAATACATGAACATTCGTGATCGATAAAACAGTTGTTTTAAATCAATTTAATATATTCTGATGCTTCAATTTTTAAATATCTACAAAATACAATAAATAAAACGTAAACTGAAATCATTCATACGGAGTATCTTTTATCGCGCGGTTTCGGTATGTGAGTACTGATTCGTTGTCATGCACGACGATGCCCAGAGCGGATGGCAACTGATTCACGGAACCCATTATAAGTGACAAGCGTTAAGCGTTGGAAGAACATAACCCTATTATAATTAACCTTCGTACTTTAAGGTGCCGCATCTAAACTGTTCGATTAAATAGATAGTTACTAAAATTGCACATCGGTATCACTTACACATCACTTTCTAACAGTAATGGTATTCGTATGCACCAGTTTGAAGGGTGAGTGAGGCAGTGTAATTACAAGCACATTCAAGCACACAGGAGACTTCAGACTTAAATATTGGTCTTGCATCGGTGATGGCTCTTACATAATGGTTAATGTTTCTTACATAACCACGTTGACCACCCACGTGGTAGTGCTCTTGCCTAAAATAAGTTATAATTTTTTTTTAGTATGAAATAATTGACAAACGATGTTAAATTCAATGTTGGTCTTTAAAACGACTCTGATTGTGTGTCAATTGAATTTTGCGGTGTTCGATTCTGTCAAGATTTTTAATCACACATGAAAACGAATATTTGGGTCCGAGATAAATCATCTCGGTCTATATATGAATTAATTTAGTAAGTGATATTATAAAGAAAGACATTTTATATTTGTTTACTTCTGGTTTATACAATAAGTACTAATCCGTTTTAGACAGAAGAGTCTCACTGTGATACGTAGTTTTTTTAGATATGGCATTCATGTTATGTGTATTCTTTGAGCTTTGATGTTGATGTAGCTGCTTACCCCTTACCTCTTTGACGGTTTATCTACATTAAAATTATAAATGCGAAAGTCTGTCTATATGTTTGTTGTTGATATTTCACGGTTAAACCACTGCACCGAATTAGATGAAATTTGGTATGAAGGAAGTTAGAACTCTAAGGAAAGACCTTTTATTTTATTTATATAAATTTTCGAGGAATATTTTATATATTTCGTGAAGACTTCGGTATTTATAGTGAACGCCGATAGTTAATAAACTATGACCAGGGTTTTTAAAGTCAATGCGGATAATTAATAACTATTTACATTCATACAGGATTAGTGTTCAGTTTTTACCCACGTGTCGAAATTCGACCATAATCATTAGTGAAAATTCTAGGAAAACGTGAATTTGTAAATTTCTAATGTCTTATTTTGAAAATGCTAACAAACAAATAAAATTTCGTTAGTAAAAAAAAAAAAAAACAGAAAATGTGACTGAAATATTTTTGTCTTTGTCTATTTATAAGTATAGATTAGCACTTCAATTTTTAGTAATTATGAATGAGACAATAGTATTGTCTCATTTCCTTCTTCAATAAACCAATACCTATTGACTATAACAATTGCATTGAATATAACATTTATTAGGTAGTAACTACTTGTTTACGTTAAATATTGACTTAGCTCAAGTCAAGAACATTCAACAAAATCGAACTTGAAATTACATAAAAGTCATACTTTTTGCTCGTGTTGTGTGTAATGTTGCCAATTTGAAATTCAATGTTCAAGGTCATTTTTTTTTTCTAAATAATATATTTATCGTGTTTGTACGTTATCGCTCATGTTTAAATATGCGTGGTAGTCGGAAGCTCCGACCTACTAACTAGTGCAGCCAGATGGTACGTGTGATTCCTCAAATTGGATATGTTGAATAGAAGTAGGCGTTTCATTTGTGGAATAAATTTAGCGTTAAATTTTGTGTTAGGATATGTTAATGCCAAGAGCTAAGAATTGAATCTGCGACCTTCACATCGCGGTCCTGATATCGTTGAGATTCGACACAAAGTGTATAAAGAAACCAGAATTGTGCCTAGTAATTATAATAATATAATAAAAGTACTAATATAAGAACTAGCCGGCATACAAAAAGCAACAACGATAAGAAAAATTGATAAAAATGTATATTTCAAAGCACAATTTATTGGTCTGCCTCACGGAAGTTTTGATAGTTAAGAAAATGGTTTAGTTTAGCCTATATTTTCTTTATTCAACGTACTAAAAGTTTTATGTTGTGTCGTGGTATTGATTAGTTGTAGTACGGTTATGTTTTTCAGTATGGTTAGTATTATTTGATATCAATTCGATTTTGGAGACGAAGACGAGACAATTATCAAATGCTAAGCGTTGAATATTCTGTTATATTTTATTTATTTTATCAAAATTGATTTTGCTTTCTGTAAAGTATTCAAACTTCAGTCTGAGTTAAATGGACAATGATGAGAAACATAAATGGTAGTACGTTCCAATTGGTGTGGTATTTTTTGAATCGAAATAAAAATTTGATTCTATTTCTGAAATATACTGATGGAAGAAAACTTTTTTCTAAGAATGTCTTTATATTAAGAAAAATATACGTACAATTATTGGTTGATGTACGAGTGATCCTCTAAGCTACATATACAAAGCATATAATATTTTTTAAATTACTAAAGTGAGTTTTATATGAGTTCTAAAAACAATTCCATCAGAATGACGTATCAAATGAATTCGTGAAAGGGCTTGGTTAAGCCCTCCAGTGTACGTTCTACCCACTCTATTATTCTACTAGCAAACATCAATACTTTGTATTGCCGTGTTTTAGTTTTAAGGGTGACTGAGAGAGTTACACTACAAACTTGAAGTAACATTTAATACACTTACAAACTTAACACGGAATAACATTTAAATGTCAGTCAGTCATAAGCTAATTTCGAAGTAACCTAAATTATTCTTGAAGAGTTTGTGGATAATTTTGAATGGCCTCGTTAACAAATTTACTATTTTATTTAGTTATTATTAAAGCAATGTTGGTACTACGCTTTTTAACAAAAGAAAACCAAACAATAGTTCGTCTATTCTTAGTTTAACCTTATGACATTTATCAAATGTCTTTTGCTTTTAACCTTCCTTGTAATATTAAACAAAATGACGTGCATGAATTCAATTTCAACTTGGGTTATAGGAATAATTTTCGATTTGTCATTGGAGACTTTTTCAATATCTGTGGTTCATTTACGGATTTTTATTGGTTATCAATCTTTTTGAAATCTGGAAACACTGTGAAATTGTGGTAACGAGTGAATAACGTCATCGAATCGTAGTTATTCAAGTGTCTCTTTTATAAAAAAACGAACATAATTATTTATTCGTATTTGGAGTGGTAATTTAATGACGTGACATGAAATTTACCTAATTTTATTGCGATACACTTTAAATCGATTCATGGAGGTTGATTTTTCCACGAAGCACGCTTTTATGTAAGAATCGAAGGCAGCTATTGAGGCTGCGATAATTGTATTTATTCGTTTGATACTAGAAAATAATGATTGTTATTAGAAAGCAAAAAAAAATCTAAATTCATGAGATAGGTACTTTTCTGTCGCATGTAGAAATAAAAACTTATTAAAGATAAAAAACGTGGATTTAGTATTTATTAATTTCTAGACATGATATACAGAATAATAATGTACCTTACTGATATACTCGGTAGTTAAAATTGTGGAAAAGAGTAGCTGAATACTGAGTTTCTTGCCGGTTCTTCCCGGTAGAATCTACTTTCCGAACCGGTGGTAGTTTTACATGTAATTCAACACTAACATGTCAATTCAAAAGTGCTTTTATGAACCTACTTGAATGAACAATATTTTGATTATTATTTTATTTATTAAAATACAGTAAAAGCAAATTCATTCTTCTGTTTCGATGAGTTTACTTGGAGTTTACTTAGAAACTCAGGCATTACTATAGCTTTTTATATTTATAGATACGTAGATAGTTACAAAGTATTAGAAGCACAGTCGGGTCGAAATTATTCGGTATATCTTATTGCGTTGGAGCAGGTTTGAGCCAAAATCTCTCGTGATTAATGAACGGATTGTACATAATAAGTCAATGTCGGGTTCGCATTTGGCAAAACTGCAAATAGTTTATAACATAAGAAATTTCTTATTGTCTGTCATTCAAATACAATAACTTTCGTGATAAAATAATCATCAGTTAATGTTTATAGAAAATTCGTTAAGAAATTTAGTACACTATTATGAAATTAAAACATTTTATGATACAAATTGTCGTTTTGTGTTTTATATACAGTTACGATGTGTCAAAGGCATCGACGATATATTTAAGGGTCCAGGTTTATGTTGTTATGATAATTTAAATTTATGTAACTGTTTTTATTGTTACAGGTTATGTGTGCGTATCGTCAGATAATAAACTGTAGTGCTGTGATAGTTTTCTGAAAAAATACAACGGAGTGGAATGGTTTCGGAGCATTTGCGGTGTCTTGTCGATGTGAGTATTATAATTAATGTCGAGACGATAAAAAAAATATTCAAACATTCGTCTGATTTCGGCCAAATTCAATTAAGAATAATAAACTTCACGTAAAATAATATATTGTTCAAGCGTGTGCGTACACATAAACCTTAAATATACACACACCTTACTCCGACAGTTTTCCTGAATAATTTACTTATTTTATTTATTTATTTATTTATTTATTTATTTACGGGGCAGTCAATGAAAAACTTCTGTTTTGAATTATTCATTTTGCTGAAAATTGTGATGTTAAATTTCTAATCTTATTTCTGAACAGTTGATCAATCTCATTCCTACTCGTTAAAAATTAACAAAAAAATATGGGACCTGACGAGCGACTAGTGCCTTATAATACTTGTCATACCAGGCACGCAATTAAACCGTTTATTATTTACGTAATTAAAGTACGATAAAAGTTAAACGTTACTTTTAAACGTTTTTTATGAGGCGAAGTTCGTATAATAACACACTAATGAAAAAAAACAATCATTTTAATTAAGCATCTCCTTTTGGAAGTCGGTTAAAAATAAGTGATTATATTATCAAATAATTAAAGATGCTCCGATAAAATAATTTCATAATACTATATGTTCATAATGTAATATGCTGGCAAAGATATCCCACTACGGGGAAAATACCAAAATGTCTACTCTTATGGGAAAGGCTCGAAGCTCAGCTCAGCCAGTCAGATTTTTATTCACGATAATACGAAGGTTTCATAAAACTTCATGAATACTAGTGTTGTTGCCCGAAAATGAAATCAGCGATGGCTTATGTCATCTTGTCTCGTTTAATTATATTGTGTTTTAATGACTTCATAAGTATATAACAATCTTAAACTAAAATTCATATGTAAAATCCTTTAGGTTCTATAGCGTATCACGGGTTCTAGGTACATGATAAATACTACCCATCTGGTTTCTCAGTAGTCGCTCGGTAGTCTTGAATGTAGTAAATAAACACGCAGTCAATTAAACCGGTTCTAATATTAATGTTATATAAAATTTCTAGTTGTTTTCCGTGAATGAACGATTATCTTGTGACAATGGGCGTAATAAAAGTTTTTTGTATACACACAGATGATGAAATGTTTTATTTTTTTTACTTTCGTTATGGAATGTTTTAGAAGTCTGATGAAGAAACAATTGTATGATCTCATAGCGACTAGTCGTTGTAAGGAGCTTGTAAAATCTGTCTTTATAAGTGAAATACCACTTATTCCCTCTACTATATTTATACGTTTACACTATACGTGTATAAAAAAAGGCAAAAATATTTCTATATCATTCTCGTCTCTGTTTGTCGACAGATTTTCTATCTTTTGATTCAGATGATATCGATAAAAAAATTGAAAATTTGAGTTGATTATATTATACTTATAATAGAATATGTTCTACTATAAAAGGATTTAACGGAAATCGACTCCCTAGAAGTTCGAATTCGAAATGAAAATGAGAGAATGGAAAAGGGAGTTGCTATTTCTGAACAATTTTACTCGATAATAACAATAACTTATGACCAAGACAAAATAATTCATTTCAAACATACGATATACTAGTTGTCAGGCGTGACTACGCCCGCGTGTGTCTTAAGTAAGCTATGCCTTTTTTTGTACCCCGGACAGCGTATATTCAAAATGTCATGATCATCTGTTAAGTAGTTAAGATGTAAAAGCGTAACAAACAAACAATTCACTTTCTCATTTATTATATTAGTTGAGATATTGCTGTTTCATAGAAATATTTTAATAGATATATTCTTTCGTTGAACAAAAAAGTAAACAGATCGTGTAATTTTTATAAACCTGTTTTTAATTTATAGTTTCCTTTGTAACGGTCGTACTGATACGAGACGTCTGCTCGGGTTCCCAGGCTTAGATGAATGGTATTTTAATGATCATCAGAATTTAAATTCCACCTTAGATTAGAATAGTAACTCATTCATAGAATCCAAAAAAATGCCGACATTTCGCGTGTCCTTATCACTGCGGTATTATTTGAATAAAGATCTAATATCGTTCGTATTATGAGACGTATATACAGTTCATTGAATCGTTTGAAAAATCCTTTCCGCGTCGTTCTCGAGAACTTAGTGTCGTACTCGTGGCGGGCTGTAATCGACACTTTCAAAATAAGTAATTCAAAAATCCGTTAAATCTAATTAGTATTCATCGCACAAGCCGTCGGCCAGTTGACGGCGTGTTTCTCGCGTGTTAACTCGTATACGATGTATTCATGCCATTACATGTACCCCCATATGTGTCTTCAGACACTAGCGTGAAGATTAACCTTTAGGCCTTACTACGTTAGACATAGAGGCCAAGAAGCCTCTATAGATACTGCGGTTGTGGTCTGCGTGTTCCGTGTGCGGTTTTAATTGCGTGTAATAAGATATCATTACGCGTATTAGTTCTCCAGAAAATTAGGTACTCGAGTGCTAATGATAATTGCAAGGCATGTTTCTATTTTTTGGTTTTAATATAACTATATACAATTTAAAACGTGTAACGGAAATCGTTATTTAAATGTATTTAATTTAATAGTATTCTATATTTTCTCAAGAAATCGTATTAATAAGCTGGTCAGTCGAATAGTGAATTCTGAACTTCGATACGAAAGAAAATTCCTCTGATACGGAACATTGCTTACCTAAAGATTTAATACCTAATTTTTCACTATTTCAAATTATAAATGGAAATAACATTAAGTATAATATTGTATGTTTTCTACAAGGAAGCGAAATCATAATTAGGAAAGTTACGATCCTTATCTAGTTACACGCGTGTCATGATAACTTAATTACTTCCATTGTCTTTTCAATATGAGGAGGTATGATTAGTGTCCCATTATAACACAATACGAGCGACGTTCCACATTCTCGCCCGTCTACTCACGATAGGTGCAATGGAGTTAATTTAGTTGGGTGCGATCGGGCAATCGACAGTCGACATGCCTGTCTCCGAGCGGAAACATCCTGATCGTATAAATCCTGGGTCAACTAAGAAACTGATTTGATTTTTGAACTTATTTTCGAATAGTTTTGTAAATGTTATGAATTGCGTTCACATGACTGTTTTTAGTCTATCGAGTAAACTTTGAGTTGAACGTCTAAACAGACTTACAAACTAGCAACAAAATCCATTAAATAAATGTTTCTCATCTTTTCACTTTTTTTCGCACAGTATGAATTTTATTTTGTATCGTTCAATTGTTTTTTGGTGGAAGTTATTTGAAAACCGCAATCGGTTTAATGGTAATGCAACGCAGACGGAGCTCCCAAAGAACCATTCGTTTTTATCTACTATGTTGATATCAAAAATCGGTTTGTTTCGATTAAGGTGAAATATATTCAAGTTTTGACTTAAAAATTAAAATCATAAAAAAATATATAATTATTAGATACACACCGTTCAGATGATTATATGTCATATATAAATATAACGTTATATGTAGTAGATAAAGTATTAATTAATGAAACACAAACGGAAATACTTATCTCCTCTAATATCCGAACCATTTTTGTTATTTATAACAGTTATTGGAATAAGCATTTTATGAATTAGACCAGAACATATTATAAAAGCGGCACAACAGTCTGCATACTAGCAAAACAGTAATCTCGAAAATTGTATCGTTTCCGTGCATGCGTACTTCTATCATTGAAGATGTTATTGCACCGATAAACCATAAATAGTGACTTTCACGCTACGATGTTACGCTCGTCTAAATATAATCGTACGCAAAGCGTCAACGCTGTTACTCGGACAAGTGCTGTTTACGTCAGTTGAATGAGCTTCAGGGGGACGTTTATAGTAAAGTTTATTGACCTTGCACATGTCAAAATAGATGTCCTGAAGTCGTTAGTATTTGTAGTTTTCAAATTTAATCAATAAGTTTACTTATAGGTTACGCTTGAGTGAATTGGTAATTTTATATAATTAATTTCAAGGCATAATGTCTATTCTTATCCTAGCTATACTGGTAATACTTATAACAGGAACGCAATTGTTTTCCTCAGTGTGATTAAAAAGTTCAATGACCCATTTAGATCCGAAACTCGAAATCTAAGATGGTTTACTGGTTTCCAACCCAATTTAGGTGTCAGATTGAAATACATTTTGCAGTTCACCGGAGCTTCGAGTGGCAGCGACACGAATTCCATTCAGTATTGAACGGCTCAGTGCACTGCTACGTTTGGTTTGTATGGTTTCCATTGTCTTAATATCTACATACCTAAGTCATCTTATTCTTTTAAAGAAATCAATCTATAAATAATAATTTTTGTATATTGCGTTTGGAAACCATACTTCCGATTGTAAAGAAACTTTGTTCAGTTGATCTTTGTAAGTTTAAGGAAAGTACTCAGTAGAATATTTAAAGAATTTTGCTTTGTATGTATACATACAAAGCCCTTTCACATAAAAGTTATACGTATACACTTATTACGAATGTGTATTTAGTGTTAATCATTATTTATTTCAGAATAACAACTTTTCTTTTTGACTGAAAAAGAAATATAGAATAAATCTTATAGAAACTTAAGAAAGCCGTGCACTACAATTGATCACTTTTAAAAATAAAGTATTGTATAATATGGCCGTCAAAGTCTAGCTGTAGGCGATACAGTAACGACCTTATTTCTAGTTAATACTAGACAGGCCCTTGACCTAGGTAAATGTCTGGTCGCTTTCGATGTCTTTGTTTCTTAATATAATTGTATTTAAAAATGAAATAAAATTTTTGATACTAGAAATAAATCACGTTTAAACATTGGTAAATTTACATTCATGCCTGTAATCGTGTATCACACTGTACTAATGATCTAATTTTAACTAATCTAAACCTTACTTATGATGTTTCTTGTGACATCTCACCTTGGTATAAGTATAGTACACCATTAAGAATATATTCTCTCGGCAAATTCTTCTCGGCGGTTGGTATCATCTGACACCCAACTATTAACACCGCACGCGCTTATTGCATAAATCAAATTTCTTTGGCTTCTTGTTACACACTTCCGTCCCTTTTCACGAAATCACGCCCAAAGTTTGCGGGAGAGAGAAAGGATAGATGTTACTACTCCTAAAATAACATAATGTTAATGAATTATTGTAAGGTACTAACCGTCTCACATAAAAACCTTATTCTTTATTTCTGTGATTTGACATTTGAAATAAGAAGCATTATCTAATTAATCACATCCCAAACAATAGCTATTTGTAATGTCGATTTGTATAACAACGGGATGATATTTTATTTTGTGACCAAGAAACGAAGGAGATATATTTACAACTTTCGATAGAAGTACCTCATACAGAAAATAATATTAAGAAGGTCGATTTTATTCGATTGACGATTTTTATTTGATAAAAGTTTTATTTTTAAACTAGTTGTCGTCCACGGCTTCGTTCGCGTTTTAAGGGTGTGTCGTCAGGGATATAAAAGTAGCCTATGGCCAAAGGGTTCGAAGCTTTGCTTCATACTAAATTTCATCAAATTAAGTTCAGTGGTTTAACCGTGAAAGCGGAACAGACAAACAGAGTTACTTTCGAATTTATAATATTATTATAGATGACAATTTTCTGTACGAAAAAGAAGCATAAGGCATTAAGTGAAAAGCATAAAGCATTAAGTAAAGAAGCAAAAGGCATTAAGTAAAGATTTTTCGTTACAATCAAATAAAACAAACGGTTAAGTTTATTTGCTAAGATATCGTATCTGTACTTCTATTAACGTTCAGTAAATGTTGCCTTTGTCAACGAAACGGGATTCGACCTATCAATTGCGCTAGTTGATTACATTTGAAGAGAATTATTTGTCCATTGACCTAGAATTTTAGGTATTCGGCCTGTCTCTTGTTACTAACCGTTAGCGTGGTATTTAATCATAGCTTTCTTGGATTGGTACCCCTGGAGAAACATTATTAATTTTATCTGTTGTTATTATTTTTGCAACGTCTGCAACTTTTTCCATTAAAGCGAAAAGTTTGTCCGCTTTAAAATCATACCATAACGTGATAACACGAGGCGTCGTAATATCTCTAGTTTTATAATTTACGATGCTTCCTTTCGATTTGTAATATCTATAAACCCAGTTTAATTTTTATATTCAGTATACTTTCGATATGCATTATAATGAACGAGACATCGTTATACTTTTATTTTAGGAATAAATGTTACGTCGTTTCCATTTATAGATATAAATGATGATCCTTATGGAAAAAAATTGGCAACCTCGTCTCGTTAAATACAGGTGCATCAAACGAAGGTACAGTTTTTTGCAACTCCGATTTTTCATTAGTTACGATTCGTAAAAATATACGAACATTCATCCAAATTCGTCAATATTTTTATTTATCGATGTTAAAAAATACATCTGCCGAACTTTATTTGTTATTATTAATTCAGCTCTACTATCTTCTGCCTGAAAAGGTGACATGCCTTTCCGAAAGGCAATTAACTAGAGCTCATAAAATATTAAAGGGTTTCATACGTAAGTGCTAAAAATAAAATATGAAATATGTTTCCATGTATGAAATAACACGTTACAGAGCATGAATAACAGTTTAATCAAAAAAGGATGCTGTCAGCATAAATGCAGATAAACAGAGAATATAAATTTCATAAATTTCGTGTTGTTTAAATTTTTTTGCATATAATCTATCTGGTGTTTGATTTGATTTTTTTACTAGCAACTCGTATCATTAATTATAATCAAATTTAATTTACTGATATTTATCAATCACATTGTTAAATTCAAAACAGAGAACTGATAACATTTTCTGAAATGTATATTTTGAATTCGTTCCGTGTCTAACACTTGTCGATTTCTGAAGACTACCTTGGCAACTTCAAGTATAATATATTATATCACGTTTCAAGATAGCCACAAACACTTGGCGTTGTTGCTCGTCGCACTCCGGAACGATGTCGGCATTATTCGCAGAAATGTTTTCAAGATGGTGTATATGTGCTTGTTTTTTTTTTATTTCTCGAAGTTTATTTCTTTCAAGGTATTTTTTTTTTTAATTAGTAAAATATGTTTTTAAGTTTTCTATGTATCTTGTCGTTTTGTTTCATCGCGTGTTCTAACCAATGTGTTTATCAGTATAAAGCTTGTATGAAACAAGTAGGTTCTCGTACTTCCTTTTTATTTTCCTTGTGTCTTATTAAATAAAAGGCATTGACTTGTTGTTGGATTTCCTACTTATAATATTTGTTATAATTAATTTTTATTAATAAATGCTGTTGGTAGTAAGGTTTTTTTTATATCTGAATAGAAAAAAAACATGAAGCGACGGAAATATTATATATAAAATAAATTAATAAACTGAAAGGAAAAGATAAAAATAGATGAGCAGTGGGTGGCTGTCTAAACGTTAAGTAAGAAAATGGGACAGCATTTTCCCACTTGGACTTGCTAATTTACGCCTCCGTTTCAAAAAACTAATAAACCTTAGGAGATACACGACATAAACTTGTACAGGATTAAAATTTCGCTTAACCTTACTTAAGTCTTGAGTTCATGGAAGTAGTTCTCGTTTAAGTAACTTTTTCTCGTAATTTATCGCCTCCCTATACGCTGTCTTTGTTCCAAGGCTAAGTAAAATTTTAAAGAGGAATAAGCTGAGTTCTCAACCGTTTTAAGCGACGGAGCTTAACTTGCTACGTTACGTAAATCCACAAATGGAAGCATAAGAGATATCTTCCAGTGCAGAAATAAGTCCGTTTTCCTATAAAAACAAATTAAATTAAATGCATCTAGCATTTAATTTAATGCGTTTTTCTGCAACGTATGACTCGAATGTATTTTTATAATATAAGTCATATATATGATAGCAAAATAGATTCAATATTGTCTAGTTTTTTTTGGGTTGGAGGAATAATTAATTATATTTCTTAAATGAATTTAACATTGACTATAATTTTCCTAAAAATCTATACATAAAAGTAATTATTACTTACTTTGATATTTTGATAAAAGTAATATTTAAAAAATATATGATACAAATTTCACTCTACTGAGAACTGTTCTAAAGGTGAAGGTTAATCTTGATCGTGTTTGAAGCAGTCCTTTAATCCTTAATGAGGCACTTCGAACTACAACAGACATCATGTCTGTCGAAATTTGTTACAGCGCTTCAGGCTTAGGAGTATTTATAAAAATATATCACGTGATTTTTATTGGCCAAAAAACTCACTTTAATTTACCAAATATCAATTTATTATTTCTACAGATCGATATATATAAATAGAAAACTATTTTCACTTGTCTTCAATATCGGGATGCACGGCCCCTACAAGGTTTCCCTGTTTCAATAAATCGTTGTAACTATTGGGACGTTGCCTTTCGAGGGGATACGAAGCCATAAAAGACAGTCGTCCAAAGATAGAATTAGTGTCTACGTAGCGTAAACCATAGTCGAGTCGCTGAATATGCTTCTACCTAACAGAAAAATGTGCAGATTTCAACGTTAACCATTCGGTTCTTTATCTCTGTTAGTATATTTTTGTAGTTTTGTAGGCATTTTGGTTCAAGGTAAATAAGCTAACAGGGCATGGCCTTCATTAATGGTTTGACTCTAATATTAGGATTTAGATCGTCGCTTTTAGGGAATAATTCCAATCTTTTTCTTCCAAGCTTTATAGTACAAACGTATGTCTTATAGTAAGATAGGTATTAAGTAGGTAGGTACATACTCCATTTATTTTTAAAATATGGTGTATAGCTAAATAATGTAAATAATTTATTATAAAAAAAGTAATAACTGTGTGAATATACAATAAAATATTGTTAAAAGTTTATATTTTAGTAGTTTATAATGTTCTATGTTTAAATATACAAATTTATTAATCAACCAAGAACCCTATTCATAATGTTAAGGATATACCATTTCCAGATTAGTCCACACCCTAAACGATTGAACAAGCGTGAGTCACAAATATTACGATATGGATTCCTGTATAATAAGCATAGAAACGTCACTGTGTGTCCCGTTTCCGGTGCAATTCGAGGGGTTATTGCGAATTGTGCTGTTTTTATATATCTGCACATTTAATCGATAATATTAGAGATGGGATGAAAATCGTTGTACGTCGGTGTAAACGAATTTCGACACTTGAGCTTGAGCTGAATTTCGATATTCGACCGAAATTTAGTTTAAATGGCGTTTGCATTATCTTGACTGAAATCATTAGAAAAATCTCTGTTAACCGCTGTTGTAATGATAGCTGAATTTTTCATTTTTACCGAACGTTCGGTCGAACTTCGTTTCGGTTCAAACCACATTCGGCTCATTAGATAATATGTAAGATATTAATTACTGCCTTAATTGATTGATTAAAATTCGCATTTTCATTCAGGTTTTAGACATATTTCACTATAAATATATTATATTTATTATAATACAAAAAATTTAGACATCACATGTTTACGTTCAATATCGATCGGCTTATAAGTTTATGTTTAAAACTGGAAAATTTAAACATAGGTACCTAACGCTCATATTAACGAACATATAACATACCTTATCTATGTTTTGTTTTAGTAGTGATGCAATCAATTCCATTAAAACAAATGAATTTATTTATGCGCATATATTTATTACTTAAACGTAGATTCCATTCAAAACCATTTATTTATGATATCCGTAAACAACATAAATCTTGCATAAAAATGACAACGGCTTTTAATGAAATGAAGAGAAATTTACAATATTGTATTTAATATATATAATAAATTATGTATTGCAATAATATGATATTGCATTGCCCTTAGAGATTTCGGTGATGACTTAAAATAGGGCTAGTGCAGGTTATTATTACCTTATCTGTACCTACAATCAGTATTTAGATAATTACAAGCGGATAATAATATTAAAAATAAATACTCATTATATTAAAAAAATGGATTTCTAGAATCATCCGGCAGACGTTTTCTAAACACTTATGATTAACAATCAAAGTGATACATCTTTAAAGGTGTAAACAACATTGACCTCCAAAAATATAAATCAAACTAACCGATACAAAATATATCAAAATTTAATAACTAAATTATATAGTAATTAAAATTAAGATATAACAAAGTAAAATACATAAATATATTACTTATAAGGTATGAGATCTTTGGAATGTTTAACAAAATTAGTTTTATTATAATGAAAGATGTCAATATCGATTAGATGACAAGTCATTAAACGAATCCATTAGTCTGTTAAGTCGTGCATTTACCTAAATTTGTTTTAGACGTTTGCTATTCTATTTAAGCATACGATCCAATTGCACATTGCATCGTTTCGTATCGTAACTGATATATAAATATTGCTCCATAGGTACGTTAAAGCTGAGGTTATTTTTTGTAAAAAATAAACGATAATTTTGAAGGTATCATATCGTTATCGAGTCGTAGATATTGGCTCTCTCAATATATCAATCCATTCGTGTATTTCTACGAGAAATAAAAAGCATTTCCTTCTCCCGTTTTACATTAAGAGGACTACAAGAGCTAAGTGCCCTTGAGAATCGCACGCACACACTTACAAAATCGACAAAAACGGCAAGCCCGTGTACTAAGGGTTAAGCGAGGTAACGAGATTACGCCCAAATATTCTAATAGATGGCGTCAAACCGAGCGACGTAAGATCAATCATAAATCTCATAAAAAATAGATAGGACAACAGAATTATTTTTATTTCTTTCGATGTTAGTTAACAAATGATTATAAAATAAAACTGATTCAATTAAACTTACAATATTTTTATTTATATTTTGTATACAATAAAATAGACAGTTAGTTTTAACCTTTTTTTTCTATTATTTATATTATTATACCACAATTAGTTCTTATACTAAATATTGAAACATACCAATTTTTAACATTTTATAAAAGTTTAATGATCTATTTATATAATAAAATCGTAAGTGTTCGAAATCTGTAGTGTAGTGACCGTGGGGTAACATATAGCGTAGTATTTGTTCGTTTTATTAATATTGGTTCATAAAGAAAAAATATATATTCAATTAAAAAAAAAAAATTCTAAATATTTACTAGAAAAAAATGTTGTCAATTCGATTTGGTTGAATCATTGATGAATAAAAGGTTAATCATAATAGGTTTAATCATAAATCTCATAAAAATAGATAGGATATTAGAATTATTTGTATTGCTTTTGACTGTTATTCTATACAAAATGATTAAAAAATAAAACTGATTTAATTAAACTTAAAATATTTTTATTTATATTTAGTATTACAAAAAAAAAACATTTAGTGTTAATTTTTTTTAAATTTTTTTATTTAATTTCACTTGTATGTATTAATGTTATTACATATGTCCTGGAATCTTGGAATAAATATTACACCCACTTTCAGCAGAAAGTTGGCTCACATATTTAATCTCGATGACAATGCACGATTCATGAATTGCTGCTATATTCAATCCAATATGGCGGACGTTACAAAAAAATTTAAATTTATGTACAAATGACACTTCTAAATATTCTAGTTCTCTGGTTCACAACAATTACATTTTTTTTGTTACGACTTTACTTTTTTTTATTATTATTAAAATTAGTTCATACATAACTTTAATTCTTATTATAAACAATCGATAAAATTAAACTCTTACGCAATATAAATAGCTTCCGTGTTATTGTTTTCGACTTTCTTTATTCTGTAAAAAATAAATATATGTTAGTAATTACATTTTTATTAATTATAAAATTATGTATTTAAAAATATGTATCTTAATATGTCATAGTAGTTATAATGAAAAAAAAATGCTTCGAGTTCATGGGGATCGAATGTAGTCACTTGATCCCCATGAAAGTCAATTGATGTTTTCTTTCCTTTGACCAAATACTCTATCGTAATTATTAAGAATGGCTCGAAAAATCTGATTATATGCGAACTGATTGCACATTTTTCTAATAGATGTTTTCAATATTCATAATTTATAAAAAAAAAATATGTTTACTAATTAAATACTCTTACCTTTTAATATCGTTCATATGTTCATAAACGTTTTTTAGTTTTCCTCGCGCGTTTCACTTTATTTCCCATATTTACACAATTAAAATTTATAACAAATAATATAATAAAAAAACAAATGCCTAATTACTACTACACTATTTTAACTTAATATATTTATTTACAAGAAAGAATAAAATTTATTATAAGAAAACATGAAACAATGAATTTACAATTAAAATTACAAAAAAATATCTCGTAACGTAATGAATGATGCGGCGAAAAGATCGACACGTCTGTATAGCATCAGGCCTCGGCCGGCATTGTCTGTACACGGCGTTTACGCACACATGCGTACGCATTTTGTTCGAAAATAAGAATATCGGATTTAAAAAAAATCTATTGATTTTACTAAAAAAGTGACACCCAGGTTAAATAGTATATTGCTTGTAGAATAATCTGACAAAAAACCAGAATTATGGAACGTATATAAGTATAGTTATTATTGATTAAAAGATCTTTTTAGAGGTAACTTTGTGATTTTTTTCTATCGTACCAAATTAATTATATCATGTTTTCAAAATAACAAATACTTAGCATGTATCCTGAAGATTATCATATATTTTTTTCATTTGGTTTACTGCATTGGATCATATACTTTTTTGCATTATAAAACTTGCATTTAGCTCATGTAGTCCCCTTAAACACTCGCATGTCTGAATTTTGTTACGTTGCTATTGTGTTTTTCTTCTAATAGTATTCAACATATTACTTTATCGCTTAATTTGTGAACTCCACGTGAATCGTTTGCGTGTTTCTAGTGTTTTTTTTTTTAAATTATTGTGTTAAATTTTAGTATTAGAATGTTCCTAGTTCAGCGTTAACTAGTTTTGATCGTTGGATTTTACTTTTGCGTATATAATTTGATTGCTAGATCTTAATACACGTGGAGTTAATATTATTGTTAATATATAAGAACTATAGCCGAGATTGCACAGTGGCTAGAACGCGTGCTTCTTAACCGATGATTTCGGGTTCAAACCCAGACAGGCACCACTGAATTTTCATGTGCTTAATTTGTGTTTATAATTCATCTCGTGCTCGGCGGTGAAGGAAAACATAGAGAGGAAACCTGCATGTGTCTAATTTCAACGAAATTCTGCCACATGTGTATTCCACCAACCCGCATTTGAGCAGCGTGGTGGATTATGCTCCAAACCTTCTCCTCAAAGGTAGAGGAGGCCTTAGCCCAGCAGGGAAATTTACAGGCTGTTAATGTAAAATGTAATGTAAAGTAATATAACATAGAAAGTTATATGATTGCAAGGTTTTAAATCGTTTTCTTACAAGTAGGTAGATATATTTTCGGTTTGAAAAACGGGTTACCGTTAAAAGTATGGTTCAGAACCGTGTTTGCGGTCACAGACTGTGAGTCTTTTTTTCTTTACTAACCCACTAAGAAACACGAGTTAGCGAACAGGTTCTTCGTCGGCAAAAAATTAACTGTGACCTCATCGTTCTGTCTTCTATTTTAAACCTTGTCCAATTCTTTATCGTAAATATTCCTTTAAAATTACTACACTAACTTCGTAGATGTAAATTTTTCTTTTTTTATTTACAAAAAAGCTTTCAAAATTTAGGATTTCCAGACTCAGTAGTCTTAACGTTTAAACGTTTTTATAAGGATATATTTTTATAATGCAAGAAATAACTGCGATCGCTTAGGTTAACTCGTATCTGCCTGCCTTAAATCTTGTTTCTCTTTCATGGCCAAACCATTGGAAGTTCAAGAAAGAACATACTTTTTTATACGTACTGACGAACAACCAATAAAACGCGAGGGCAGCAATGAGCGACAATAAGTTGTATAAAATTTTCTACTTTGGAGCTATCATATTTGAAAAGACATACGTCTATATTTGTATAAAAATAATAATAATCTTATTTTATGAATAGCGCCTAACATTCGTGAGTAAATATTGGACTATAAAATATCTCTATATCCTATATTTATAATACTCTTGATGTATTTTCAAACCACATATGGTTTATATACGAGATAATTAATTTGAACCGAATTAAAATAACACTATGGAATATTGAAATAGATTGTATACAGTTGAATAAATGACTTGGCTACGATTCAATTTTGCTTAACCGACAGAATCTATTAATTTCATGGAGCGATGAAAATCCTTTATTCATTTAGGTAAATTTTCTGTTAACTATTTGTAAATGGTGATCAGACGTAAAGCTGCATCTCGTTTGTAGACTCGTATTGGCAATTGAAGTTTGTGTGACTTATTTAAGTTGTCTATGTAATTTTAATACAATGTTGTATAAGTACTGACTTTCTGAAAGAATGGTTAAAGTTTAAAACTAGCAAATCCAACTGCATGCCATTCTAGATACACGCTACTGTATATTGTACATGCTGTTATACAATTAAATACCTAAGTTACGTAGTAAGAAGGTCTTTATAATCGTGAAGAAACCTGATTTATTTTAGCCATTCGTAAGATTATCAGGATATACTATTATAGTGCAAAAGTATTTACACAAACAGACGTAACACAGAATCCGATTGGAATTCGTTTAGTGCTTCCCAAGTCATGGTTGTAAGGTCCGGAGAGCATCATCTTAAATATTTGAACATGAAGGTGTAAAATTCAACGATAGGTATCCTATATTATATCGGAATGTGTTAAAGAAATTTACAATAAAATAAAAAAATAGGTGTTTGAATACTGATGAGTTTCTTTTCGGTTCTTAGTAGATTCTACATTTTAAAGCAGTGGTAGTTTCATGTCATTGATATTCTTGTGAAGCTATGATTCAAAAATACCAACATACTTATAAGTTAAATATTTAAATGTAACCTTATTTGTTGTCTGTTTGTTCTCAACCTTTTTTAATGATTATAACACTTATATTTTGATGTCTGTGTTTGTTTAAATCATAGTTTACATCTGAAACAAAAAATAAACGTCGAGTACGAATTAGCTGGCTGAAGGAAATGGTGTGGAAATCGGGTAACGCCCTTAACTTGACCCTCCGGAAATAGAAGGGTGATCCCGAAGTTAATGGTGTTAGGGCGCATAAATCAAATCTAAATCAAAGTGTTCTTTGATCTTGTCATCAAATTTTTTATTCTTGAATGTGAAGTTATTATAAAGTATTTCTTTTGATATTATAATTACTCTACAGAACGCGCTACAAACTATCGCTATAGAAAATCATTCAAAACCATATTTGAAATTTGTAGTAACCTCAGCTTTATAAACGTAAGGCGTAAACACAATATTCCTAGTAGTTCTACAGTTAGTGGAACTACTAGAAATATTACTATTTTTTATGTTAAATACCTTTCAAAATTAATTTTCGCATTATACTGTTAAAACTCGAATCTAATACTTACGTAGAAAATGAAAATGTGTACAAATTAATTTTGTATTAATTTTAAATTATGAAGGAACGTCGGGTATACAAGTTCGCTGGAATTGTCCCAATTTGCGCCTCCAAAGATATTATTGAATAAGTTCTCTAATTGTGCGAGGGCCGCTTCCTCGTTGTTAAGCCACATTTGAGACTTCAATAGCTTACGTCACTCGTTGCTCCACTAATGTTTGCTTTATCAAGCGTTGCTATGCTGTATAATATAGCAATTTCTTTTCATGTCTATTCAAACTAAATATTTAAAGCGCTGGACTTCGTTTTACTTTTTCTGTATAACAGAAAATCCTGTAGTATTTTTCAAATGTGTAATTTAAAAAAAAACGATTTTTAAATATTTTAATTCAATTATAAAAAAAATACGTTGATAAATACTTGGATGTAGGTACACTTGTGAGTTTCAATTAAAATATTATAAAATAATATAATAATATTTATTTTATTTTGTAGGTATAATATATATTTTACCATCACGGAACATGATTCACATCGACCCAATTTAGGGTTCCGTGTACAAACATTCTACCCTTATTTCGACTTTTATGGCATCAAAGCACGCCGTTAAATTCCAAATGTCGATCGAACCGACATCGTTTCAATATTCAATACCTACTCTGTATCATCGATGTCTCGTTTTGCCCGACGATGATTAATTTCAGCGACATGGCGTTTTACTTTTCACGAGTTGACGTTACATTCGACACCATATTAAATTTGGTACTTAGGTTTGCGATTACAGTAAAACACTAGTGATCGACTAATGTTTTACTTATATAATACAAGTTTAATTATCTTTATAAGTATCACGTTTGTTTATTATCTTACTTGTGCACACGAGTATAATTTAAGTAGTCATTATAATTTTGTACTTGATACTGTTTAATATGTAGTATACAGTAATAGATAGGTAGGTGTATTCGTCTGAGTAATGAAATGATGTCTATAAAATAATCTTAATGAATTTTTCGATAACTGGCCAATAAACTATTTAAATCCCCCGTGCAAAGTCATTGATCACCATTGGTTTATTGATTAATTGATCAACATCCTTTTTTTTTAAATAAAGACAATCCAACCGACACACTTTAGTATTTATGTTTTGTCTAGCGACTCGCAAAAGTTTTGCACGGGTGCAATTTGTTAAGAATATATTGATTCGATATATGTCTTTTATAACTTATTCTATATAAATGTGTTCATGGTCATTCAAATTTGGACAATTTTCACTGGCAAGATTAAAATGTTTTTGCTATCCACCGACCCGTTTCGGAAGTATCTTCTCAACTATTCATTCGAATGTTATAGTGTGAAAGATAACTTTAATCTCTATGAAATGCCCAAGATAAATAGTCTATTGGTTTTTTTTTACTAATTTGTAATACATAAAAATCGTTATTAGTAGTAGGTAGCTTAGAAGAAGTAACATGCTGTACCAGACTTTTGACGTAGATGTTTTAAAGATCTACAATTCTCTAGTAAATTGTTTTGATGTGTCCTAAGGTTTAACCAGCGTTAGCAAATTAACTACTTGTAATTTAGTAAGCGTACGAAGATAGTTTATTATCATTTATGAATATACAAACCTATCCCTATTATTACTCTTTTTCTAATTAAAAACCGCAGTGGTTTAGATGAAGAAAGCGTACTTACAGATCGAGGCACAAAACGACTTTATTTTATACTATTTATAGGAATAGATTAGGTAGGGAATGATTATTTTTTGTTTTCAATTTCCAGTAATTAAGGCATTAAGCTTTGAAGTATTCGTGATAATAAAAAACAAAAATATTTACACTTTCAAATTTTTTCTTTTATTATTTATATTTAAATGTAGTACGTGTGAAATGTCACGTGTACGTCTGTATTATTGTAGGTGTCTTATTTAATATGACGTCTGATGTATCGAGCGACATCGTTAAATTCAGTTAAAGGGCCCTTGTTTCCTATATTTAGCTCGGCGATATCTAGGCCGGCGGAAGGTATCTCGTGGGATGTCGACTAAGCGAGATTTCCTCGTCGATTCTTACTTATAACAATTTAAAAATCGAAGGCATAATTAAATCTGTTTTCTGTTATTAAAAGGGCGAATATCAATACCCCACACTTCCGATAATCATATTAGAAAAAGGGGAAAAAAATCTATTGTTTTATTTATACTAATATTATAAATGCGAAAGTAACTCTGTTCGTATGTATCTGTAGGTAAAGACCTACAGATACATACGAAATTTGATAGTAAGCAAGCTTGAATTCAATAAAAAGGGAAAAGCTGCTTTTTATACCTAACTTACTAATCCCCTAAAAAAGGTGAACGAAGCCGCGGCGGCAAATAGTATAGTATATGTCTTTTTGCGTATTATTTTTGGTCATAGTAACGTTGAACTTTAACGTTATTTCTTTTAGCACAAATAAATTTATTATTTTTTAAATGAATTATATATGTGTGTGTACATATGAACGATGTATTTTAGCCCTAGCTCTTTTGACTTGAGGGATGTTTCTCATGATCAAATAAATGTAATATTATTTCGTTTATAAACATTGGAACTGTCGAGAAATTATGCATCCCTTGATAATATTAACTACTACAAATAAAACAACACTGCACTGCAAGTTAAATAGGCCACCCATTGAACCGTGAATGGACTAACCACGGGTATCCCTTGTGTTTGTAATAAGATTGGTTCTTCTTTTGAACCGGAGAAAAAAGTATTGATACTTGGTAAGTTGCCAGCCCTAGCTTAGCCTAGCCCAATTGAGGTTACTGTTATAGGTACAAGTGATTAGTGTAATAATCTGGTTATTATAGTATTATATTATGTTACCTAAGCGTTACGATTTAATAAACATGTTCTTGATTTATACATCCTCCAATATTGTCCACTTGAAGCCTACGATAAAACTATAAAGCTAGTGTTTGTATTGAAACCTGTGTTTTCATATTGTTTTTTGAGATCTAAATGAATGTTATTTTAATTAGACGCATGGTTGGTTTACTCACGATGTTTGTCTTCACCGCTGAGCACGAGATTATTTATAAACACAAATTAGGCACATGAAAATTCAACGGTGCTTGCCTAGGTTTGATCCCGTAATCATCAGTTAAGATTCACGTGTACTAAGCACTGGGCCATCTCGGCGTTAGATGTGTTGCCTGCGTTTAATGTACTTGCTTCGCCACCGTGGACCATAGTTATTAAAATAATATTTTTCAATTTACTAACCTAACCCAAATTCACTATAAAGCTTGTTCTTCTTGCTTGTATACTACAATACAATAAGGAGGCTTTTTATACGTTCGAGGTTTATTCGTTTTATATAGTACATAATGTAGCATACGTTGATTTAGAGTTTACCGATAACTTCAGTTATACTTAATTTTTCAGTTTTAAATAGTGCTTTTGGATATATTAAGCAATATTTTAAAAAACATTCCCGAGAAATCGGATCTCTTTTTCATTTGACGTTCAATATTTTATTGAAACTATTTATTTTACAAATATATATCTATAAATATATCATAATCATCATATATTCTACAGCGAAGGGTACACGCACAAGGGACATAACATATATCAGTTCCCAAGGTTGGTGGCGCATTGATTATGTAAGAAATGGTTAAAATTTCATACGGAGCCGATGTCTTTGAGCAGTGGTGACCTCTTACCATCGGGTCGTCCGTCTACCTACGCCATAGCAATAAAATAAATAGGTTTTCTAATTTACTCGATTCTTAATTATAAATTGCGCAATGCCCTATAAACTTTTACCTATAACAGTAGCGTAATTTATCAAAGAATAAACTTAACTAATAACAATAAAAACTAACTTCAATTGCTATAATAATACTGAACTTTGATTAAATTACAGGTAAACGGCCTTCTTAGACCACACTACTACGCCGTCAATTAAACTTGAAAAAATAAAATAAAGTTAATTAAATAGTATTTGAAAATAGAATTAAACGCATAAAAAATAAATACTGATTTCTGTTATTTTTAAAATTGGATATATTGTTTTTTTTTTTTTTAATTATAAACTAGGTACTAGTATATACCTATATTTTTTTTATATAATAGTAGCTATCTGTGTAAGGGTTAATATCTCTTAAAGCACAAGGGTGTGCTCATATACAGGTGAGCTCTCTATTCATTCAATCACGTAGTCCGATGGGACGGAAATCCGACATACCGGAAAGAGATCGGACGCAAGACCGACGGATTTACGTGCGTGAAGGCTCGGTTAGGTTACACTGCCAAATTTTCGAATACTGGGAGAGAGAAAATTTCTTTAAAGAAATCCTTTATTGCTCCGATTTGGGATTACGATTTAAAGATCCGCATTATGATCCAGCCATTACACCAACGATGCAGTCTTAGCTGCAACGATTTATAAAATATTATCTATTTATTGTTAACTGGTCTAATTTGAGTTCAATGATAAACTCGCTAATCTAACATAACCTTTAAGGTCAAACTTGTATATGTTTCATTGTAAATTAAATAATCCAGTTACAATTTTTCGACAGTTTACAATCTGTCTATATTCGAACCATAAAAGTAAAAAGCCAGATAAACAACATTTGACAGCAAATTGACGCGATATCATTGGTCGAGAGCTTGATTAATCTGTGATATTCACTATAGATTAAAGAGGACGAAAAAATGGCGTTTGAACGTCGGCGAAACTGTTATCGGAATTTTGGAAGTAAAATTAAAGTGGAAATAAGTTGTTAAGTATAATAGTGTTGTATTATAAATAAAGATATATTAATCATAAACCCTTAGTAGTGCGCAATATAGCTGAGTTATTAGTTATTCACATGAAACACGTAAATCCAAGGTTTGTTTATCTTTTTCCTCCTTCCATTGGAATAGGCTATACGTACATTTATTTTAAACTAACGGTCCTAAAAATGGTAAAATTTTAGGGTAAAATAAAAATCTATATCTCACCCTAAAATGATGACCCCAGTTAAAAATCATAATAATAGATATAGTATTATCGTTGTGTATTGCTGTAGTATACTACTGTACGTGTTTTTTTCCAAACGTTGTAATTTTGTAGTAGTATGTTGGTAGTTCGTTAGTCATAATCACCAGGTCGACGGAGCGTAACAAAGGGCAAGGGTGAAGTAGGGTTTTGGCAAATGCCGCGATAGTGATTATGTAATCACAAATGTTGCTATGATAATAATAACCAACGGTTTTATAAATACTTTTGCGTAATATCTTTATATAAAATGGTCATTTAATCTCGATATGTATTAGTTAGTGGAAAGAGAAAGTTAAAGCAACGAGAAATCTAACTCGAAAGTTAACGGTCTTTAATGGAAGCGTGGTTTGAAAATAGAACGAAAATATTTTAAAATAATTCTTAAAAGAAATATTATGCAAGCGATTTAATATAAATCGTAACTCGTTAAGTAACGAATTGGTTCGCACTTTTATTTACTTTTTATTCATATATATTTTTATACAATATTCGATTTGAAATATTAAAATTTAAAATATAATTTGGATTGTTTAAAAATAACTTTATTAGCTAAATTTGTTACGGACAGTATAATTGTGCATTACTTGGAAAAGTATTAATTAAAAATAAACTCTTTACGTATGAAAATTTTCTTGACACATTGTCACATTTAAACCTGATTCCCTACTACAACCATCGCTATGTAATATATATAATCTCCTTTTTCCGGATCCGCCCTCATTTTAAGGCTGTATGTAAGTGTTAACTCAAACATATCTGTGTTTAGTTTAAGATGATTCTTTTTCCTTAAATACTTCATTCGAGTCTTCTGGTAATTCCAAATTGTTTTTTTTTTTATTTATTTATAAATATTTACGATTACACGAACGCTAAGCTATTTAAAATATACGTCTACATATCATTAGTTACAATGTTTGTGAAATTTATATTTAAACAAAAAGTTTTTATTGGTATAATATTTTCCAAACAAATGCTACACCGCGTGCTACAAATCGTGAATAAAAATAATATCCATTTTAAGAAGATAAAATATGTCTAAAGTTTTTAACGTTTATATTTTTAAAACATAAAAATATTCATCGTATTATAAAATAATTTCATAGTTACAATTGTAATTTTTTTACGTTTCAGTTGTGCGGTTGAGGCGAGCTCAGCACGATGGGTAAGTTGCTATCGAAGATCTTCGGTAACAAGGAGATGAGGATATTGATGCTGGGCCTCGACGCTGCTGGAAAGACTAGTATCCTTTAAATAATTCAATTTTAATACATGCCTATAACTACGCATTAACAATACTTCTATCAGAATAATAATTTTATTATTATTTGTTAGTAGTCTAACCAACATAATCTGACATTCGTAACATCACAATATTATGATATCAATTCTTATTTATTATTATCTGTGTTATATATGTACATAGGTAATTGTTATATCGTGTTGTGAAAATAGTCGTGTGTTTCCAACGAAATAGTTTACAGTTATTGTTTTAAAATTCTTCTGATATTACATAATAGCCACCGACCATGACAAAATCATTCGTTTTAACGCTCGTGATTATACAAATAATTCTTATTTTCCTTATTAGGAAATTTGTAACAGCTCGTAAATGTAAGAGCTAGTAAATATATCACTGCTGTACGAAGACATCCTCTTTCTTTAGGAATAAGTTTTGAATTTATCCCAACACGCTCCTCCAAAACGGGTTGGGGTGGTGCACATGTGTCAGAATTTCTTTTTGCATTTGCAGTTTTGCTTACGATGCTTTCCTTCCCAAATACGAATTATATCATATAAATACATTACAAGTGAGTAAATATAAGCGACAATCTTCGGTTAAAATTCACATGTAGGTACTATACACGGGGTCATCTCTACTCAATTGTTAGGTTTTAAATTGATTCCTTGCATCATAAATTATGAAGTTGACTAATAGTAATGGCATACATCTCAGACAACGAGGTCTGGTAGTCGCCATATACTCTACCGCTAAATATTATCATTAGTATCATATACTTTGTATTGCTATTTTCCGGCTCGGTGTGTGTGAGCCAGTGTTATATCAGATACGAGGGGCATAAATGCAGATTCTATAATTGTCTCCGTGTCGTCGGTATTTCGATTTTTATTCTTTGTAATAAAACTATTAACAAATATCAAATTTGATATTTATCAATGTTATTAATTTTTCCAGTATTTACTGGAAGGGACAATATGTTTCACCTAGTCTTATAAATATAGATCTATTTATATATCTTTTTTTTTATACGTGAAGGAAAATACATTCGAAAAAGACTATGTACAGTCATCATCTGAAACACTCGTTGTTTTTTTTTTATAATATTTTGCAATTTGCAATATTCGTTTCTTATACTGCCGGAGCTAATAGAATAATATCCAAAATAAATCAAAAAACAGCCTAACCGACTCACCCAATAATGTTACATATAGGTACATATGGCCCGCCACTTGTGACCTTTGTTGTGTTTTTTTTTACACACAAGTTTTGTTTACAATTTTAATACCAGCCCTTAATTCCAACCTAGCTTTCGCTGTCTTTCGGAAGTCAGTTTTTGTATTTAACTTTTCATTTTTGTCGTTCTTCGTAAGTGTAACTAAAAATAATTATTTAGTTCTTTGGTAAATATTAGTTTTATCTACACTGTAGAAAGATGAATTTGCCTTTCGAGTTTATTGTTGATAGAATACGCCCGAGGCATCGTTCTCGTTTCCATGAATACTTGAAGTTATTATTAGCTTTGCTATAATAACAAACCCATCCTCTTATTTAAATTATAATTTAATAATTATTAGATAGAATTATATAATAATAATATCTGCAGCTTAAATGCGGAACAGCACTAACTTTAGAAGATTCGTTTGTTATGAATTCCTCCACAAGTGAAAGAGGATGTCGTAAAACCTGCATAGATATGAAATTCTAGATCTTCTGTTTGGTGACAAAAGTTCCAAACCTTCTGGAAAGGGATCTAATGAAAAAAGTAACTTTACCGAGTAAATTTCCTTAATAACACGTTTCAGCTATTTTATATAAATTAAAATTAGGTCAGTCTGTCACAACGATACCTACGGTCGGTTTCAACGTGGAAACTGTTACGTATAAGAATGTCAAATTTAACGTGTGGGACGTCGGGGGGCAGGACAAAATACGGCCGCTCTGGAGGCATTATTACACAGGTAACATTACAATAATACACTACTAATCTATAGTAATCTATTTTTTACAATTGTAATTTAACAAGGAAACTTCTTCTTCAAGGAAGAAAAAAAAACGAAAATTATTTTGTATGAAATTTAATTATTTAAAAAAAAAACAACCTGTATTTTCAATTTTTAAAATATGTAGTTCCTGAATGAAAACTTGCTCAATAGTAATAAAATCAAAAAGTTCACTGTTGTTCAGCTTAAGACCCGTAATATACGGTTAGAAACTGAGTATTATGTTTCGATATCAGCTCGATAGAAAATATACGATCGTTATAACTTGGTACATGTGAATTATGTTTAAGTTAATTGACCACAAATAAGACAAGTTATAATAGTTCGCATAAGATGCAAAACTTTAATACTAAAATATATGGAAAGAAAAACGTACAAAAACGCGTTTTACGAGTACGTAATACTTTTTGTAGTTGTTTTGACTGCTGTTGTATTAACAATGTAACACCTTACTTGTTTAAATTGTACCTAAACTTACGTTACTATAAACATTTTGCTAACCAGCCATTGTTTAAAATTATATATAAAATTATTATATGTTTATATCGTATGTTTTTTTTGGGATTAATAGACCTTGACACCGTCTTCGATTCCATCTATAGCCATGTATAGCTTTGAATGCTAATTAATACTAATTAATACAACAGTTTTAAATCAATTAAGAAAATACAGTTTGACTTTTTTGGTAAACCTCACCATGTAAGGTATTATACTATTTAAGAATGCGATGGATTTTTTTTTAAATTTATTAGATGTTAATTTGAAACAAAGCAGTTTCTAGATTTGTGTGTGTAAACTGCAGTATTTCTGGCTTAATTTCGGATCGTAGTCAACAGCAAAGTTCGTGCTGATAACGTCACAAGAAAATGGAACTCTAAAATTTAAGATTATTATTATTTAATATAATTGAATTTTTTTGTTTTGTAGGTAGTTGTTACATTGTTATTGAATATCGGGAAAGTCAATAAGAAATTATTAATACCTATTTTAAAAAAATCTTGATTTTATTTAAATAATTATGTTTATTGTTATAATTTTTTTTTTTCGTTTCGTTTCCAGGCACTCAGGGTCTGATATTCGTAGTCGACTGCGCCGACCGAGATCGCATTGACGAGGCGCGGCAGGAGTTGCACCGGATCATAAACGACCGAGAGATGCGCGACGCTATTATACTCATATTTGCCAATAAGCAAGACTTGCCTGATGGTATGTTTAAACTACGTGTACTTATACATTTTTTTTTAACTTTAAGACAGACTTGAATATATCTATACTATAAGTGCACTTAATCCCTTAAGTGGAAACATAATATGATGCTTACTTTTTTAAAAGGTATTATAGGTAGGCATAAGTGCAAATCGACCACCGGATCCGGCCAGAGACATTGGCAGTAAGAAATATTAACCATTGTTTACAATGTCAGTGTGCTAGCAATCTTGGTATCTAAGATATTAGATTATACACGTTGTATCAAATGATTTTCATTATATTATTTTTTAATGTTATTTAAACTTTGTACCATTTCCAGCAATGAAGCCGCACGAAATCCAAGAGAAGCTCGGTTTGACTAGAATTCGCGACCGTAACTGGTACGTGCAGCCGTCGTGTGCGACATCCGGTGACGGTCTGTACGAGGGCCTCACGTGGCTCACCACCAACCACAAGTTATGAGCTGCGGAGTAGGCGGCCGCTAGCCGCCTCCAGCACGCACGGTGAGATTCTTACACAAACCGTATTTTCGTACTACCAAAAATGTAATTATATTAAATTTATTTTGATAGCAATCAGATGGTAGATGATAATTTTATAGTGTACGGTATACTAGGTCGTAGTATACGGTACCAAGGTTATATTAGTTGGCGTATGTAGATCTTAACCAATGATAATGGGATCAAATTTGGGCAGGAACCACTCAGTTTGTAAGTGGTTAATTTGTTTTTACAATTCATTTGGCGGTTGGCTATTAAGAATAACATCAAAGGAAACCTGCATGTGTTAAATTCTGTCACACGTATATCCAACAATCAGCTATGAAAAAGTGTAGTGTGTGTGTATTTTCGTAGTTTTTCGGACAGGATATATAAAATTAACGACAATTCATTTATAAAAAAGAGTACATAGTAATGTTTGTAACCATTCTCCTTGGTAAAACTGGTGGATGCTTTTAGCTTTACCTCTGACGGCCGCTTCAATCCTCTATAACTACAGTACAGTTACTACAGTAATTAATTTCATTTTGATGATGTTCATTCCACCCAAAAGTTGGCAATATTTTATGTTCTATTAAATCTAAATTATAATCTAAATTTGTATATGAGAATTGGCATCATAGCATATATTCAGTATAAAAAAAATATCCAATGAAAATGGTCTAGCCTCTATTTGCATCTCGCTCGCACTCGTTATCTACACTCTGCCGACGGGTGCGAGTATCGATAAAGATAGTTTTCAATTCCATTCTCTATCATATCAAATAAATATTAAACAATTAATTTGAAATGCTATGTGACCTCTAAAATTTTCATAAAGCAGATTATAACACGGAATGCTTAGGAAAAAAAATCTAAACTAGAACTCAATTTTTAGTTTATTGGTCCTCCCCAATAGTCAATATGTATCATTTATATATTCCTGTACTATAAAGATAGTTCGTCGTCATCATAATCTTTAAATAAAAAGGGAAACTTAACTGTGATTTGTTAATTTCAGGTGAGGATTTCGATGCCATTTATAATAAGTAAGCTGCGTCCGTGCTTGTCGGATCTAGAAATTTCCACGTGAACCAGTGTCGATCGATTGGACTTAACGCGAGTGGTGCACAGACTGTCGAGCAGTGAAACGACTATGGACTATTCAACGTTAGTTAGTCATACAAGTGAACTAATTGTCACACAAATGATAAATCAATTATTCCATTATTTAAATGAAAATTAGAGCTTTGTTGTATCGAAATATTTGATTATTATTTTTTTATGTTATTTAAAAGGAAATGATTACGTAGAGTAAATGATTTTTTTTTTTATTAATATTATAATTTAAACGTGTACCTCCAATTTTGTTTGTATGATAGTAAGTTAGTTTCGGAGCTAATACATTATAGTAATCGATTAAGAGTCGGCGATCGAAGGATGTTCTTATACGAGTATTTATAAAGCAATAATGGAAGCACGCCTGCGTTTATTTAGAAGAATATTGTACAGTAGCTTATGGAAATTGGTACGCAGTTTATATACAGTAGATGATGACTCGAGATAGACTGAAAGTTTTCGCACTCATAGTTTAAATTTATAACGAAAATTTAAAGTAAATTTAAATTCTTTAAAAAGACAGCGCTATATAAAGTTAGGATGTTTGAAACGTTCATACTTTAAGGTGTAATTCCAATGAATGATTATCTATTTTGTTATTCACAATATAATTGCTTAATATAATAAAAATAAAACACTAACACTTTTTTGTTATAGGTAAGATAAATAAATATATTAAATGAAAAAGTAAATTTAAATTACTTTAACAAATATTATCATTTCGATTTTAGATTGAAGAAAAATTTAATAAAAACTTTTTTAAATCAATTATAAATGTCAAAAATGTTGCCATTTACGGGCCTTGTAATTTATTTAAATAAATACATATTATATTTTCAACAGTTCTAAATTGTTGGGAGAAGAGTCACAAATGTTAAAAAATTAAATAAAAATCACTAATACAAGGGATATTAGCGAATTGTGCAGTTTTTAGAATACAGTAATTGTTATATGAATGAGCCATTACGTGAATATTTCAAATTGGAATACACCCTTCATATTTAGGTATATATTGCATTCATAAAATGCTTCAACGAAAAGCCTATTTCAATATTTTGTAATTTTTTCATATAATCCTAAAAAGTCATTGAAGTGTCGCAAAATATTATTTTTATTAAATAATATTTATATAATGACATTAATTTTATGATTTTTCGATCTTTGCTTTGAAAATATGCGAATATGTTAATCCAGGAATTGATCGGTGTCCGCTGGTAGGCTTGTGTTTCAGCTTTAGGTGTTTTTAATTCTAGAATTACTCGGGACCATCTTGGTTTATGGATGTCAATGTTCTGTAGAGAAGACTTGTAAAGAGGATTGATTGCTATCAAATAGTTTAACGAATTGACAAGTGAACATGCGATTCATATTAGATACAAAATAATTAGTTATATTATATACAACTTTGAAGTAAATATTAATAATTTAGAAGCTTGTCAATTAATTTTTATTACTATAATGTCTATGGTCTGGTGTTACGGCCAATATTTTTGAATCATATGTAAATCACAAGTTTCCATTTGTCAAATCATTTAACAGAAAGCTTAACATTAATACAACTATATTGCGCAAAAGGCACATGTTATGTAAAATAACACATCTCTCCATTGTTTCTATTTTGATTAACAAAATTAAGGGTTATTGATATTCGTCCCTGTAGGACCAAACCACAGATTAAACATTATTTCGCTTTCGATTGAATTGCCATTTTAAGCGCATTCGTTTATCAATACTTTTGCTGAGTTACAATATTTGAAACAAAAAAAAAAAAACTTCAATTAAAATTTTAGAACACCACCTATTTTATTGAATATAAATTTAATTAAAAATATTAATTCGAATGAAATCATCTGTAAGTGACGCGACAAGGAAGGAGAGTGAAGTAATATTAGTGGTATGTATCTGTGCCAAGTATTTCTTATGAAAATTTTAGTATGTTTTACAATCCTCTTTATATTTCTTGAAAGCGTTGTCTTCACGCACACAGACACGTATTTTTCCCACCTAAAAATTGTTCAACTATAAACAATACTTCCAAGACAATGATACTTCTTTTATTTTTAATTTAGTAACAGAATGATCGAAGTGTATATGACAGGAGTGAAACCTTTTTGCGTCCAATGCTACACTTACAAACTTGCAGATAAATTCGATAGACTACAATATGTGCCCAAAGAAGTTTCACTTCAAAATTATTACACAACAATATGTTCTTAATATACTTTAATTAAAAATATTTCATTTCGTATAGTTGCTTTAAATCTTCAATAGATGATGTTAAAGGTGATATCAGTACGCTTGTGTTAAAATAAATGGTTTCTTCAAAGATATATTTCAATATATTGCAGCCCAGAACGTAGATTTAACGATTATGGTCAAATTAGTCGTGTATGTTTTGTGAAGAAATTATGACAAGATTTGACCTTAGTTAGTCTGGACTGTGTAGTTGTTGACAACTAAATTTCGAGTGCCAACGGTTGTTGCTATCTGTCCACCAAGGTCATCACTGTTGGACTATGGCTGCCAACCGTACAGCAAGCTGTTTATAATACTTTGAAAAGTTTCTGTCATCTGTCATGTATCATGTAAAACTTTTTCAAGGTCAACGAATGATATATTCTAATGTTGACAATAATGTGTGCCTCCTTAAAAATAGTATGTGAACCGTACTAGCTACACGCTCATAATTATCGGCTATATAAATTACTCCGTGATAAAGGAGGAAGGAAATCGTAGGTTTGTATAATGGTTTTTTGGTCTATGATTTGAAAGAACATCATGAAGTTTATGAGATTCCTAGAGAAAATGAAAAACATCATGTTTAGTGTTAACCTAATCTAAACATAGCTCGTTGCGTGTAGCCGTACTCGTACGTACGCACAGGCCCTAGTTAACATATTTTGTTTCATTATATTCGACATTAAGATATTTAATATTAATATTGTTGTATTGGAGAGACCATTAAATAAATTATTATTTTAAGACCTATTATTTTTTACTTTAGTATTTGTTACAGTTTCTTATTTTTGTACTTCGATATTTTATGTTATTCCTTCAAAGAAATTAGGTTTAATGTAACTACAGATGATTCATAAAATTCCTTTCTAAATGTAATAAATATATATTTTTTGTATGAAAACAATGATAAGTGTCTGGTTGTTTATAATTATAAATTGATCTGGTATAAGTTCATTATTGGTGATTATTTTGTAAGTTTTTTTTTTTGTTCTAAAATAATACGCCTTTAATAAGGTTCTTCCATTGAATAGAAGTTATTGTAACCAAGATTTGTAAAATCAAGAAGCTTTTATACCCTAAATCCTATTTCGAAATAGTTTAAGAAAATGTTGTAAGGAATGACTCGGGCGTAAGTTTTAGTTAAATAAAATTCACAACCCTATGAAATTATTTGGATGTATTTAATTTTTAGATATATTAAAGTGCTATATTGTAGCACAGAACGATGTGAATTGTAGGATTGTTTTCTTTTTTAATCGTTTCAATGGTATTGCTTGGTTGTAAATTATCTCGAAAGGTATGCGTCGTTGCGTTACAGTCTGCTGTATAATATTGTAGAAAAGTTATTCAATATAAATTCACACTTATAATGCGAGTTTTTTTTTAATGTTTCGTATTTTATTCCTCTTTATTATAAGAGTCGTTAATATGTATAGTAATGGATAATTGATTAGTCTTAAATTATTTTTTTTGTTTTATTAACAAATAGGTGTGACAAATTCTTGCAATTACGTCGCCAACAAATAAATTATCAACTCTTTCGGTGAAATCTACCTATAAAAAATTGTTAAAACTAGGGGCGGTGTCTCATTTGGAGCATTCGTCGGTATTATAACAGTTCAAGTTCGAATATCAATGAAGCAATTTGTAAAATTACACCCGAGAGAGAGTAGAATCGAGCATTAAAGTCTTAAAACTTTGACTCAGGCAAATGCTCAAACTGAAATCCTAGATAGTCACATCACGGGCAGATGCTGTCGATGAAGCACCGCCTTAAGTTAATCTTTAAAACTCCTCACTCAAGTTGAAAATTGTAGGTGACTCCATAAATTCCACAAGGCCTGCTTCGGTATGTGTACATTGAATTAGTATTAGTAATAGTAATAGTATCCAGTATCCTATTTTAGAATAAATTTTGCAAGTAAAATTTATATTAAGTTTGCTTTGTTATACATTTTTAAATTGAATTAAAAAAATATATAAATGGAACAATTTTAACAAACATTAGTATTGATATGGATATTTATTTTATATTTATGTTGAAATTGGTAAAAAACAAATTTCGTAAAACCGCACGATAAAAAAATATTTAACGAGCTTGATATTAATAGTAATTAATAAAACATATCATCTATGATCCAAGCTAGATACATCATAATTTTCCCTAGTTTATTCTTAAACGTCTGTTTAAGTTTTCTCCACTTGCAGCGAGTTTTAAGACCTTTGTACATTAGCTTACATCTTGTAGCTTTCAACTTTTTAAAGCTAGAAAGTCTTCATCATTTATAATCTATTGACAAAGAATGATCAGTCAATTCTTATATTGTTGATTGTTCATTCAAATGTTTTTTTTTCTGAGCCGTTGTGAGAAGACCCAGCAGTGACGTCATCGCAGCGAGGTGGAAGTATAATTTGTAGTTCTTCATAGAGTGGGATTTCATCCTCGGGAATGGGGTCAGCTAAAATAGGTGTGGCGCAGTCATCGTTTGCAGAAGCATTGCTGTAAAAAATAATAATTTTTGAATTAAATACTTACATATAAACTACCAAAAGGCACGAGGTCAAGATAGCACTCAACATGCTAATAATCAGTGTCTATGTTTTTTCCCATATATAAATTTTTAATATGATTTGGCAAGGTAACGAATAATTTGTACATAAAACAAAACACGTTCTATACTGTTTTTACTTAAATAACGCTTGTTTCCTATTTTTCTACTTTCCTCAGACGCTACGTATCTATGTAATCATAGATGAATTAAATATATAATGTGATTGAGTTCGACATTATATATCAAATTTGAATACTAGTATTGTAGCTTACTCCAGTTGATCACCAGCTTTGGCTCCAGCTAGAACGGAGGTATATAGTCTCGCACGCGCTCCATGGAGTCGCATACCGGCCGGTACATCATCCGCACAAGATCTTGTCTCTGGGATTGGATGTAGATTACCTCCTGCGAAAACCAATACACTTTACACGATATAACTATTTCAAAGTTTTATAATTGTGACAATAATGAATGAATGGCTGTTTCAAATAACTAAAATTGTACATGGAAAATGGTTAAAAAAAAAAATATATATATCCCGCTGAGTTTTTTTCGCCAGTTCTTCTCAGGTCCGAGGTGCTAAATTCCGAACCGGTGGTAGATTTTTGACAATCAATAAGCAAGTGTAAACACTTCTATATTGAATAAAGATTTTTGACTTTGACTTTGAAAATAGTGCCCCATCTGCACTTAACATCTTAGTTGACGGCGCATTGCAAGTAATACTAAGTATTTGTAAATGTTCCAGTGTGGTGACTCTCTGGTGAACTAAGTATTTGCTCGTCATTTTTCTATTACAAATTAAAGCACAAATTATAGTATTTGTGATATTGTAGATTTAAATGCCTAAACCGACACTTAATTCAACCATTGGACAAAAATTGCAACGATACTCATTAGTTTATTCGCATTTTTATTTTGCTGTCTCCTGATGTTTTCGACCATCATGGCGAGCCGATTTAATTCTTAACTAAACTCCTAATTAAAGCAATCGTAGGGAATGATGTACTTGGTGGTAGGGCTTTGTGTAACCCCGTCTGGGTAGGTACCATCCACTTATCAGATATTCTACCGTCAAACATTATAACTCATTACTGTTGTGTTCCTTTTTGAAGGGTGAATGAGCCAGTGTAACTACAGACACAAGGGATATAACCTCTTAGTTCCCAAGGTTGATGGCGCATTGGCGATGTAAGGATTGGTGACCACTTATAATCAGGTGTGAGATTCCTTCGTCTGCCTACCTATATCATAAAAATAAACAACTATGTGTCATATTTAGGTATACGAAAAACTTAAAATACTATTATGAGTAGGTACGTACGTTTTACGTAAGTAATTGCCTATTTAATTATAATAAAATGTTTTACCTTCTTCTAAATTGGTTTTATCTCGAACTTTTCTTGATCGATCGTTTTCATCTGGAGGTAAAACCATGAAGGTTTCTTTTGGGGTTTCTGTAATGAATATTTAATATACTTAAACTTGCTCATAACCGCGGCTTTCCTTGGGTAGATTTTTTTTTGTCACTACGTTTTAATGAATTTATCTTACACAAATGAATCATGAAGTTTCTTCAATCGATTACTGGTTATTCTCGATGGATTTAATTTGATTTAATAAATTAGTTTACTGAATCTCTTTATTTGTGTTATACAAGTTATACATCATCATCATCCCAATTTTACTTGGGGTCGGCGCAGCATGTCATGTTATACAAGTTATACAATTGAATTATTTTAAAAACTAATCTGGTAAGGAAAACAGACAATATTCTTCAATAATAAGATTCTCTAAAAGCTTATTTCTAAGTCATGAGGATCCAGTTTTCTATCGAATTTTAGTTATTTAACCAAAAAGCTTGTAATTATTTATTGCCTATATTAATTAGGTAGGTAGATAATATTTTTATCAGATAGGCCTCTTTTATTAATATAGATATATTTCTTACCTCTCTTCTTTCCACGCGTTGGGATATCCGCGTAGCCGCGAAACAATGACTCAAGTTCATCCGGTGTCATACGTCGGAGATACGGTACACGCTTTAGGTCGGGGCGGTGAAGTGATCGAAATGAGTTTCTGTGCTGTATAGGTATAAAACGTATTACATATAATAAAAGACATTGCTTTGTTTCTCTTTTGTTATAAAAGACAAAACGTTTATACAAAAGAATATACAAAAATATTCCTTAAAAGCTGATATACATACTATTAATAAGAAATAACAATAAATTTGTAACCCATACTTTACGTTTGTATACGGTAATATAATCAATTTACCAGTTACAAATTTTAAAAAGTTTATTCATGCTAAATTAATAAATAAGTCTTATTATTCAATAAAAGAATACTTTTTAGAAAAAAGCGCCCGGATACCATATAATACCTTAACAAGCCCCGGGGGCACTTGCATCCTTTCGCAAGCACAAGACATACTCAAACACTGGACCACGCTGTCATGTTTCACTGAAATAGCTGATAGGCCGGTACGAACCAAATCTTCGTTAATCTAAAGAGCAAATTCAAAGTTTAAAAGCTATTGATGTATTTATATCTCAAAAATAATGGAAAAATAATTACTTATAAAGTATTGACGTTTGAATTGAAATTTATTAAGTACTATATTTTTCTTCGAAGAAAATATAATACACAGCGACTAATTTAATTTATATAAAATAAAGGCTAATATATTTTCTTTATCGCTCAAAAAGATCTACAGAAAAATAGCAACTAGATTTTATAAAAAGTCTTTGTTTCGTTGGTCTTTCTTTTACATTTTGATCGACGGGTCCAATGTAACGGTGTGTTTTTGTTCGTCGCCTAAAATCGCTTAGTGAAGCCGGTAGATTAAATTCAGATCGCGTCAGTTTCCATTTATTTTCTGTGTTTGACAGGAAAGGCCGATTTCAAAGCACCCCGGCCTCTTTTTAGACCGTTGTTATTAATAGAAGGAAAGAACGATAAGAAAATGGGTTGGAATTTAGATAGATTCTGGCTTCTGCGCTTTTAAATACTCATGCACATTTAAAATTAGATACACATGTATGATATAACTTAATTGATGACAAAAATAATTTCCAGTAAATAATACTCAGCATTTACCTACAACGTATTTTTGCAAATTAAAATTACAAATTATTTGCTCCTTAATTCTAATTACAATTTTTTTAAAGATAAATAAAGGTACAAAACGCTAGGGGAGAACATCCAGCAAGTCCTCCGAATACTAACTGCTTGAAAGTAAAGAATAGAATAATTGATACTCCGATCCACATACTCGTCAACAATCCACATATGAGTAAAAATAATGAAGTTGACATTAAAACTTTTTGATACCTTAAACGATATTTTTATTTGCCTGCCTTACCTGCAACTCTTTCCCTTCACAACACGGCACAAGCTGCGGCATCACGACTGTCTCATCTTTAATCTTTTGTGCGCTATTTAAATCTATCTGCATATTATCTCCACTCGCGACCGGATTCATCACAAATATGGATGCATTTGACGACCGCTTCTCTTTCACTTCGATGTTATGCGAGGACGCATCTTTTAAGGATGTGTGCACGTTTCCAATATCTTTAACGGTTAGAATAGACGTCTGTTCGTGTAACAATTGCATTGTGGTTGGTTCTATTTATTTTTCTTGGGTTTGAGATTTTTTTTTGAGTGTTACGTTTTTTTACATGATCACTGAAATTTTAACACTGACAAGACGTTTCCATTTTTGAAATTTGTATTTTTTTAATTAGAATTTCGCACAGTCAAACCGTCAATTTTGTAAAAACTCATTAATAGTATCAATCAAATAACATAAAACAAACTTAGATTTTTTTTGCCTCATAAGTATAATAATAAAATCATTAAAATTCGGTAAAACCAGATTACCTAAACGCGTATAAGGTATAAGGGTACAGATACCAAATGAGGCGTACTTTATGTACCCATCGCCGTATCCACTCTTATTATGTGGTTAAGGGGCGCGTATCGAATGCGGATCACGTAGCGACACTTCAGTCAAAACACCCCTTAGGGTGAAAGTACTTCGGAGCTGGCAATGAATGCCCACTTAGGCTTTTTCTTGGCCAAGTCTATGTACATCGCTTCGAGTAATGTGTTATTGACTGACATGAAATTCGTTACTCGTTGTGGAAGGTGAAAAGTTAAAGTACATGCCAAATTAATTACATATAAAGTGTCTGTGTACGATTTATTCTGCCCACATTTTTAATAAATTAATTTAATTGAAACATATGAATCTATTTTTTTGATATTATTATGTGATTACGCTTCGATTTAATTTGATTATAATAATAGTTATCATGATAGTTTTTGCCATAGTGTAGCAATACAACTAAACTATTGTAAAGTTGGTACTTTAGTTAATAACGTGCGTTATGTTGGTTAAGCGTATTACTTTGCTATTAATTTGCTAATATCTGCCGCTTTGTTGATGAAATAACAATAAGATATGAAAAATTTTATATTCCCATAAGAGACTAGCCAACCGCACGGGGCATATTATAGTGCATGAGTGTGTACGCAGGTTCTCTCACGTTCATAATCCGATGGGACGGAAAATCCGACACGGCCGTCAAGAGTTTAGGGGCAAGGCCAAAAGCTTTACGTATTTTCTGGGGTAAAGGGATGTAAACACTGCCATAGTTAATAATATTGACTAATTAAACGAACTGATTAAATGAAGTAGAAGATTAGGTGATTTTGTCAATGAAGATAATATTGACAATATTACAAGCATCCAAAGATAATAAATGCTAACTATTTAAAACAATAGGTTACCACCGTTACCTTATTGGCAAAATAATTGCTAACTTTCGTAATTAAAATTGTCATCTTGTGTTGCCATGATAATATTATCTATTTAAGAATATTCGTATACTTGTAAAAGATCCTATGATCTTTTACAAGTATATCATGTATCACAGCTTACAAATTGCTTTGGGATGTTTTTATTTATTGTTTATTAGGAATTTAACAGCGGTTTATTATGACTATCAATAAATTAAACAAAGTCTTTAACATGTCTTTACGGTCAAAAGGGGATTAGACTATTACATACTTGTAAATACAGTTCAAAAACATTTAATATAGGCGTCAACAATAGCATTTGCGTTGTGAGTATGAATATTTACACTTTTGTTTTAAAAAATTAATGCGGCGCTCTGTTCGAAATTCCATCAGGATTTATTAATATTATTTTGCGAGGTGAGTAGATACGAGTCGAAATAAAACTATTGAGTAAAAAATTATATATACTTCATAATTTTTTTTAACATTAACATGTAAAACAATTAAAAAATCTAGAAAAGATATATAATCATATGAAAAGATAAACATACAATCAATTCGTCATTACAAACATCTCGAGATTTTAAACGTTTTTAAACAACGTATATAAAACAGAATTATTTAATTGCCTATTTTTTAGCCAGCTATAACTTGACCAGGAACATAGAAGTCCTTTTTTTCGTCGGACATGCTTGATCTCTGAAACAATAGTAGTAATATTTTTATATCAGTGCTAATATTATTCATTCGAAAGTAACTGTCTCTATGTTGAGTTAACACGGCTAAACTACTGAATTAAATTGAATGACTTTTTGTATGAAGCAAGCTGAAATCCCAAGGAAGGATATAGGCTACTTTTTTGTACCTACGATCCCCCCAACAGCGTAAGCGAAGACTAGTAGATTACAAATATTTAGGCGCATTAATGAATTCCCATTTTTAATTAAAGACCTAGCAAATTTTTCATTGATTTCAAACATAGTATAAAGTTCGATTTTTAAAATTTGACTTATAGCGATTTATATTTTAAATAAAGACACGACAAGACAATTGTCATAACAAACATATTTGTCAACTAATTACTCTTAGATAATGGAATACGCCAATAATTTTGTTTCCTAATTGCTACACGTCTAAAACTTTTGTTGGATAAACTTTCCTTCAACTTCGACGAGAGCTACAACAACAGCAAACTTTCCAAACACATTCAGAAATTTGCTAATGAATTTAATCAAATTCTACAAATGGATTTGGATAAAATCAATTTGATTCTATACGTCAAAATATTTGAATGTTGACAATTCCTTTGAGTTTAAACATTTGGTAACAATATTTAACTTCGAACTTTAATATTAATTTAGGTTTTATTAACGATCAAAATTTTTTTATTTATTAATAAGTTATTGCTTCTACGTGAGTTATAAAAATGCCTATGCTCATTAAGTTGTTCGTTTAGTTATTCTTTTATTTGGGTTTTATGTTATTTATGAGCCTTTCCCTTCAAATATAATTTCTAGCATCCTTGGTCAGCTTTATTTCGTTTGAACGTGAATATAAACGTTTAATATTCTTTGAAAATCACGCATGTTAACAAACCTTACCCAATTGTATTCCTAAACCTTCTCCTCAAAGGGAAGAAATTAAAAGTAAAAACAAAAAAATAATATCAATAATCTCTTGTGCCAGTTTCTTATAGATATAAAGGAGGAACCTATTATCAAATAACATTAAATATTCGTTACCATTTTCTGTTTCTCCTGTCTCATTTCGAGCAGCAACGACCGCAGTATCCTGTGCGCAAGGAACTCGGTTGTTCGTCTCACATCCGCACAGTCTGAATGTATACGGTTATCCACAACCGCTTCAGCCAATCCCTCCACCGCCTCACCCCATTCCACTACAAATATATAAGATTTGTTTGATGTTTATTATATCGTAATTATATATATCTTTTCAGTGAACAAAAAAGAAGTGTACGATTGAGTACTGAGTTATTTAATTTAAATATACTTACTCGAATGTCTCATGTGCGGTAGAGTAACTGTGCCCACTGTTATGTCCATACCGTTTTGTACCTTTTGAATGACGGATCGAGACATCAGTCTAGCTGCGACATTTATCATCTGTAGACAAACAACTTATGTAAATAAGTAATCTTTGTGGTGTAATTAACTCCAACCTTAGGAGGCTACTTTTGTACTTTCATACAATGTCTATAAACTCCAGGCACTAGAAAGTTCTATTAAATTTCTTCTTTATACATCAAAACCTTGTATAGCGTCGTTGCATTTTAATTTCTCAATGAAAATATTGTGGCAAAATTGATTCGTAGAGCTACGGTAGCCTGTAGCGTTTTAATGATTCACGAGCTACAAAGCTTTGCGAGGAAAAATGGAATGCCAAAGAAACTATAATAGCCTATTAAAATTTGCAACTTGTATCGCAGCGCATTTTCTTTCAATTAAGAAGAAGTCTTATTCTATTTTTCCTGTCCTTCTACTCTACTGAAGATTCTCCCGTGGAAATATCCATTAATCAGACTAATTCGGTTAAATCGTTTGAAATCATATAGTTAAAAAAGTAAATTGGACAATCTAAGAAAGATTTAGTGAATTCCTAAAAATTTCGAACGGAACAAAAATAATATCTTCAATATATTTGAGTTAAATATCTTAAAATGTATCCATTGAATTATTAATTTATTGACTAAAAAGGATGTTTTCAACTTTGTCTTGAACATGATCAATCATTAATTAAAAAAAATTATGCCAAAATAAAAAATACACAAAATAATTGAATGTAACCGCCAATACGATACAGAAACAAATAGAACAAGACCGATCGTTATCTCAGCTCCTGCTTAAAATTCCATACAAGTAAAATACCTCGAGCAATTTCCTTCTTTCAGGTAAGTAAGTCCCCACAGAAACCGGATCAGGCAAATCCTCCACGCGATCCGAGAAAGTAACTTCAGCTAGTTTCGTCTTGGATGGCTGGTGGAGGAAACATTTATGTCGTATAATTATACGTTGATATTTGAACTGCTTATAAAATATTTCTTAAATACTAATGTTTCGACATCAAACTCGTTAATAGAATGGATATTTTTAATTTACTTTATAGAAAATTGAGTAAGATCTATTTGAGTTTTTTGTGGAGGATGACTGATTTATTTTACTATCGGTGTATGTATCCTGTTTACTGATGATGTTCTATTGAATGGATTTTGGTAGCGGAGGCCGTAGAGAAGGGACGCCAAGTAAAATAGATCAGTAGCCGGATTAATGTCGTTACGTGCTTTTCCAGGCACAAGATTGAACCATTGTCAATATATATCCCGATCTTTTACTGAGAATTTCTTGACAGGAAAAATCTGTGACTTATTTATTCGATAATCAAGACAAGACAGTATTAGTGGTAGACAAGTATTGTTGATGGTTGGGTCACCAACCAAAACACATTTTCTAACGTAAAGCTGTTAATATTTTATTATTTTAGAAGGTTAAAAATATTTCCCGGCAATTAATATATTACTCTAAAAAATATATTTATAAAGTCAGATAGTACAATACTATTTTTGATTCTTCTTTGTATTTAAGAGAATCAAGAGATTCAATAACAAAATAAAATGAGTGGAAATGTGCCATTTCAAATATTGCTTCAATCTAAATATGCAGAGTACTCCAGCACGTACACTCCATTCTATTTGGAAAGGTCCTAAATGTAAACGATTTTTAGTCTCTTCAACTTCATCAAATACAATATTCGCAGAGAAAAAATAAAAAAATCTAATTATTTGTAATAAATATTCTAAAAGTATAACTGATATTTTATAATATAAAAATATATATTTTTAAGAAATAAAATTTTCATAATATAATAATAGTCTACGGGTTGGACTCTTTATATCAAGCTGAAACTTCACGAATATCTTCATTTTGACGAGACACTCAACTTTTTCTTTCTTCGAAAGTGGTAGAAAAAGTTTTGGTTTTATAAAAAACGTATCGATAAATGAAAAATTTTTTCCTACCAAATGGTTAGTTTGGATCACAGTTTCTCCCTCTCCCAAGTTTTTGAGATAACCACAAAATAAAATGTATGAATAAATATATAATTTATCTGTTCGACTCTCGGATACTGTCGACTGATATTTAATACATTATTAAAAAAAAAACTACATTAATATTGTCATACAACGAATGTGGTATTAAAAATATAATAAAGGTTTTATCACAGTTTGTAACCTATTTGTAGCAAAAGAGGTTTGCTACGAATATATATACGATACTATGATTTCGTTCCTAATTATTTTCATTACAATAAAATGTCTTACCACTGGCGTGGGTGGTCTGTCCTTTACACTCTTCATATCTATGTCGGTGGTGGTATCCGCAGCTATGTTGACAATTTCACCGAAGACTATAGAAGCACCACGTGCGTCCACATAATGACGTGCTAACTCCGCCGCTACTTGTTTCGACCAACGAGGCGTTTTTGTTGACCTAAGTGTTAGCAATATATCATATCAGTAAAAAGTAGTAAAATTGTTTATGTCTAAATCTCTTTGATAAGATGAGTATGATATATGCAGAAGTACTCTCGTGAATAAACAGTTAAATAAGACTCAAGAACTCAAAAGTATTCATTAATAAGTTTTTAAATTGTGATGCAATGTTAATTTATCCTTAGATATATCTGAGCCTTAATGGTAGAGATAGTATGGAAGGTCTAAAAAAATAGTCAGATATGACTAAACATCAACATTTCGGTTTTCTCTCAAAATAATCAGAAATTAATTGAAATAATATGAAGAGAAAGATTGCACGGGGCGAAAGTTTAAGGGATTTTAAAAACAATTTAAAATTGATCCTGGAAATGGAAATGTTGTGCTTATACTTATAGTTTAAGGCTTTTGCTCAGAAGTGTGACAGTTAAAAGACATATATCTGACTTCAAATTGTTTGGAAATATCTATGAGATTTTTATAAATGAAAGCCCTTGCATACCTCTTCTTCGAAGATGACGGTCGTATGTTTTGAAAGAATATCTGAGCAGCTCTCGAGCGTACCATTCGTTGAATATCACGTAGGAGTATATTCACGCGTCTTCTAGCGAATTCGATGACTGCGCTTTCAAGCATCTAAATACATACATATAAATATTATTCAACATTATATTAAATACGCTTTTTTAAATTTATAACTACTGAATCTTTTATTTTTAAAGTCTTTCCAATCGCAACAGGTCTATGCTAAGCGAAAAATGTTTGCCCAACCTTTACTACGTTATGGATGTACTTACCTCATCCAGTAATTTAATAGGTGCTGTTGGTAGAACTGTCTCCAAATCCATGCGAGCCCGAGCCTGTCCGAGGGTCATCAGCGCATCTCCTTGAGTGGATACAGCCGATGACATCGCTTCAACCGCTAAACGTTGGGCTAGCTCAGGACTCATTCCTTTCGCACCACGTTTTGACTGAAATAAAAGTTTAGATAGGCTTAAAATATCTTAAAGAGAAACATTAAATGAACTCTGATTAGGGTTCATTTAAGAGAAAATCTTCGAAAATAGACGATTCATTAGCAAGACTACATATTTATTATATAATGGTGATTTGTACGTATGTACAGTTTTATCACCAGAAATATAACGAGGTCGTCAACTGTGACTGTATATTACCTTTTCAAATTCAATGCCCATTTTCCTAACAAGCTGCGCCGCTTTCGCAGTACCGCCGTGCATCAATTTGAAATTCGCGAGGCGAATACGTTGAAGCTCCAAGTCTGTATTATATGCGTATATTTCTGCTTTCCTACAAACGAAATTTTAACTATGAATGGAAATTGGTTGCACAATTACGATGTAGTAACAGCCTGTACATATTGCACTCCTTTTAAGAGAAGGTTGTAAGCTTATTCCGCTGCGCTGCTCCAATGTTCATTGGTGGGTTAAAAAATAGCAAATATACGTCGTACTCATGTATGTGTCCTCGCGATAGTTGCCTTCACCGCCTAGCGTGAGATGAATTACAACCAAATTAAATATATAAAAAAATCATTCCTGTTTGCCTGGGTCAGAAAGGTCGTTCTAACTTGGCCATCCTCTGCTCTCTTATAGTGTGATCCTTTTAAAAGGAATCAATGTTCGTATTAATAAATAAATGATTACTTGGCTCTCCTTGTCGCAGCGGCTTTCATGTCATCTGTGTATAGCTTTAGGAGCATGGATTCTTCTTGAATTTTTTGATTTTGAGCGTCGACTCGTGCTTGCCACTTATTATTCGCCTATAAAAAATATAATGTGACGACCTCCGTGGTCGAGTTATGTATATGCTGTCTTGGGTCTGGGTGTTTGCGGTACCGTCGTTACTAATGATTTTGCATAACACAAGTACTTTAGCTACTTATATTGGGATCAGAGTAAAATGAGATCACCTCGGACCTTAGAAGAACTGGCGAAAGAAACTCAGCGGGATATTTGTTTTAGATATTATATTTGAGCTGATTTAAAATTAAATTTAATCTATTTGGAACACATTCCAAACTATAATTTGTCAAATGATTATTGCAAAACAATTGGTTGGTTTTGTAAAAATATAATATGATAGCAGATTTGCTATTTGCTTGAATGCTTGTGTGCTATATGTTCTGCGTACTTGTTTGGTTTCCTTTAAGATTGGCCGCAGTGATCGAAATCGGTCAGGGCGAAATTATCATCATGTGTAATGATATTATGATTTAAAATATGACTTTTAGGTGTGTGGCATTTTTTTATTGTTTTAAACCCTTGCCGACATTTTTCTGATTAGTTCCACTTCTCCATTACAAGTTTTTACCAACTATAATATTCCTACCTCATCTTCCAATCGTTTCTGTTTCGCCTCCCTTTCTTGTTTTAACCTGTTTAATCTCTTCTTCTCGTTAGTTCTCCATTGCCGCACCATCGTGATCTTTCGTCGGAGTTCCATTTCAGCCGCAGCTTGCACTCTTTGCTTGATACGATTTTGTTTCTCGTGCGCCCGCGCGGCACGTTCTTTGCGCTGTTTTTCATTGAACTCCGCCAAATATTTCATTCTGGCTTGTATCTTCTTTTCTTGTTCCTTTGCTCTGAAAATATATTATTTAAGTAGACTGTTACTATAATAGAGAAAAAGATATATTTTTTAACTAGTGTGAACATTGCATTATTTTATTATACACAGAAATAATTACGTTTGTAGTCAAATAAAATGTTATGAACATAAAGGTAATGTGTGTGTTACAATTCATTTATTTATAATATGTTTTAATCTAGTTCAGACATTAAATTTATGTATGTCAAGTCAATAGTCTACATTTATAATAATAATAGATACTAAAACCTTTCCTGTAACGCGCTGTATCTTTTTTATAAGTTCAATTCGATTTGTACTTTTTTAAGACAGCTATTAAAAAAAACTTCTACAATAGATTACCAGACCCTTCGTTTAACTTACGCAATGTAATTTTCAATAGAATTAAGTAAACATTGAGAAAACTCCCAAACACATAAATAAATCAGGTGCACGACGCACTTGTAAAGTATCTCGTATTACATGAATAATTTCAACTCAGTACCTATAGTGTCTACTCTTGGCTTCGTCACGATCCGTTGCCTTCTTTTAATTAAAACTTGAGAGCTCAGTCGCTTTGATTTACGTACGTTATTCGCAGATGAGAGCTCAAAAAAAAAACGGAGAAAGCTAGCTACGGCTGGATTTTCAACTATAGATTTAAAAGACTAGTTTATTAATCGCAATATTCATTAATTTGTTTTTAATTTTAAAATTCATAATTCTAAAACTATTCAACATCAAAGCAGTACACGGAAAGTAACACTGCAGACCTGAGAAGAACTGGCCAAAGAATCCAGAGAGATATTGTTTCTTTTATTTCATAAATTTATTTTTATGATATATATTTTTTGAATGGCCTGGAGACCATTGTTGCGATTCCTAAGAGGTGCTTTAATTTATAAAATTGTTAATGCTAATAATAACCGTAAGCAGATAAACTTCTTTGACGGCTTTTTGAAACTTTCCATTGATTATTTTTATTCAGTCTAAATGGCCAGCTAAAATATATTGAACTGAATTTCATAAGTCTTTCGTTATAAACATCTCGACATTGGTTATTAATGAATTTCGAATGTTTACCGACCGTTCAAACTGTTTACAAATAACAGATCAACAATCACGAATCAGACTTCACAAACATTGGATGCAAATTGTCAAACATTGTAGCCAACTCTATCTACATAGTATTGCGAGTCTATACTCGATTGTAGCGCCGACGGCGCTTGACGAATGACTCGGTTAAATGGGTTATGCAAATGTGCACCGAGTTTACAAGTTTCGTGAAAGCTTTAAGTCTAGATTGCGCAACACAAGTTGGGACTATCAAGATACATTTGAATATTAATTTCTAAGAAAATCAAGGTAATTACTTAGCGTTTATGTTTTACGGAAGAAGTAAAATATGAATCGAGATAAAACACTGTAGATAACTAATAAGATTGCACAAGAGATACGAATATGATGGAATCGAGCTGGCTCAGAGGATGAAACGCGTGAATATTAACTGAAGATTAGTGAATCAAGGCCCGATAAGAGCTATTCTTATTATGTGCTAAATTTGTGCTTATATACTTTTTAGAGTTGCGCTGGCTCAGAGGGTTGAAAACATGGATCTTAATAGAAGATCGTAAGTTTAAATCATTTAGCTTGAGTTCGGCGCAGAAGAAAAACATCGAGAGGAAAAATGCATGCATCGGGTGAAATACTGCCCAATATATAACTAACCGGTATCGGACCATCAGGGTGGAGTAATCCCCTTCTCTTACAAGTATGAAAGGTTCAGCCCCAGTGCCCAGTTGTGGGACATTTACAAGTTCTTGCTCACTTGTTTACACTTTTCTAGTGAACGCGCTTATGAGAAATTCAAAAGCTCTTTGTGTTTGTTGCGACGAAATTTGTATTACATTCTTTGTAGCTATGCTTGCTTGAAATTTCTTGAAAATTCACTTGCGTTTATTTCTGTGCTGTTTCCGGTACGAGCAATATTAGGGTATGCGCGCACTACAAAATGTATTCGTTGCGACTTTTAAAGTGCGGATAAAAATCGCAAACGACAATAAGTCCTACGCGCACCACGATTTATTATCGCCTGCGAAATAAGGGCCAAAAACTCGCTGTGGCACCGCGGACGAGAGTGTACATCGAAACATAGGCTTAAAAAAGAAAATAACCATTATATATTACATAATTTTACGTAAAATAATTTTGAATAAGAATTAGAAGATAACTAAACGGTACTGGGTCCATCCTTTGTCAGTATTAAGACCTTCTAAAGGATTTTTTTACGTACTGTACAACGATCTTTGTCAAAAAGATAAAAAAAATTATAATCCAATATCTTTATATCCAATAGCTTTATAGGGTACAAAATATACACACGAACACGCATCTGCTATTTTAAATCGCAAACGATTTATTTTCGCAGCGCGCGGATCGTAGATGTATTTGATCGTACATTTCTGTTGTTCACAGATTGACGATTTTTTTACGCAACGATTTTTTTTCAAAGTGCGCGCTTAGCCTTAGTTTCCAATAAATAAATACAAAGTAAGACGTATTTCATTGTCCTTAAAGTTCTGAAGTATAATAACTAAAACGTTTATCTCTTCGATACAAATATATAAAGTATTTAATATGTGTCTGTGATATTCAATGACTTTGTGTGTTCCTTATCAAAAAAATATTATTTCATAAAAAAAAATATGTTTTTAAAATAGAAATCTGCACAAATAAATCATTTTGTAGGTAATGGACTTATTTCTTTTGTGTAATAAACTAAATAAAATAAATCTATCTCTGTTCTATATTTAAAATTATCATTATTGGTACTGATTAATACAAACCGACACAATAATTGAGACGATATCAACGAGATATCAAATATAAAAAGGTCATATAACCAGTATGTAACCTTTGATAAAATGAGAAGCGGAGATTTTGCTTGTCGCCGTTTTGTTTTGTGGTATATAAACATAAAAAGCTTGCAAGTGTACCTTGCAGTTGTTTTATACTGTTCCGTTTTTTTGCGACAACTTAACACCACAGAATGGATTTCCATAATAAAAAGTTGCTTGTAGCCAGCGCACTATGTTGGCGACACGAAGCCGAATTTTTGGAACAATTTCAAACACTAAGTAGATATAATATTATCATAAGTGATTATTCGAACTACTCTCCGAAGACAACCGATAAAAGCCTTATGAATTCGAGGGTAGAGCTTACACCGAGTTAAAAACAAACAGATTTTCGTGTAATGATATTTCCTAGGATATATAATTAACGGCTCCTTTTTGAAGGAGTAGACTGGGTATAAAAAAATTCTTAATACATCATCTATATTTCGAAGAAACATTTCAAATTATGAAGCTTAAAATCTTCTTTTTTTTATAAGAAAAATAAATCCGTTACGGTCCGCTTTGCTAGTTAAGGTTTGTAAGTGTGTAAATATATGTGTATATAGGTACGTCATGAATAGATATAATATCAGTTATGCCTTGAAATATAATATTTTTTATATATTGATAAAATATACAATTTATTTTAAACAGCATTCACGATATTATATAATAACATAATACTTTGATTTTCACTTATTACGCGTAAAAGAAAATTTATAATATATTCAATTAAGGGATTACCTTTTTTTCAAACGATGTCGGTATAATTTCTATTAAAAGAGTAATGATATCATCCATCACTGATTCACGTTATTACGATAAGGCTTACACGATAGTGAACATTAATTTGATATCCGGAGCCTGTCTGATGAATGGTCCGATAATTCAAGTTATTGAAAACCGCATTTTTCCATTAGGGGTTATGGAATTCTAAAAGGGGACTTTTTGCTTTCCTTCCGCTTTCGGGAAAATGTTTCTAGATTTGAATAAAATGTCTAAAATGAACTCAGAATATTTTGCTTAAATCTATTATCAATTTTAATATATTCATTCAAAATAGTTAATTTATAAACAGTTCTCTAAAACGAAGACAAGACCTATAAATTTAAAGTTAGTATCACATAAGTTTTTTTACAAATAAAGTAGGTGACACACTTTTACCTAAGCTTTAACAGATATAGTGGTATAGTCAGTACAGTCGTTTGGCGCTTAAATCTTTTTCAGTTATCTGAAAAGTTTTCCGGGAGCTTTGAAACCGGAGCCGTAATGGCTCAGTGATTAGAAGACATGAATCTTTACCTATAATTCCGAGCAATCCTTGCAAGAACTACGGGATTGTCAGGTGCAACAATAATCGTCATATTTCAACCAAATTACAAAACCTTTAATTAATTTAACACCGAAACATTCCACATGAATCCGCCCTTTGGTGAAAATCGTATGATATTTTTTTTTTAGTTTATCGTGTTTAAACAGTTTGAGCAGCATATGTGGCGAAGAACTTTTATTTATTTTATTTTATATTTTTTTATGACCTTTTTTTACGCCCATAGACAATGGCGCTGTAAGAAATATTAACCATTCCTTACATCGCCGATGTGCCACCAACCTAGGGAACTAAGGTGTTATGTCCCTTATGCCTGTATTTACACTGGCTCACTCACCCTTCAAACCGGTACACAACAATACTCAATACTGTCGTTTGGCGGTAGAATGTCTGATGAGTAGATGGTACCTACCCAGACGGGCTTGCACAAAGCCCTACCACCAAGAAATTATATTTTATTTTAATTTTTTTTTTTAATAATTTCAGTGCTGAAGAGAAAAAGCATGTTTTTGGACAATATTTTATGAAATGTATATTTAGATAGGTAAGAAGCAACACTTTTTTCGTAACTTTAACACTTTCGATCATTTTCAAGGATACATAAATATTTATATATTATACCGACAACGCGCAATCATATTTTTGTCGACTTTTCAAAAAAATCTAATAGACCCTCAGATAATAGAATCTCAGATAACGAAAAGCAATAAACTGTATCGGTTACATCGAACGTTATAAAAAAATATGTTAAGCAGTGCGTAAAAAAACCTTCGTAAGGTCAAAGGAAATGGGAGTTATTATCCGGTTATGGCGCCGAAAGGATGCGTATACCTTGATTTAAGCATAACAATATTTATACAGACTACAAGTCAAGCTGAACGTTCCTTGACAAATTGCTCTTTATAAAGTGAACTATCATCAAATACTCGTATATCGGGATAGAGTACCGAATGTTTTATAGTGAGCGAAAAAAAAAATCTACTAAAATATATCATGTATTTTTCGAAGACTTTTTGATACGAAAAATATCACCATGTTCTTAATGGAGCCCTAATGGGTTGCGTCAGTTTTTTTGTGTATCTACAAAATGTCCCGAGTCGAGTGTTCGTTACGATCGAGTGTTGAAGCGGTTTTTCCATACATTAGCCACAACCTTTGCTTCTTAGAAGAGGAAATTATACGGATAGATGTTTGTTTTGAAAATTTCGGTCGCAAATGCTTCTACTCCAACTGAAATCTTAACTTAGAATCCTTTCAGATTGTGTTTGCTTGGCATTTCGCTCCGACTAGATGAGTAGTTCAGCCTAACGTTGAAGATCTTAAGAAAGTAGATAGGAATTATATTAAAGACATAACAAAGAAGGTTGTTCAATACAATTTAGTACCCAATACACATAATATATGTAATTACAATCTATACATAAAATAAAATGTTAGTGTCTATTTGTAATATTCAAATAACCGCTTTTTACTAAATGCATATGTATGTAGACACGGTAAATATACCAAAATAACATTTTTTACAATTTTTCTTTGTCTGTCTGTCTGTTTGTTCCGGCTAATCTCTGGAACGGCTGGACCGATTTGGACGTAACTTTCACTGGCAGATAGCTGATGTAATAAGGAGATGTAACTAAGGCTACTTTTATTTTACAATTATATATAAAATAATAATAGAGTCACGCTGTAATGTCCAAATACTGTCCAGAACCGCGCGGAACCGTCACGTCGGATTCCTCCTATCAACGACTTAAAACTACAAAAGCTGTCCAATACATCATTAATAAGCTATAGAATTATATACGAACTGAACAATAACTATTTTGGTAAATTCAAACGCTCACAAAATCGCGGCTACTATTAGTTAAGAATAAAACATCAAACACGTTTTCACCTTTGTGTCATAATTCAGCTCGTGACCACAACGGATACATTTTTTGCACGGTTGTACGCCGCGAAGCGAACTTTACAATACGCAACACATATTTGTTGAAACAAATGGTATTTCTGAAGCGTCAAATGTGGTTTTGGCGTGAATTTGTACACGTTACAGCGTCAAAAATAATAAATAAAAGAGAAATTAACGCTTTATTTATCATGGTCAAGTTGCGAGGAGCGCAAAAACGCAACACCCTTTTACACACATTACAATGCCTTTGTTTGCACTTATTCAGGCATTGCTAAAAGTATATTTTAGTTAAAATTAATATTGTTGAACAAAAGAAAACTTACGACATATTGATAAAAATAAAATCTGACAATAAATGTTAGTACCGCCGTTACGAGGAAAACAAAAGTCGTTTGTTTTTCTCTTAAAAATATTAAAAGATATCTCGGTTTGAAATTGTTTTTTCAAATTGTCAGTACTTATAATACAAAAAAGAGCTCTAGTCAATCTTTATATAGTTTTAAAGAAAAAGTGGTTATCAAAGACTACAGGTGGATTTAGCACAAAGCCGTTCACTTAACCTCTTACAAAAGGCCTCTTTGTGAAAAATAAAACAAGTTTAATCGTGTTTATACCATTACAAGCCCGGGAGACCCGGGACAGGTAAATAAAAAAGTTTATATCGTAATACGTTTAACTCTATTTGTTTACGCGGCGAACGCCAATCGAGTTCTCAGATTTTTTTTGACATCTTCAACATTCATCGTCATATTTCAGCTAAATTACACACATTAATGAATTATACACCTCATGAATAACTTCTTTGGTGAAAACCGTTCAGTATTTTTTGAGATTATCCCGTTCAGACAGACGGACAAACATACGCGGTGGGAGGATTTAAAATATAGTAAAAATAGTGGGAGGACAAAACTAAAGTTTTGAATTTATTTTAGCATATAAACAAATTCAAAATATATACAAAATGCACTGAAGGAAATTTTATTGAGGAGCGTAAGAGTGTGCGTAAATACAAATGCCGTTGGGAATCGAATAGAACGAGAAAAACACCTATTCATACATAGGACCAAACTAGGCTTATCGAGGGAGCGTAATCTATCTAGATTGCTATTGAAAATATCTCCACAGAAAAATCAATAACATTTTATTGGCTCGACCATAGATTTGACCCCAGATCCTCGGTATCTGTGGTCTTATAAGCTAGCCTCTAGACCAATGAGGTAGCATAATATACTTAATATATTTTATACATAATACTACTCGTAATAATACTACTCTACTCGCTGTGTACTTAACTGCGTTTGCGCGGCGTTAAATTTTGATTATCCATGCTTGTTTCGTAAACATTTTGACTTCAAATACAAGTGGGTACAGTTTGCTAGATTGATGTCGTAACTGCTTCGCTATGTGTATATTCCTCGTAGTTTAAATTTATACAGCCTATAATCTTCCTCAATATTATTTTTAATACGATTTACCAATCATTCCATTCTTCGTAACAAAAAAAAAAACACCAATACATTTACTAAACAATACAAAAATATATACAAGACGTATAAATTAAATTATTTATAGGTGACTATTTATTTCATTTGAAAAAAAAGAGTAACTACAATCACTTTAATTGTATAACATGCGATTTTAGTACTATTTAAATACACAGTAATATTTTGTTTGGGCGATAAACAGGCTAATTAACGCCTTCTTTCCTTAGTTAAGGTAAGTGTGCTCAACTGTAGACTCCCCCCCCCACCATTATAATATAAAATATTGATTAAATGTAACTAAACATAAGCTAATTAATATGAAATGATAAAAAATAATTAAACGTATAGTAACTTTATACGGAGCGCATAGTTCCGAGTTCCGACAACTATCTCGCTCAAAGTGAAGTAAATACCAACATTATACATTCCGTTTCAGCTAATGTAAATTGGCATCGAAGGAATGGGAACACTGTATGAGAAAGTAGGGGAAATATATCAAGCGACTCTTACGTGCTAAAAGTATCTTGTCCAGTCAGCTGCAAGGCTTTAGTGTAAATATGCAGTTCTATTTATAGTTTAACGAGCATAACTTTGCGGAAGCCTCGTAGAATTCGATTCACTTTGATAATATGCTTGAGAGCGTAACTGAATATAGCTACGTATCGCTCGAATCTAATTTAGTCATGACACAGTTATCTTAATATTAAAAATGCAAGCGTGTTTGTGTGCAATTTTTATGTTACGTTATGTTTTGTCGATTAAATCGTGAAATGGAATACTTAAGAATGTATACCTTACGGACATCAAACGTTTTTAGACGTTGAACTAATTAAAGTGATCAATTAATTAATTGTTTTTTATAATCAGGTTAGATGGTACAAGTATCGATGTTTTTTTGTCAGAGGTGGCAAACGAGCATGGAAAGTGACTACCACCGCTCATGGACATCTGCAACACCGGGGGGCTTGCAGGTGCGTTGCCGGCCTTTCAGGAAAGAGTACGCTCTTTTCTTAAAGGTTCGATGTGTTATTGTTTATTTTATTGTATGTAAGTTGTCTTAATTTTATTTGTATTAAAAAAAAACGCTTAAAAATCTAATATATGCTTGAGCTTGGAGACATATATTGCTATGCTGATGATAGTACAGTGCATGGAAGTTACCACGGACGCGCAGTAGCTGGGCGAACGGAAACTGAGGATCTTGTTATTGAACTCGAAACGACGTTAGAACTCATTGCCAAATGGGGCTCTGATAATGTAGTGCTAAGAATCGCAGGTATGCGTTTCCACAGCGAAAAAGTCACCATTTTCCCTTACTTCATTCCTCTGTGGCACGCTAGGGATACAAAGCAAAATTGCCGACCTTAATCGCAAAATCTGTTGTAAAAAATGCAGGTAAAATCTTGCGTTGAGCTAGCACCTTTTGGGTGGCTGCGCTGAGTACTTAATACCGCTTAATTGGGACATCTTTCATCGTGCATGAAGAATTTCGGCAATTCTATTATTTTGTCGCACTGCCAAAAAATGGAATTCTTTACTAGCACTCGTATAACCCGGCTTCTTTCAAACGAGGCGTGAAGAGGCATCTTGCGGGCCGGCATGTCGAGGGCGACAAGTGCAGTTCATTCTTCCTGTCTGTAGACGGCTGTCTTCGCGTTTGGACTCCACTATCACTTACCATCAGGTTGAGTATATATATGTATATACTTACAGTCTCTTTTTCTCCGCCCACTCATCAGCATGTTCCTGTGCCACCTTTTCAAGATGCTCCCTCGCGCGCTCCGCTTTTGTGAAGATTTGTAATCGTCGTGCGACGTCCACATTTACACGTTTGAGGGTTAAGTCGTCACGAGCTCGCTCATCCTTATAAAACATTTTTATGTAATATTTCATAATATGAAGCAATTTAAAAGGTAGTATATGTGGTTGTAGTCATTAAAAACAAGAACGCATGTACTTCTCTGAGCGCTGCTGAGATCAGACAGCGCTGTTTAACTAGTGTTACTACAAGTGATTAATTTTCTGCAATCAATATGAGAGTTACTAGTACTATTGTTAATTAGCCTCATAATCTATAAAAGGCAAATTTTTTATTTACGAAATAATATAAACGCAAACGTTTTTGACGAATCATCTAATTTTAAACTTTTATTCCATCCTTACTTATGGAACTTTGTCTTATTCGCTTAGTGTTGTAATGTACAAAATTTATTTAAAAGGCCGGTAACCTAACTAGATGAAAATTAGATTCTTACCATCTCCTTCATCACCATATGGATTCGATCCATAAACTGGTTGTAGAGATACTTCCTGTAATGGTTAAATTCCTTCAAGGTGCAGACCGCTCTACCGTCTTTAGTACAATAACCTAGTAGTTTCATTCTGTTTCTTGCTGGTTTTTGCGCGAAATGATGAGCCAAGTGTGGGTCGTGTTCGGGAACGTAATCGTACGAAACATTGTAGCAATATGGATCCGACAAGTCGAATGTAGGACACGGCCCGCTGCCCAATCCAAGACGCCGTACCTAGGTGATATAAACATATTAACATATATAACATAATGTAAGATCATAAATGGTTCGATGTTATCTTATGTCACTTTATTTTTTTTTTATTCTGAATTTTATTTGTGTCATATGTCACTTTATACTTTTACTTCGCCGATTCTTCTCAGATCTTTGCCCTTGTTTTGTTTAATTTTATCTTAAAATCTCTTTTTTTTTAAATACGTTTTATATATTTTATATTATTGACACACAAAACAGATAAAGACATTCAAATACGAATAAAACACGAACATGAACAACATGATCTGCTGTCTAGTTTTCCGTCTTAGTATAATTTAATTATTTTATTAAGTTTATTATTTATATGTATAGTTAAAACAATATTAAATTTAATTTTGGAATATGTTCCATAAAAACTTAAATTTCACATTATAGCTATACTTATACAAAACAGCTTAAACAAATAGCAGCACAGGGCGAGTTAAGAGGTGAAAAAACTAGTTTTTTTTTTATAAAGCTCCTCATTAAACGTGGAAATGACACCCTTTCATTGCTCCCGAGTTTCGTATCTAGGCCATTATGGTAAGATTCATAGGCGACTTTACTATTTATTAAAAGAAAGAATTTTTCTATTGTTTTTATTCCGGATATTCTGATATTTTTCACAATGCGAAGTCATTGTATTGGTTCAAATTAAAAATCGTATTTTTTTATAGTCGTTGTATTTGTTTGTATCTTATTATTATATATATATTAATCGTCCGATTATGGTGAAATTCTTGGCTGAAAAAGAAAATATGTTTTTCTTTCTGTTTTTGCACTTCGATTTAATACGTGGGTAATGTATTATATTTATTATAGATGTGTAGAAACACAATAGATCGGGACTTATTCGATTTAATTTGGAATAGCAATTAATATCAAAGCTCTGTACAGTTTAATTCAGTTCACTGCCTCACAATGTCGTATTAATTTAACAGTGTTTGTTTTAGATGCTATACGTATTATGTGAATAGCCCGGCTCTCAAACGGAGTTTCATAACATTAATAGGTGGGAAACCATTATCAATTCGTTAAAATATAAATATGATAATTAAAAAATATTACCAAGAGCTAAAACTTATTATATATCATGATTTAAGAGTAGAAAAATAAAAGCAAAATATGTTTAATTTTTTTTTATTTACGGTTTTATATCCGTGACTTAGTGCTTGAGAATTACTGAAATCATTTCAGTAAAAAAAATGGTTACATTGGTATAATTCTTATGCCTAATTCAGTTAACTTAATATTTTGTATGTATATCCATACTAAAGTTTAATATAAGAAAAAAAACAGAAAAAAGAGGCTACTCAAATTTATTTTAATATATATAAATGTATCCTGACTAATTTTAAAAGAGAGTTTCTTTATTTGCTTACTAGCTAAACCTGCGGCTTTAACGGCACGAAACTTTACCTATATTTATATAGTACACAAACCATCACTCCCCCATTTTATCCCCTCAAGGACTAAATTATAAAAAACAGCTGTTCTTCCCCGGCACTCATACTATCTCCATATCAAATTTCATCTAAATAAGTTCAGCGGTTTAAGCGTGAAGATCTGTTACCTAAGAGACAGAGTTACTTTCGTATCTATAATATTAGTATTGATTACGCTTTTACGTCTAAATACTCAACCATCCACATATATTGTATACATATTGCCAAATGTACTTATAAGCTTATTCCTAGCAATTTATAAACTCTTCCAAATTCTTATAAAAATTAGATACACTGTTGATACAAAGCAAAGATGAATCGACAAAAGACCATTTAGTGGGAATTTCAACGGAAGTAGACTAAGTAACGTTAAAAGTGTCGCTAAAATTGGAGCAAGCGATCGAGTGTTTCTACACAAAGCGACCATCTTTTACCTTAATTGACTGACATTGTATTACAGACAACTTTTTCACCTTGATAAATATCTACGCCCAATATAATTAATGTAGCTTAGGGTGACTATACACGCCTATTTATAATTTAGGCGTTAGGCCTTCCCTCAGATATGTATTTAAGAAAACTGGGACGTTGAAAAAGAGTAACTACTGAGTTTCTTGCCGGTTCTTCTTGGTAGAATCTACATTCATTCGGTGGTAGATTTACTTTAAATAGTTTGTGAAATGATTCAAAAGTGCTTGTAAAAGTCTACTTGAATAAAGTATGTTTTGATTTGATTTGATTTGGCATTATCACAGTTGTATCATTGTATATTTGTGTTAATAATATATATCGTAGGTAGACGGGGTGAAAGGCTACCTGATGGTAAGTGATCATCACCGCTCCTTGACATCGGCACTGTATCACGATTGCGCTACCGTCTTTAGAATAAAGATGTTATGCCCTTCGTGTTAGTAGTTACACTGGCTCAGAACCCTTTAAAAGGGAAAATCAACAAGATTAAGTATTGCAGCTTGGTATTGCAATATATGATGAGTGGGTGATACCGTCTACAGAGAATACACAAAGTCACCAGGTATAAACGATACACAATAATTACTTACATTATTTACATTAGCAGCCTGTAAATTTCCCACTGCTGGACTAAGGCCTCCTCTCCCTTTGAGGGAAAGGTTTGGAGAATATTCCACCACGCTACTCCAATGCGGGTTGGCGGAATACACATGTGGCAGAATTTCGTTGAAATTAGACACATACAGGTTTCCTCACGATTTCCATCACCGCCGAGCACGAGATGTATTATAAACACAAATGAAGCACATGATAATTCAGTGGTGCTTGCCTGGATTTGAACCCGAAATTATTATATATATAAATTATATTATTAAGAAATTAAAGTTGATAAGTATAATTACAAAAAACGTCAGTCATCGTTAACTTCATTCTGATTATTATGAAAATGAAGGAAAAAATCATAACCAAATTTTATTTGTATACAACATATTTTTTTATTATGATACGACAGCAAACCAAAAACTCGTTAAATAATGATAAAATATATTTCATCCATTTATCGAAGTGATATTATGAGTATAAAAGAGTTTAAAATACTTCTTAATCTACTGACTCTTGTTTAAAAACTAGTTTTGCCTCCAGATATCATTGAAATTTTTAAAGTAAACGTGGAAGTATTATAGTCATGATTTCAATTACTTATTACTTGTTACTGTATCAGTTTGCGTATTTAAGTTAGTTCAATATAACATCTTTGTCACTAAATGGGCTATCTAACGTAAAAAGAGTTATTGAAATCGGATAAGTAGTTTATGGGATAAGAGCGATCAGACACAACACTCAAAACTTTTTAATATAAGCTAGCTGCTCTGAGCGGCCGTAACCTCGATAAATGCTCCGCCTCCGCGGCTTGTAGGGTGATTTTATCGTCTACAATCTCTCTCAATATATAAACTACTAGCAAAACCCGATAGAACTGCTTCTGTCTGTATTATATATTAAAATTTATATTATAATTATAGGAATTTATAAATAATCCGTACGTCATCGGCAGCGTGCGTAAGAAAAGCAGTCGTTCCACAGTTTTTCGTCGAACTTGTTAAATCAGAAAATTGTTCTCAACGAGAAGTATTTTTACTTCAATGGGATAATATAAATCAGAAGGTTGAATTTAAATAATAATGAAAGAATCCAAAATCGGATGACTAGCTTCAGAGATTACATATGTACAAACTCTACTCGTAGTCCTAATATTCACTCTTTCAAACAAAATCTTTAGCTTTGTATAATAGCAACATATATATACTTATATATTAATTTAAATAATGTTAATTCTCTATTCTTAAACGTATTTCAGTTTGAAATGTTCCATTCCTCATGCTTTACAATACTGGAATTACTTGCTTTAGTCATCGTTGAATTTAAATGTTAAATTTCGCTTAACATTTAACCCCAGTATTGGATACAAGCCAAATGTGTCTGTGTATGCTTTACGTTTTGAGGCTTAAATATACTTATACTATGGGGTATTTACACGTTGATAATTTAATGGTATTATGATTAATGTGTGGGGTAATCCTTTGATGTAAATAATGAAATGAATAGCATTATATACCAGCGATAAGCTAGCATGTATAATGAACATTAAACATATACCAATTAGTAAGTAATTAGCGATTACTTATTCATTAATTTACATAAATAAATTATATTATGTTAATTATTTAAAATTATTATTTTTTGTCGTTGTGTCCGTTCGGCAGTGTATTATAGTTATTTCTAAAAGGCAGCACTAATGTAAACTAGCGGAATGAGATCAGGTGGATGGTTAGGTTGCTTGTGTGTATATATGGTATCTTATGTATGAAAATAGGTTATTATTTCGCTCTTAAAAAATTCACCTATTGTCTCATTGGCTTAAAATCGTTACTTGGTGGGACATTGTGAAACCCCATCTGGGTAGTCCCACTCATCGGATATTCTACCGTCAAACAGCTGTACTCATTATTTTTGTATTTTATTTTGAAGGATGAGTGAGTCGGTGTAATTGCACATGGGACGTAAAATCTTAGTTCCCAAGGTTGGTGGCGCACTGGCGATGTAAGGAATGGTTGATATTTCTTACAGCACCTTTGTCAATGGGTGGTGGTGAGCACTTACCATCAGGTGGCCTATTTGCTCGTCCGCCAAAGTATATAATAAAAAATTAAAAACAATAGTGCCCAAGAGAGGATTGAATTTGCGAATTTCATATCCATCCCATACCCGTTGACCTATAAATATTTTCGTCGTTTTCATAAATAATAAATGATGCTTAATAATTTTCTATGTGAATGTATTTTGAAAGGCATTGAAATTTGCATTTTAAACATTCAAAACGCGGTAAGTCGATGTAAGAAGATTAATGATCAGAACTCCTTTGTAACAGCTGTATAAACATGTTTTATACTTCAAACACAGAGGATTATTTTTTCTATTGAAGTATTTATTTGTGGTAAATCGTTTAAATACATATACTTGGGTTAGTGTATTATTGGCTTCTTGTAATATAGAACACAATATACTAGGCTCTTACGTATACTTTTGATACGTCATTTTACATTTAATAATGGTGAGGAGTGTAGATTTCGTCAAAAAGAACCGGCAAATACGTTGTGTAAGGCAAATATATAACTAGCTATCCGCCCTGGCTTTGCACGGGTACAATGCTGCCCCTATATATAATACAGAATGTCTTACAACGTTCACAGTTTTTCAGATATAAGACAATACAACCCGCTATGTCCTTGCATTTTAAATCTGTAATATCTTCGAAAATTTTGCTGTAAAGGGCCACATTAATCTATATTAAATGCACAATGTATTTTTTGTACTAACTTAATTGGATAAGATTGAACGGTATTTTGCTTTAAATCGCTTCGAAAATAAACCCTTATTTCACATAAAAATTAAAAGATAAAAAATCTATCTCGTAGGGTTCAGCCAGCGTTTGCAATGTAAACGCAAAAAAATGTTTTTATTTACGACATCACTTTAGAAACCTTTAAAATTCATTGTTTCTCTACCATATAGTGCAAGTATTATACATATAAACCTTACTCTTGAATCAATCTGTCTATTAAAAAAAAACACATCAAAATCCGTTATGTAATTTTAAAGATCTAAGTATACATAGGGACAGACTGCGGTAAGCGACTTTGTTTTATACTATGTAATGATGAATTTCAACTGTGTATTAATGTTTATGTTATTTGTTCCAGGTATGTATCATTTGGATTGAGATGTCCCTGCGTTTTAAATCTGTAATATCTTCATTCATTTAAATGACATGCTGTGACGGGCCAAATTGATCTATATTAAATTCACAATGTATTTCAGGTACTTAATTGGATACGGATTGATGCTGTATTACTTAAACCGCTTCGAAAATAAGCCATTATTTCTCGTAAAAAGTAGAGGAATAAAAAATACTTATTGTAGGTTATTCCTAAGAGATAGACATATACCATCATACATACTTTTTTGAAGACCTTTTTAAGGTGTACAATAGTAGTAGTACATTATTTTGATCTATTTCGTAGGGTTATGCCAGCATTTGCAATGTAAGCACAAAAAATGTGTTTATTTACATCACTTTAGAAACCTTTAAAATTATTAGTGTTTCTCAACTATATTGTGCATGTATTATACATATAAACCTTCCCCTTGAATTAATCTATCTATTACAAAAACCGCATCAAAATCCGTTCTGTAATTTTAAAGATCTAAGCATAAATAGGGACAGAAAGCGGTAAGCGACTTTGTTTTATATTATTGAATGATAAATGTATGTACAAAATACAATCTTATTGCTTGAAGAGCAGTCTTTTGCGTGTACAAAAGTTCATTTACATTTACACGTATAAAATATTTGTATTTATATTTTTTATACACTTGTACACACAAAAATATCTGGAAGAGACACGTACATATATATAGACTGCTCTATATATACATTACTTTTTATATTATTTTATTTTTAACCTTAAAATTTAACCCTTATATTTTTTCGTAGGGAGCTTGTCGGTTCTAGTATTTTTTATTTTTATGTCCGTAGGCAAACAGTATATTATTGATTATAAATGTGTATATAGGTATATGTCGGATTATCAGAAGGGCCTTTAAAGTGTTCTTGGCTGTTATCCACGATGGTGGGCATAATAATGGCGGAATATCAAAAATAAAGATATGTTGTTATTGTTCAGTACACTGTTATTTAATTTCCTTGTATTTTCCAGGTTGATTTCTTAAGAGCCAATAGATTAGAAAGTATCTGCCTCGTGCGACGGTGAAAAGTTGAGTTGAGTCAGCTGTCAGCACGTTTTTCGACACACTACCCTACTCGGGACTACCCGCTCTTAACATAAATATTATATTACAAATAAACAATTTGTTATCACGAAAAACACAATAATTACCAGACTAGACAAACAATTAATCACAAACAATGATTAATACTCAATCTCCCTCTGAAATTATCAACGCGACGTCATATATAATAAGCTACACGAAATAATGCGTTGAATTTATCATATGAAGAAAATGTAAGTACTCGAACTAATTGATACAAGAGAATTGCACATACGTACATAATTAGTACCTCATCTCACAGTGGCTAAATTATGACAATACTGACTACAGATCACGAGAATGCTGCGTTCACGACCGGGAAATGCCAATAAAATAAAATAGGTATTTTGTAACTAGAAATTCTCTGTCGCGAACTTGAAGGTTGTTCTAGTGCCTTGGAAATCACATAGAGTCGAGTCAGCTTGCCGTCCCATCCGATATTGAGAGTAAGTGATGGTTGAAATTAGTAGTTTTCCCTCATAGTATAATGAAAAAGTAATGTTAAGTAAAATAGTAAAATTTCAAAGATACGCTCTGTAATGTACACAGATCTGTAATAACATAATTAGTATTATTAATATATATTATCTGTGTATTTATGTATCTGTCATCTTGAGTGACACATATCGCGGAAAGCGCGGGAAAATAAGATACGGTGTGTGTGCACAGCGAGCTGATATTTAAATATAATATCTATTTAATGTAATATTTAAATCGACCTTATATGTGAACATTACCCATCCCACAATTATATTCACGAATTAAGACCATGAAAATCGGAAGAGCTTTTTCACATTTTAATCTGCGATCTAAGGAAAATCCATGTACTCTATCTACTGGGCCATCTTGGCTCGGCTCTGAGGTTAGCGGTTGGTTTATTTTTAAATTTCTTATTGCATTAAACATCGACTTAGTCGCTTTGGCCGTTTAAATATTACACATGTACAGAGTACAAATAGATTGGCAGAATAGCAAAAAAGCTACCTAGAGGTAAGTGGTGTTCATAGATATCGACACTGTACAAAATATTATCCCTTACATCGACAAAGCGACATAAACTTTTTGAACGATGTTATCTTGTGTTTGTAGTCTTACTGGCTCAAACACGCTTCAAACCAAAATACAACAATACTAATATTGGTATTTGGTGGAAGAACATAACGTAATGAGAGGTTGGTATCTACCCAATCTTGCTCAAAGCCCCACCACCAAGGGAAAGTAATGAAAACTTTTATCAATACAAATTACTTCTGTAGAGAAATAGGTATTTTGATAGCGAACTCGTTTCGGAGGTAAATAATTTTATATAAACAGTTACTTTGATATTTCACTCATTCAAATATTTAAAAGGCAATATTTATTTGACTGAATTAAAAAATAAAATGGTATTAAAAGTAAATATTGGATGTATCGGTTTTCCTCTCAGTGCGGGCGATTGAAATAAAAATTAATTGAAATTAGACATGGATAGGTATTAAGGGTGTACATTTCTTACTTGGGAACTGATTTTGATGATTCTTACGGGATCAGGTTCAGCTCTCATATCAACCACAATAGTATTGAACAAATAGTTTTAATTTAATAAAATTATTGGATTTAGTTTATTATTGGAAACATATATTTATAAAAGGAATTATAAAACAATATTTTGAATAAAGCAAGGACATCATCGAAGACGAATTTATCTAGTATGATGTAGAATTTTCTATAAACGAAACTAACTTACCTTGAACCCAATATCTAAGTAACATTAATATGTAATTGTTATAATGTTCAATAATAAAACCTGTGCTTTTTGCCTATAAATAATATAAAAAGAAACATTATATTTTATAGTGATATTATACTTGCAATATGTAGTAACATTAAACGGTGGTTTGACTTTGTGCTCGTCTAAGTCGGTTCCGGTTTGGAGGGTGGGTGAATGTATATAATTACAGGCAAGAGTCAAGGTTAGCAGTGTAAAATATCTTATTATACTAGTTGACGCCAGCGGCTTTGCGATTTAGGGGTTAGTTGTTAAGTGTTAGGTATAAAAAGTAGCCCAAGTCCTTTCTTAGTAAGTTAGTAAAGAATGACTATAAATAATACCTTACCGTGAATTAAAAAAAAATACTTTAGACAAATTATTCAACCATGGTATTTTTTATAAAATTTTCTTAATTTATATTATTTTTTGTAAGTATATCATCAACAATAAAAATGTTTTTCAAACATCCAATTAAAATAATTTCTTTCAATAATCTTATGATTCAATAATATATAGAATTTCAATATAATAGAATATTTGATGAGTGTTTGGTATCTACCCAAACAGTCTTGCACCACGACCTACCACCAAGTAGTCGGAGTAAACTCGTTTCGACTTCTAGACTTTATTTTTAATTTAAGGCGTTTTAGTAACAAAACTATAAAACGATAACCGTATCAAAGAAAAGTACTGTCTTCATGAATTATATTATTATTTATCCATATAAAATAATAAATATCGTCATTATTGTAATTAATAACACTCGCTTATACGTGTAGAAGGAAATTGATAAATTTTAGATGCAGTTGATCTTAATTAAATGAATATAAGTTCCGACTTACATCTTCTCCGATTTTCCCGCGTGAAAATACGATTTTCCCTTCTGGCATTTTCGGTACGGGCAATTTGCACTCGAGACCGAGTCTATACCAGAGTGGCAATCCATTTTTCGGAACAGCTCGATGAGGTTTCGGTATAGACTCGATGACTTTTTTCAATTCCGTGGGCTTTCTAAGAGTCAGCAGTGTTATGTCTATATCGACTTCTTCGAGTCCAACATCAGATGTTTTAGGTGACGACATGGTGTTTTAACATAAAATACAAAATAACTACAACGTAGGACGCTCGTTGGTAATACACTAAAATTTGACACAGTTGACGTTTATTTTTTTATTAAATGCCAGACCGATTTCTATTTGTAGTTTTTGCGAATATGTATGCGAAAAAATCCACGGACACACGAAGTTAACAATTTGCATATAATTATTAAATATTTTGAATGATTTAAATATTATCCAAACACTGTTATCATTGATATAGCTTGAATTGTAACAGATTACACCTGTTATGTACAAAATTGATTTAAAGTTCATTAACCTTTATAAAAATACATGTATTTTTGCAAAACTTATTCCACAAACGAGCTAAAAACTGAAAATGTGTCACGTGCATTTTCGCTCTAACCATTTTAATGCGACCTCTTTTGATGAATGAAAGACATGTACTTTACGAATATCTTTATTTTATTAAATGTATTTAAGCTCTTTTAATAATAAGTAACCCTATAATAAAAAATAATAAAAATATGATAAAATCTTTTAAAATTTATAATAAAAAAAAAATCTTGATTAAATTTTCTATAACAAGAAAACATTCTTGAGATACCTTGTACCTTAAAACAAATTGTGGGTTACGATATAAGTTTTGCCATTATAATTATATTCCTAACAATTTTAATTAAAATGATTTCTAATAATTAAAAGCAGTCTGTGACTCGTTACTTAATATCTAAAAATATATTAAAGGCTTACTCGGCTATTGTATTACATTAGGTTTTAGCACGTAAGGTTGTCACGACTGCGGGATTGCGGTCGCTGCCCTGTTGTTTTAAAAAATACTGTTTTACATTTTCTTACCTACAAACCTCGAATTTATGTAGAAAAGGCCTAATAATTCTTATGGAACTTCCTTTTTTTCAACTTCTTTTATTTAATCTGAACTTGTTTTTCTTTTTTTAATGTAAGTAGTTCTGTTAATGTTAAGTTATATGCGATATTGTGTTAGTTTTTCATAATTTTAAGGATTATCGAACGCCTCATTTTTTTAGTAAATACGTATATATATAGGTATTTTAACAAGAAAATATGTCACCTGGTGGTATAAATAGTCAGCACCGATTGAACATTAACTAAGGGTGCTAAGATGTTATGTCCTTTGTGCCTGTAGTTACAATTCGCGGTAAAATATCTAATGAGTGGGTGGCACATACCGAGGCGGTCTCACACAAAGCCCTACCACCGAGTTAAAAGCTAAATTACTTATTACCAAGTTAAAATATTTATTCAATTACCTCATTGCCATATTAAAAATTAATCATATTATTTTTAATTTAATAAATTTTTTTTTTAGATTTTTTTGCTAAGTATGTCAAAGTTATGTTGATTTTTATTAAAATGGTACGTTTTTTATTAATCATTTTTATAATCAATATTACTTATGTAATAAATCAAATAGTAATCAGTTGACACATAACGCACTGGTCTAAAATTATTTAGCCATTCTGTACAAATAAGATTTTTTTTTTAAATAATATACACAGGTACATTTTAATTTATTGCAGTTTTAATTGTCTCCATCAATTTATTTTCATTAGAGTTAATGCTGTTGCAAGCCTATCTAGGTAGTTACCATCCATTCATCAGTACTTAGTATTACGGTGTTTCGGCTTAAGGGCATAGTAAGTTTGCATAATTATATAGTACCTATTAAGATCTTATTATAAGAAATAAGTTTGTTTTCTAACATCTATAAATTAAAATATTTTTTTTTCTTGATAAGAAATAAATATTAAATAGAAGGCTACTCGTACTATGCACATGTATAGGCGTGCAAGGGATGGAAACGTTCGTTATCTAAATCTGACTCAAGAGTTTGCCAAAATATCTGTACGGCGGTAATGGACATTTAAGAGTTATAATATTCTGCGGCATCTGAACTTGAAGGGTTATAACAGATATAAACTCGTTAAATCCTTCCTGCTGAGTTTTCTTATTGTTAATCTTATATCCCGCATGGCGTGACAATATTGTTATCGGGTTTAGTAGACCCCATGTTGATTCCAATACAGCAAATTGTATATTTATAATATATTTTTATTGTAGTTACATCCTCTATCAATTCTTCTATACATATAAAAAAGAAAATTAAAATTAACTTAATACTAATAAGGCAATAAAAAAAAAACTAAATTATATTAAAATTTTGACAACAGTCTCTATATACGAGCGAGGATGCGGAAAATATATATTTATTGTTTTTTTATTTACGATTATAAAAATACGTTATAAAATTATCATAATAAATACACGTATACCAGAATAATTAGTATACACGGTGTAACGACAAACCGCAACATAATTATAATTAAAACCATGACATTGAAGGAATAATATTTCACTAAGGTTGCGGCTTTACGTATAATATATTAACTCGACTTGTTAATATGGCCTCATGAAGACCTAAGTGTATAAAATAAATTATTCCAGTTAAATATTGAAACAGGTTTCCCGGGACACTCGGTTTAACTAAGTTGCTTTAGATATAAAATAACAGACACAATCAAATAAATTAACAACTATTAAGAATCATTAAATTATTATGAAAACTATGTTATTTAAAACAGTAACAAAAAATAATTTAAAACCGTATACAATGAAAAGAGACACAGAGAAATAGAAAGAGATGGCAAGCTCTTTCTACTGTTAGCAGAGTAAAAGAATATGTTTCAAATAAATACGAACTCATGCGAGTACAATCACATTCAACAAGAAAATCAAACGGAAATCAAATCAAAATCCGTTTCGAAATGGAGATTCTATCGAGATGACCGACTGGCACTTTTTTATGGCATTGGTTGGCGGACGAGCACATAGTCCACCTGATGGTAAGTGGTCACCACCGCCCGTAGACAAAGGCGCAGTAAGAAATATTAACCATTCCTCACATCACCTATGCGCCACCAACCTTGTGAACTAAGATGTGATGTTCCTTGTGCCTGTGATTACACTGGCTCACTCACCCTTCTAGCTGGAACACAAAAATAATTATAATGTAAATTAGGTATATTATATTTTACATGATCGAGCTGCTTGTTCTCTTGGGATATTACGTACCTACTCCTAATGCGAGATTAACTCACGTTTAGTGTATTACGTATGTATTTTACGTAAAATTATGAAATGATGACTGACTAAGATTAATTAAAAAAAAACACGATATATACCTAATTTATGTATAATATAATTAATTTAATACTCTTGCATGCAGTTTTGTCTTTTTGGTCTATGTATGTACTAGTCGCTTTTTAGCAATAAGACTTTTGTCATCTTCCCTAGCTTTATATATAACCTATTTTTTATGATGTGGTATAGTAAAGAGTATTTATATTTGTACAAGGTGGAGCTGTCATCGGTCAAAATTAACTGTGAAGAATTGAAGAAAAACACGTGTACATGCTTTTGAATACATTAGCATAAATATCAATACAAAAATATTGAACGGGCACAAACTCGCGAAGTAGGTATTACTAAATCAGACGATTGTCAAATAGTAATATGTGCAAACACAGTAATACCCCAAAATATGTTATTTAAACAAATCTTAGCCCCGGAGATAACAAAAGCATCACACGTTAAAGATATGGAAGTACCTCGCTCTAAAATCCATTAAATAAAAATAGCGATAAAAAGACGTTACCTATACACAGTTTTATTTCGATGTTGTTTTGAGGTTAATGACTTCCAACGACATTAAGGTCACCAAGTTAGTGACATAAGTTAGTATTCCTATTATAGAAAATCCTAATAAAACAGTAGGTCGTATAATGTCTTTATGCCGTACCACCCCGTGATATGATCCCTGAAATTATGCAAGGTATTTTATAACAGTTCAATGCAAAAATAAATGTATTTAATGACTCATTTAATTCACTCAATAAAACTGAACTTACGTTAATCAAATATCATATTTAATGTAATTATTTTAAGCATTCGTTCATTTAAATAAAACGTGATATGTATTTTGAAATTTATAATAAAATACTCTTTGGAAATAAATGAGAAAAATAAAATTTAAATATGTCCAAGTTTTTACGAGACTCCACGTTTTGATGTCATAGTCTTATTTTATTTTATCGGGATGCTCTTTTGCGCTTGTGAATAAACATACAAAACATAAATATAGATAAAACGATACTCGTTTTATTTTCTGTCTCATAAAATTTTAATATATACATATAAATCTTTTGTACGTGTTTGTACCTGAACTTATATCGGTTGGATCGATTTTGATGATATTATTTGTATGTATTTAAGCGAAATCACTGGTAGTATAGGATTGACCCAGTAGGTGGTTAATAAATAAATAATACATACATATTGGACAACATCACATACATCACTCTGATCCCAATGTAAGTAGATAAAGCACTTATGTTATGGAAAATCAGAAGTAACGACGGTACCACAGACACCCAGACCCAAGACAACATAGAAAACTAATGAACATTTTCTACATCGACTCGGCCGGTAATTGAACCCGGAACCTTGGAGAGGCATACCACTACTCAAAAGTAAATCTGGGTAAAATAAGAATTTGACCATCCCTGGCCAAGTGAATTCTTAAAAATGGAGAATCGAAAACTATATTTTCGTATTTACTATTTAAGTAAGTTGAGAATTTTTCTCCCCAGTAGTAATATAAGAAGAATTCAAGTTTGTCCGTTTACATTAAGTGTAAAAAACTGTTATGCTTGTCTTTTAAATTTACAAAAGTCGTATTAAACACATTTTAAGCTGTTAAAACTCTTTTGGCTATAAGTTATTTTTAGTTAAATATCCTTAAGAACGTGCAAAAATAATAATATAAATCAGGTGTATCTTATATTAATGTAACTCTAACGGTTGTCTGGAAGATTCCTCATTGAGATAAGTTAGTTTTTGTACAGTTAATTTTGTTGTTTAATTAAGTTTATAGGTACATTATGCCCTTTTCCATATTGGTTGAGGAGTTAAGCGTAACAAACAGACACTCGATTTCGCATTTACAATAAGATTATATTATAAGATTATATCCATTCCAAGCCAATAACATAAGCTGTTGAAGATAAATCTACAATTTCCTGAGAAAAAGTGTAATAAACAAGAACTCTTCTGAACTCTTTTAAGCCGAGTTTTAGTGTCCCAAATAGAAAAAAAAGGGAACTTAGGGTTTTTATGTTTGACCACACAGTTGTAGGAACGTTATAATATAGTCTGCGTGGTTGTCTAGAGTCCTTTGAGAATTGCCATCGAGGACACAATCGGTCAGGTGGACATCATCATTAATAATGGTGTATAAAATATGGGCGATTAAAAATCGTTATAGAGAATGTTTATATTCCATCGCTGAATAGCTTAGGATTACAATAATTGGGATTGTTGCATTCCGGTTTGAAGCTAGTGAACCTACGGCACCAGGAACATAACATTAGCTCCCAGGGTTGGTGGCATATTGTCGATGTAAGGGATGGTTAAAATTTCTTACAGCACCATTGTCTATAAGCGGAGAAGACCAGTTACCATCAGGTAGCCTATATGTTCATCCACCAAAATATAGCATTAAAAAACTGCATAAAAACTAAACGGATTTATCGGTCTGTCAACTTCAAATGGAAAGTTGATTGTGGGGACGGCTAAATCGCATACAGATAGATTTTTAATAAAGTTTTTGAATGAAAATCTTGTCACGTAAAAATATTGTTTCACAACGTACCTATCTGAATTTCAAGCGCTAACGTCTGATCGTTTAGAATATTTTTATTTATTTTGTAACTAAGCCAAGAAATAAAGAGTAATAAATAAAGAAGTTTTCATATTATAATTCAACTCTAAATACATTTAAATTAGTATCGGATTTCATATATTTTTATTAATTCTCATGACCTCACACGACGACGTTAATTTCAATATAATCGTTGGAATAAAAATCCTTATTCAACATAGAAGCATAAAAATTGCTGATTGATTAAAATGAAAAACTAATCTATATTCAATAGACTATATTAAGAATAAGTATTTATTTAAATAACATTGTCTATGAAACCCCAACAAGATATACAAGATATACTCTTTTAACGCAAAATTCTCATGAAAATTAAAGTATGGGGAACTTTGTTTAAAAATGGTGGGCGAAGTATTTAAAAATGACTGAAATTTTATAGCACTACAGCAAGCAGTAAATTGGTGCAAACTTCGATAAACTCTTTTTACATGCGAATAAAGTGATTAAAATCGTGCCCAGCTTTCCGTGAATAGATTACCCTACAAGCCCCATGTTGGTTAAGCTGAAATGTATGTACATGCATCATATAAGAGTCATCTTTGAAATATATAACAAAGTGTCACTTAAAAACAGTTTCATCCGAGAATAACCGAGAGTCGACTTTACTGAATACTTTAATATTTTCAATGATTTTCATAACTTTAGCACATTTATTAAAACTGATATTTATTAAATATGATGTTATGATAAAATGATTTACGTAACTTTTGACCTCAATTCCGATATCAAACTAGATTTATTTTATATAAATACAATTTCGGCGTTCAATCAACAAGACCATCGCTCAATTACCTAACATTGGGCGTTCGTTATTTACGATAACATTTTGTAGTATAATATTCAATATAAATATTCATGTAGTATTTATTATGCTATCTTTACTTTTTCTAGTTGTACTTAGCCCGAATTTTCGCTCCCGTGAATTTCCCGAGACAAAAAGTATCTAACGTACGTCACTCTTCGTTACACAGTATATACAATGCCTGATAGAATGACAAATCAAGAAAAAGATCAATATTATTACTGTTGTAATGGATTTTCCGGTGATATAATTTTGAGTAGGTCCTTTTTTTGCAGTCTACACTAGTCAGTTATTCTATACATCTCTTTATACCGCTGTGCTTCGGCTTCAAAGGTGAGTGAGACAATATTTACAAGAGGTGACCATTTCCTATGAGGCAATTTAGATTATTTATCGTTATCTCTTTATATTATTTGAAAAGTTACAGCTTGAAGTGTCTAAATTCGGAAAACCAGATTTTCGTTTTTTGGTTTTATTTTAGCCTTTTGCCGAAAACGAAACGAAAGCCGGGGGAGGCTCATAGAATGCCAACCATCATATTGGCTAGCCCGCATAGGGTAACCCGCACCTGCTACCTTTTTTAAGGTCATCGGGTCATCGGTTTGCCTAAACGTCATCTCCACTCTAGCATGTGTCGGGTCCATCGGCAATCAAGGCGCCTGAAGACAAGATCAGCCCAATTCCATGTTAGCGAGTGTGTTTTAAATATCATTTGTTAATTTAGGTATTTTTACCTCAGATGAAAAGTGTTTAAGAAGCTTTGTAAACTCAATAACCAAGGGTAGGGTTAGTTTCTCAATTAACCTTTAACTGAATCTAGATCAAGTTCGGCGAATGCCGGTCAAGGAGATGGGGTTGCACTTCGAACAGTATTTCAAGATTACGGCTTATGTATAATTTGATGTGGTCATATATTATTGCAGTGTGTATGTATTTAGTTTATAAAAAGTTATATCAGAATGGGTGTAGACCAATCAGCAGTGGTCTCTAGGTTATTTTTGTTCTGAACGAGATGTCTCGACCGCAATGTATATTTTTAATAAATGTAAGTATATTATATTTAGATAATATTTTTATTATAGGTAGGGATTTTTAAAATCTGAAGTACATTAATATCAGTTATTCTACTGTTAAGTGTTATTATTCTCCAGTTTTTGACAGATATAATGGCGCATATTATAACAAATAACAATTTACGAAACCTTAGTAATTTTTGATTAAATTCCGTTCAGCAATAAATAGCACTGCATAAAAACTAGATGAATTTTGTTTCTGACAGCTTCGAATGGAGCGTTGACTGTGGGTACGGACTAAATCGCGTATAGATCGATTTTTAGAAATTGTTTTTGAATGAAAATCTTGTCGCAATATTGATACGATCAATATTTGTATTGTTCAGTTCTGTTTTTTAACGGATATTGACATTCAGGCGAGGCATATTTAGTAAAATATTTTTCGGTCAACTGGCGTATATATACTCTAGGAAAAAACCAGTGCCTGGGTGCAGTATACTAATGCACTCCGTGTATTATGTGATTTATCTCCGGTCTTCGGTTAAGCTGCATTGGTGATTCAGCTTAATAAATGAAGTTACTACGACGTCCTTTGATCTATTGAAATCTCATTATATCGGCAGAAATTCTCTTCTAAATATGGGTATAAAGTTTTAAGACTTACCGCTAGTAAATTCATATGTCGTAATAGTTTTACATATACAGTACCTCGAATAAATTGATTGGTTGAAGTTGAAAATTGAAAATTTTGTGAGTCCAGCTTGGAGCGAGTTAAAAGTTTATTGCAAAGTTCAAAATTTAGGAAAATACTTTCTTTGAGCATGGGAACGAAGGTCTAGTCGCTATAATTCCAAATGTCTATAAAGTTATATGGAAATCAGTCGCTATTATTATTGCCTTAAGCATACAGATTAAAATAGAGTTATAATTTATAGGCATTGTAAATTTAATTGTAAATTAACTATGTAATAATATTATAATAAAGACTTTATTCTTTATTATTTAATTCGCATATTTTAAGAGCGCAATAATTATTTATTATTTAATATATACTTTATGGAAATTCGTACAAAATACGAGAGTATTATTTTTTAGATACCGGGAAAATATTAATTATCTCTGATATCGTCAATACCCTATCAAAACCTTTTGTTACAGGGGCACACACACCAACTGGAAGGGTTTATACACCCTTCAAATCGCAACACAACAATACTCGGTATTACTGTTTGGCGGTAGAATATATTATAAGTGGCCAGAGAGGTTGGCACAAAGCTCTACCCCCAAGTTCATTGTAGATGAAACCGTATTGAATTATATGTATGTTAATAAGAATTACAAAAAGTATCATCACTTTTGTATATAAAGGGGGTAATGCGTGATTAGGATCGCAACCATTAGGTGGCCTTCGGGGAATAAAGTTGAGTCAAAGTTAGTTTTTTTTTTCAAATTGAAATTATTTATTTGCAAAGTTGTAGGTACAATTATATTTTAAAACCATAACCTGCCACAACAACCATAAAATGGTATGCAAATGTCATATATGTATGAGTGAATATATCTATAAACAGAAAAAAATACGCATAATATCAGACGTAATTTTAATTTATTAAAATGTCATAAAGAATATCTCGTAAATTTACTATTACAAATAATATTTCCAAATTTCAATAATTTACAATAAAATTCTTTGTTTAAGAATTTAACGCATTACTGAAGTACCATATTCTTAAAATTCTTTTAAGATAATTAAAGTAACATACAGTAATCAATCAGTGCTTTAATTTTTTAAAACAAATGAAGTCTTTGTATTGATTGATGTAATTTGGCAACTTATTAAATAATTACAGCTATAAAATAAGTTTGCACTGCATAATTTAGTTCTTACTTAGGAAATTAATTAATCTGTCAGTTAATCGAGAGTTAAAATTCAGATAACAGTAGTTTCGAGTAAACAAATAAACTTAGCGTTACCTTTATAAAATAATATACGTCTCGTACATATTATGAATATTTTATCGAATCAGGTAATTAGTGATTACCATATACGAGTACCTATACAAAGAATGTAACGTAGGTATTAACATTGGTATACTATTTTTAGTAAAAGTACTTTGTTTTCTTATTTGAGAAAAAATATACTCGGTTTATGTGAACGTTATTAGTATAAGTAATATTAAAAATAGAAAGGCAACATAATATAAAGCAAACAATAAATTAAAGTAAGTGATCGCTTGAGGAAAACTGAAATAGGTCACTTGTAAACATCCACAATGATTTCAGATGATCAGATGCAAAACCGCTCCTGCAATAGCAGAACCGAATCAGCAGCAACATGTTAGCGTACACTTGTATACAGTGTGCGCAGAGAGCCGGCGCGTTCCCCCATCAGACGAGTCCGGGCCGTCGCGCGTTGCTCGCGTCTCCTCGGCTTCCTCGCCGACCGAAACTCGCGCAAACATTACTGAAAAATACAAAACAACTTCCCAATCAACAGTTGTGTATGTTCAGTTCTTCCAGATCCCCTGATTTGTTTCTGAAATAGTGAATTAAAACAAATTTACTACGCGTTGCGTAGTGCGTTTCGTGTAAACAAACGATGCATTCGATCTGCGATCGATTGATAAAATAGTTTTTATTTAAGGTTAAGTTTGTTGAACTTTTTTCGCGGCACGCGCGACTTTGTAGTGACGTAAGAAGTGCAACTAACCAGATTAGATACGCTAAGCCTGCTGTAATCATATAGGCCCAGGTAAAGGACGTTAAATGTAAATATACGAACGGTTACTTTCATTCATAAGTTTTAAATTATGTTGATCATCGGCTGAATTGTTAGCGGTATATGTTGCGATCGCAGTATTGCGCTGTGTCATATTTCCTACCAGGTTTGTTTATTAAACTCTTGAATTCTGTTTACCTATTAAAAACATTAGCGGTTATTCAAGGTGAAAACATAAATAACAATGAAATGAATTGTTATGCGTTTGCGTTACTGATACAGACCAGCTGCTGAGTGTATGATAACGAACTTCGAATCGACGTCGGTTTCATATTTCGATAAATCTGTCGTGTTAATACGATTTACGTTACACAATTTTATGTCACATAAAAATGATAAATTCAAGAAGGTTTAGATGTAGACAAACAGATATCGTAGTATGAACTTTGATTGGGACATTTAAAATAACGTTTATGTTATCGTTTACATCCGTAGTGAGTTTTTGATGATATCATATGCAATAAATTATGTTACAACATCGTCGGAAGGACTTGTTAGGACAAATAAATACATATATGTGTTGATGAAGGTCAGGGCTGTAAGCTATAAGTTTCACATTTTAATAACGAATAACCGTTTTTAAGTTGTTGTTATTTGAATAAACATTGCTTAGCATTAGCGTTATAATATCATTGGTTTTTTTTTTTAATATTTCATGGCTTAAGTTGTGATCGTAGAAACGTATCATTCCTATTCCATTTATTTGCAACATTAAAATATATATATATATATATATTTGTTTTTATTAGTATTTTCGAATTTCTTTAGAAAATATTTAAAATATATATTTAAATGAATTTATTCAAAGTAGAAGCATTACACTTGCTTATTGATAGTCAAAGTAAATAAATAAAATAGGTTTGGAAAATTAAATACTTAAACAGACAAAAATCTATTTAAGAAATTAAGCGGGGATTATTTTGTCTAAAGTTTGAGCGATAGAAAATTTATGTGCATATATAGATATATGTGGATTTGAATTACATATAATTTGATATTATAATAAGCGCAAATAAAATTAATACAACCTTTAATCAAAATTAGACCAGGATTTTCAGCAGCCTTCGTTTATTTCTTTTATTAAAAAAAAAAATACCTGACGTTTTTATGAACACGTCGAGAACTCACTTGACGTATGAAACCGTTCTCGTTAACGATAATGAATTTGACATCATTATAATAATTTAGCAGGTCGTACTAGAATTTAGAAGCCGAACCAGCTCTGGAGCGTGGACAACAAACAATATTATTTTATTCCTTTTTTCTAATTAACATTACAGGTGTTTCCTATACTATATTTAGTTAAAGACCTGAATATTCAATGTAACCTCCGAATATTGAACAGTTCGCGGTATTTCAGAATACCGGACTATCGGGTATTTTGCGTGAATTTCGAGTCTCGGTGCTCGAAATTCTAGCCTGTAATTAGTACGTGCTTAATTGAGACCAACTTGTATACTATTTTATATAAATATCTTGTTCTCAAAATTATTCGTAGGTAATTTCGTAATCAGATTATTTATGAGGTTAATAGGTATACGTTTAAAAAATAAAAATCCGAATTAACCGAATATTGATTGCGTTCTATTTTTAAAAATGATATACATTAATAAATTCTACTTATGTTTAGTATGTTATGTCGTTTCTGTAATATGAGCGTAATGTAAACATTGATCGAGCTAAGTAGGCTGATGCACTGAATGGCATTAGAAAATGCGCAACGCATCTGACTATTGATATAATTGATTATATTTCTAATCAGTTTAAGAGATATTGAACACACTCTGGTTCGTACAAAAGTAAATTGTTGACATAAAGCGATAACTGGAGCAATCAATGTTTCCGAAAGATTATTTTCTTATAACGTAAAACTATTCAGTTGTAAGGGATTTCCCCTAATCGTTTAATGACGTAATTAAATACCGAAACCCAAAAAAAATATAACGTAATTAAAACTTGATCGTACGCTTTTCATTTTAAAAGTTAGGGAAGCACACGAGTTTGAGAATTCAGTAAAGTTGTAAGTTAATCGACGAAACAGGGGAAAATTATGACTCACTTTGACGGCCTCGTTGGTGTAGTGTCTAGATGTATGACCGCAGATCCCGAGGTTCTAGGTTCAAACCCCAGGTCCGGACGATAAAAAGTTATTGGGCTTTTCTAAGCGATATATAGGTAATAAGGCTTTATATGCCAAAGTTACTAGTTTTTTTTTGTCAAAAAATTCTGAGTATTTGGTCGTTTATATAGTGATACAGCACTGTGCCTCGTAACGCACGAAAAACAGTTGACTAAGCATGTGAACTCTCTTCATTTGTTTCATTTTTTGTACCTTTTTTTAGTTTGCGCACACATTTGTGCAATTTAATCCTACAACGTTGCATATTCTCCGTTTAACATAACCGCAACGACTTAAAACGGTCAGGATATCAGCACTATGTAAATCCTACAACTGTTAATCGTGATCCTTATCAATGCCATACGTGAGAAAGAGATATCAATATTATCGTTTAAAACGGAACCGGTACCTATGCATACAATATTAATGTTTTATCTACTCGTCAACTTTTTGCATATGCCAGTTTTTAGTATCTATCAACAATGATTCGTATTTATATAAGTACATCGATGCTTAGCGGATTATCCTTAACGAATTTTATTTTTAATAGATTATTTTTAACATTACTATTTCAAACATTACGCTCATTAGCTTAGTCACCAACAATGTGGACGTCGCAGAATAGATACTGATCCTAGGGCTATTGTCATTCCCAATCCTAACATAAGCTGTACGCACAAATGGAGTGAACAATAAAGAAAAAAGTGATTCATGAAAACTCACATTGCTACTATTTTATAAACAAAACATTATGTGTTTTTGTGGAAAGCAATAATTTATAACTACGCTCATTTGTCTGCCAATAAAAATGAATATTAAAAAAAGTTATGGATATGCTCTTTAATATTAAAACAATCAAACTCTAACATAACAAATTTGGGTTTGGTGCAAAAGTCTTCTTCAACCGTTATTTTTAGTAAAAATCAAAATATTCCTTATTCAGCTAGACTCCTAGAACACACATTTGCATCACCATAATGCAGGATAAAATGGTCTATAAAGCTATAAACCTTTATTCGAAATGAAAAAGTTACTCAACCGATTTTATCTGTACCGTCTTTTATACAGTCGATTTCGAAAAAAATCGGTAATTGTTCACAATTAATCGATTAATTGTCAATTGTTTTTGTACACTGCGTTCGAACGCAGCTCAGTTTCAACAACCTCAGTTAAATCATCGTCCCTGATTTCCAATACATATCAATTGCTTGTCATTTGTCTGTCCGTACTAGATCGTTTCAGTATACGCCGATTGTCACTCGATATTTATAGAATTATTTATGAGCTCCATGTCGATATCAATGACGTAAGAGTACTCAAGATATTCATACAGATACATTTTGTGCAATATATATTAATTTATATCTTCAAATGAATGCTTACAGTGCGCTACACATATAAACTTGCGTAATATTTATACAAACAAAGCGTTAACTATTTTATGATTTATTAATCCAAAATTATAATAACTGCATAGAAATTATCTCGACCTTATGCGGGTATATCCAAGTTGTCAAGTCAAGTCTAATGACTGGTCTACAGATTTTTTCAATATAATGTATAAACCAATTTAATATGAATTGTTCGTGGAAGTCTTCTTCAGAACACTACGAGCACGAATGATTGACGACTAGAATTTGCGCTAGTTAGAGCTTGACTTGAGCAACTTCAATCTCTCTACGCGCTAGTTCAATTCTTACTTGTGCTCCAAACTTTTTCTATCGGATTCAAACATAGCAACGTATCATTGAAACAAATGTTTTTTATTACAAACGCACTAACGATCAAATCATATATAGGACTCAAATATAATTTTTTTTTTCAAAATAATTATTTGTAAAAAGTTTAAATAACTTTAAAGTGAAAGAAAAAATGAAATAGGCAATATATATTTTTTATTGAACACAATTTACATATTATTTATATAATAGTGATTTCAGTTTAATTATAACAGACTTCGTAATACTACACAACAATAATGTGCTTAATGTATATACTTATCTTATTCAAATTGTGGAAAAGAGTAGACTTTTCGGTAGACTCTTACTAAATAAATAGCGACTTAATAGTTATTTTGAGAAACCATTATTAAAAAAAAAAATATTTTCTTCTAGCGAAGCTAGCATGTTATAATTCTCAGAATTCTACTAAATATTTCACGAACGTTTTTTTCCTTTTTATATTAATTTAGTTACTTAATTAATTAATGTTTAAAAGTACTTGTTGATGCTTCGGGTCCGCCTCGATTTTCATTCGGTTGTTAATAATGCAACTCTGCTCAGCGTCTGAAATAAAAAAAACAACTGCCGGTTCGTCATTTTGTACGTTGCATATAAATAATTTAATACAAGATATATTGATAAATTGAAAAGAAATGAAAGTATTACTGATCGTCTATCTGATGGCTAGCTTATTAAACTACATATGAGTTATGTCAATAACAGTTATTGATGTTCCAAAAAAGTTCATTAATATTGAGATTGCATTTGCAAAAATATTATCGTTATGGAATATAGACCGTACTAATATATATCTTTATATATAAACGAAATACCACTGACTGACTCGTCACGAGATCCCTGAAATTCTAGTTCCGCTTTACTTGAAATTTAGCATAGTTACTTAACTCTCACAATGAAAGAATTTTTGCAAATTTCAACTTCAAGGGAATTTGTTGTCGTATTTTTTTTTTTGATGAATTTTACATGTACGAGGACGGGACGGATAATTATTATTAGTCTATGACACTTTCAAGGTGATTATCACTTATTTTATATTTTATCTTTAAAGCATATTATCTTACTAATATTTATTTAATATCATACAATAACTTCAGGCAATTTATTAAATGCTTCAAGAAACAACTCTTAACTTTTAGACGCGGCTTCAGTTTCAGTCATCAAAAGTAACATCGTATCGGTACAGAGAAATTTTTATATTCTTTTACCCTCGTCAACGTCAAACCAAACAGGTCTAAATATAAAGGTTTTATATGTCTAAAATTGTAATGAATCTTTTTACTGAAAAATATTACAAAGTAATCAACAACGAAATTTTAATACAATTTCACATATTAATTGCTCTTATTTACTATTAGGTTAATAGTTATTGTCTAAAATAACAACAATGTAAATAAACGTGTCACGAGTCTATTCAAGTGATTTATTTTTACGACATATTACAAATTATTATTTAGTTTAAAATATATTAAACTTAATTACAATATTTTTTTACGACTTGAAACAAAGGAGATTCTCTTGAAAGTTTTAATGTAAACCTTTTGTGAATGTTTTTAACGGCGAGCAACTCATGAAATACAGTTAAAAGTGTTTTGACTTATAACCGGTTAAGATACAAAAAAATCACGTTCACACGCTTGAGATATTAGTCTAACATCTGCAAGCGATTCGAACAATCTGAACAGACTTACAATCAGAAATCAATTCCATAATAGTTTGTTACCTTTTAAGTTTTTTATGTTGAATTAGATACCAATAATATATGTTCACGTATATAATAAATATATACGTGAACTTGCTTTTGAAATATAACGTTGTCTATCGTTGTATTTATTAATTTAATTATGATTTTTTAACGGTTTTTGTCAAATAATTTTTCGCGGTAATATTATTTTTTATTTTTTATAATAGTAACATTTCGTAAATTAATATTTAGCGGAAACATAATTTTGAACTGTAAGAATCGCACTTCTATTTTAGATATTAAGACATTTTCGACTAGAACAAATATTACAAAAAACTAAAGTAAAAAAAAAATAAGACTGCTGTTACTAATTATAAACAGAATTCAAGTTTTTTTTTGTCTGTAATATATTTAGGATGAGGTTGTAGAAGATGTAAGTAAACAGAGACGTTAAAAACTACATTTAAACAATCATATCAAAAACATATCTTAGTGTAAACGTATCAAAGTGAAATCAAAAAATATCTGTGTTTATAATATAACTATATCATATTAGATAAGTGCAACTATAAGTTTCCTAAAGATATAAGTGTGAAGTGATACAAGAAAGTGAAAATGTCTGAACGCTTCAAGGTGACGAAGTTTGAGGAGCCTTCGGGGAAGACGTTTAAAAATTATGGCGCTACCTCCGCTGAGAGCGATGTGGAGCTGAAAGGGAAGTTGCTTCCAGATTCAGGTAAGCTGATCATTATCACACGTTTTTATTTGTAAAAATATAAATTAATTATAAAAAGACTATCTTTACATTGTTAAAAAAAACTAATCTATTTTTTTTTAAATTACGCGATTGCTGACGGATTAATTGCCAATTTGTACAGCACAGATAAAAAATAGAATCACCGCTTCAATTATTATAATGTAAAATTTTCATAATCTATCTGAGTCTCTTATAATATAAGTTCTAAAGGACTATTAAAAATAAAAAATAATACATTAGGAAAATATAATAACATATAAAAATATCTTTAAGTCAACCGTACGTCGTAAATTCGTCGTAAAATATTTTTTAATTGATATTGTATAATATCGTTAGCGTAAAGTATAAATGCGAAAAGTTTGTATGCTCTGTCAATAGCGTGAAGTATGAAATTAAAATAACAGCTTGTAAATGTCCCAATGCTAGGCTGAGGCCTCTTATCCTTTTGAGAAAAAGGTCTGGAGCATACTCCACCAAGCTTCGGCAGCTTGGTGACATGTGTCAGATTTGCATCCGGTACTTACAGTTTTCGTCACGATGTTTTCGTTCATCGTCGATCATGATCATCTATTATAAACGCAAATTAAGCATATGGAAATTCAGTGGTGCATATCAGGGCTTGGGCTCATCAGCTTAAATTCAGCAACATCCTTCTAGTTTCTTGACAGATTGTAATAATAAAACTTTACGTAGAAGTCGGATAGCGTTTTAATTATTCATAAAAAAACCATGTTCGGTGAAGCTATCATATATTTTTTTTGCTAATCATTATTCTATTTCAATACAATATTATCTCAAATATTATATAGAATAATATAATTATTAAAATCTATCCTTTATGTCTGTGCCATTAAACTACATTTTTGATAAACAAAAAAAATTTTTTTTTTTTTAACAAGGATACAATTATCAATTGTTTTATTTAAAGAAAAAAACTATTAACTAAATTAAAAATGAACAATATATTCAAACTTGTATTATGTACGTTATGTACATTTCAATTAAACCGCGTTACAACGCTCATTACACGAGTGCTCCAATACCGATTGATGTTTGATATGCGGATGGCAAATATTAATCATTGCTGTGTAGTGTCCTACTGATATTGATATAACATCGCCTTATATTAATATAGTATTAATTGTCGCTTAATGAATGATTCATTCGTGATATGCACGTTATCTTTAATTAATAATAATTTGAGAATATATTCCGAAGTATTTTTAATTAAATGTACATTTGGAATTCATGAACACACTTACGATATGCCTATATGTGTCTACACACATACGTGTTTTAATACAAAACACGTATGTGTGTAGTGTGCGTCACGGGACGTACAGTAATAGTAATAATAATGTAAGGAAAGGTTGTTTATTAAAAAATATATGATATTATATAATATTTTTTTCTTTTCTATGTACATACACAAAATTCTAATGTCCGTATTCGAGAATTGTAACTAAGAATGTTTAAGAGGAAGGGAAGTCCGAGAGACTAGCGCCGTAACGCGTTACGTAACGGTTTACTCTCCCATAAAAAGTTATCACTTCAAAAGATTATATATTTTGTAAGGAGTTACATTAACGTACTTGAAAATAACGGATTGTGTCTTGATTAACATAAGAATTAACTACATCGACAAGAAGTATATACAAATCAACGTTGACCGAATGGCCCAAAGACAAAAGCGCTGTAATATTAACCATTCCTTACATCGCCGATGCGCCACCAACCGATGGCGACCAACCGAAAGAAGGAAGATGTTATGTCTCTTGCCTAAAGCCCTATCACCAAGTACCGTTATATGATGTTCCAGCACATAAACTTCAATTGAATTCAACGGTTCACCTTAAAGATACACACACACCAAGCTTTCAACCTCACAAAGTTAGTACATCTTTCTTAGGGCAGGGTATTCGATACTATAATAAAAAATCGCAAAACATTTTAAATTTGCCTCTATATCTAAATTTTAAACATATGTAAAAAAAAAACAAATAAGGCAGATTACAGGATTATATTTCGGGGCGTCACGGTACCATGCGTAAGCGATCCGATGTGACGGACTTGGTACCGCTGGCTTTTGGTAGGTAAGCTGGGACGCATCAGGCGTTCTCAGCACCGGTGAGTCCCACATACCTTCCCACATCACGCGAGAGAAACACGTACAGGATTATATAAATAATAAAAGAACTTGGTGTTAATATTCGTGTTGAAGGTCATACAGGGTACATACACATATTATGGCAACTATTGTGTTCTGTACTGTTTCTTCTCGATAGAATCAATATTCCGTAACGGTGGAAGCTTGATAGTGAATTTAAGCCTGTAAAATGACAACTAAATAGTAGTCGTAAGACCCGATTTGAATGAAGTAGGTGTATTTTGATTTTGATTTTCAGACAGGGTAATCCTAAAACAATCCTAAAAGGAGGTCATCCGGTTTTGCTAATATATAGTTAACGAAAAATCCTAAAATTATTTGCCTACCGGCAAAGCAATATAAGTAAATATTATAGGATTATTAAATAAGACAAAACCTTAAATCTATCTTAATAAGGAGTCCTTTCATTCATACAATTTAAATGTCACGAGTGAATTGAATTTGGGTCGGCCTGTATAGAACTGTAAAACCCTTTATTAAGAGTCTTATATAAATGAGAGCCGAGATGGCCCAGTGGTAAGAACGCGTGCATCTTAACCGATGATTTCGGGTTCAAACCCAGGCAGGCACCACTGAAATTTCATATGCTTAATTTGTGTTTATAATTCATCTCGTGCTCGGCGGTGAAGGAAAACATCGTGAGGAAACCTGCATGTGTCTAATTTCAACGAAATTCAGCCACATGTGTATTCCGCCAACCCGCATTGGAGCAGCGTGGTGGAATATGCTCCAAACCTTCTCCTCAAAGGGAGAGGAGGCCTTTATCCCAGCAGTGGGACATTTACGGGCTGCTTATGTTTATTTATTTATGTATATAAATTCAATGCTATCACGTGTTTTGCTTTAAATTATACTATAATATTAATATTTTGGAGATTCTATATTTTTAACATGCTTTTAGTTAGATAACATTATTAATTTCTTAAAATATATTGTTGTATGTAATGAACATTTAAAGGACTAGCATCTGAGCTATATGAGACGAGATCTTAACTGATGATTACGGGTTCAATCCCAGGCAAGATCCACTGAATTTCCATTTCTACAAACAAGGAAATCATCGTGAGGAAAACTGTATGTTCAATTTTAACGATTTTTTTCCATATACGCATCTCCAAACCGCTTTGGAGCAGCGTGGTGGAATAAGCTCCAAACCTTTTCCTCAAAGGGTGAGATACTGTCTGAGTTAGGAGATACAGCTATAGCTAAAGAGAGACTATAAAAACTGTTAAATATTAATTTTTTTTTTTATTATATGACTTACCACGTCAATTGTCTAAATTTAAAACACGTAAAAACGCGACTACTTAAATAATAATACTAAAATCCTCTCCGAAAAGCGCTGCCTCTTCTGGTATAAGTTTTATGTATATTTATTTGGTAGTTTGTTCACTTAGGTATTACAAAATATAAAAAAATCTTCTTATTTATAAGTAGAAAAAAATAACTACGCGTGAAAGCGGCGATGCTGTGAAGTGACTCTATTGTGAAGAATCAGCAAGTGTCTGAACAGTACTCGTTTTCACCTATTACATAGTCGTTAAGTATATAAATAAGGTACACATTAATTTATATAATACATCCAGTCAGAAAGTTAACAAATCAATAATGACAATTCTTAAGATTTTATGATATATTTTCAAAATACAATTCAAAAACTCACTTAAAATTAAAAGGCGCGTGTACTCATGTACGCGCATGAAAATTTCTTCATCCGCGTCGTAATTTTTTTTAACTGTATACAAATAATAATTAATAACAATAAAACGATAATACTTCTGTTATAATAATAATTAACATAAATAAAATTTCTTCTATTTTCACCACGGCTATAATCCTCACACACAAATTAAAACATCACAAATAAGGCGTGAAGTTGTCCATTTTTAACGGCTTGACACTTAATTGGCGATTTAGCGAACGACTTCATCATGTAGTTTCATGCCACCCTGTTCGCGCGCCATAAAACTTCACTATCATTTTTTTCATAACGCAACAGTATAACTAAAGTAAGCGCACAAACAGGCGGACAGATACATAGACTTTAATTTACTTCTATTTAAGGATTGAAATAGCAATCACGATACTATTTCGGTCATTGATTACTTGGACAAATTCTGGATAATTTTATTGGCTCATTAATCTCGTAATCACATTCCTGTCATTGAACACCAGTGTGATTGAAATTGTGTTGTCAATTAGCATGAATAGTGAATATATTTAATTTAAATTAACGTTATATTCTTGTCAACTTATAAAATTTGATAAATCATTAAATTTAAAAGAATAAAATTTTAAATCAGATTTTAGGAGTCGATTACTTTTTGAAATTATTTAAATTACTGTATTAATTTACTGAAATGTTTTACACACGTCATACACATTTTTCGATTTTGATTCTTTCCTCTCTCATATTTTGAGAATAAGGTTATGTTATAACAATTATTTTTTGGGAAACCGTGTAAAAAACGGTATACAACGAATCGGTCTGACGTTTCGTAGTAATCATCGCAAATATACAAAAAAAAAAAATGTCAAACAAATACTCATTTCCTTTTTGAAGTCGTTGTTATATATTAGAAGTTGATTGTGTATCGAATAAAATCGCTTATAATAAATATATTTTTATTTAAATGCATTATTAAGGTACTAGTGAACTCGAAAATCTATTCTTTCTAAATTCGCCTTTATCTGGAAAACTTTGTAACACCGTACGTCCTAGTTAGCTAACATTTTGAAACTTACTTGTTTGAGTTAGTTACGTACATTTGCATAATAATATATAACTATCGTCTATTATATCGGGACTACTACATTTTTTTTTGTTTATTCAATTAAGCAGAATCTAAAACCTTAGTAATTTTAAACTTTTTAGTAAGATATTTGTAGACGGACGGGCAAAGGCGCCAAATAATTGTTAAATAAAAAAAAATATTTATACTGGTATTAAAATTTTATCGTATAATCATAGAACATGATTTTGGATTAATAAACCATAAAATAGTTAGTTGTCACGCTTTGTTTGTATTTTTTTATAATATATGTAGGTACGAATAGTCCACCTCACGGTGTGTGGTCACCATCGTCTATAAACATTGGCGTTTTAAAAAATAATTAACATTTCTCTCATTACCAATGCACATCCTATCTTGGAAACTAACTTATTATATCTTTTGTTCCCGTAGTTACACTGGCAATAATACAAAATATTTATTATTATTTAGTAAAAGTAAAGTATTATTATAATATGCATAGTATCTGATGAGTGCGTACCTACCCAGTCGGGCTTGTATAAAGGCCTACCACTTATTATAATCTAAATTCTTACAAATACTTTTGAATTCCACTCATAACTCACTAGATTGTATTCCCACTAAATTGTATTGCCAATCAATAATAATATTATAAAGAAATAAAATGTGTTTGTTTATATGTAGATAACTAGATACCCCTCTAAGCTCTGGAACCAATGATGCAATTGTACAAAAAAAAAACATGTTAGAAAGCTATCTATGCTATCGCACGGGTAAATATTTTTTACCCGTGCGAAGCCGGTGTGAGTCGCTAGTTAATAATAAAATATAAACATTTTTTATTCAAAATGTCACTTTTTAATTGATATTTTTAAGATTGACTCCTCCTCCATCCTATTATGTAAAGCATCGGTATGAAATGTAGACTCTACCAAGAATGACAACCTTTTACTAAAATAGATATACTGTCGGAAATACTAAGAACTTTTTTAGTGACCTATCATTTGTTTTTTTTTTAAATCTTATAATGAGCCAAAAGAGCAGGTTGATACTAATTAGTTACTTATTAGATTTATTCTTGTACTTATTAATTGCTGGGCAGCGAAATTGTAAATTCTCTTGTTTCTCTTTATTTATTACACTAATAATGACATACTTCTACAAGGTAGTTCAACGCCTTACTCTTGTTATGACTTAAGGTCTCATTCCAATGAAAGCAAAACTGAAACATAACGCAACGATTCACATTCACATTTACAAAGTTTGTTAGATATATAAAAAGTTGGTTTACTACATACAACACATCTTATTTTTTTGCCATTTTAAATTTAAATCTTTGAGATACGATACGAAAAAATATAAACATGCATTCAATATTTTAAATGAATATAAAATGCATATACATGTGTAAAAAGATAACCTTACTTATATAAGACTAATTATATATTTAATGCAATATTGAAAGCAAAAATAGTTGAATCGAACTATATTGTAGAAGTTCGAACATTCGCAAGGTTTTAATTAAAACGGTACAGGATATTACGCCTTTAGTACAGCTTTAAGTGAATAACGAACTTATTTTTTCATTTTGATGATAGGATAGATAATTAAAATAAATGTTTTCTACAGGTAACATTTTGTCGTCCACTTTGTAATAAAATTTCGTTTTGATTGTTTTTAGAGATATATAACAGAATAAAAGTAAATACGTATGTAATAAATTATTTTCCATTAGATTTTTATTCGGTATATTTTTTATGTTATCGTTTGGCGGACGAGCAAACGGACCACCTGATGGTAAGCGGTCACCTTCGCCCACAGGCGATGGTGCTATAAGAAATATTAACCATTCCTTACATCGCCAATGCACCACCAACCTTGAGAACTAACTTAAGTCAACCTTGTGCCTGTAGTTACACTGGCTCACTCACCCTTCAAACGGGAACACAACAATACTGAAAGCAGTATGCTTTTTGGCTGTAGAATATCTGATGAGTGGGTGGTACCTACCCAGACGGGCATGCACAAAGGTGTAAATATCTTAGGGTAATCGAAACCTAGAGAATTTTAAACATTTTTACACACATCAGGCACATTTCTATAATAGTTTTATAGTCACTCGGTAAAATTACTCATATTCGAATGGTTGGAAAGTATATCATATTCAAAGTATCCGCGCACAAAGTCGAGATCACATTTCATGCAAGTATTCCCACAGGCTATGCAACTATATATATTCGTTCATGCAATTCTTGATACGCTTCGAAAGGACAAAATACGGATTCAAATTGCAACAACAAATTATAATTTTTATATCTTTAAATTGATCTTTAAATAAACGAATCGATTCAGACATGACAAAAGCGAGTTTAAAACCAGATACAGACTGCATACGACATATATTACATACTAACGACGGGTTCAATTTATCGATAAAGAAAATTATGTGATATAAACATAATTTATATCTTATATGTATCAGGAATAACTTTTTTATTGGAATATAATCTGATTATACCCCCCCCCCCCTTCTTTAAAAAAAAACAAACAACTAAAACTTTTTCTTGGTGGTAGGTAGGGCTTTGTGCAAGCCCACCCACGCATTAGATATTCTACCGCCAAACAACAGTACTCAGTATTGGTGTGTTCCGGGGTGAAGGGTGAGTGAGCCAATGTAACTACAGGCACAATGGACATAACATCTTAATGAAACGTAAATAAATAACGAAATTGTGTGGTATTCAAACGTGTCTGAATAAATACATTAAAATCTCTGAATATACCTCAGTTAAGTTTATTAAATATTAGCCTTTCATATTGTGTATTTTAGTCGAAACACTTTACAACTGAATGTAAACAGTTTGCGCGCATAGAAAGTATTATTTTTAGATACATAGTTTCCTAATCTTGTAACGTACTCTACATTGCTAGACTAAATCTACCATGTTGAAAATTCTATCGGACGTTGTATGGAGGTATTCCCATGATATTTTCCTTTACCGTGATTTTAATTAAAATGAAAAATTAAGCTCATGAACATTCAGCAGGTCTTACATAGATCTACATTATATGTCCATTGGATCATATCGAACCTCATTAGAAAGCGAAAGTGTGTGTGTGTGCACACATATGTTTATCCTGTTCAATGGTCTAATATTCGTTCAGGATTGCGTACGTTTCAGAATTAAGTAAAAACAACATCGTTGATTAACATTTTCATCATCAATTTTTGCCTTTCACGATACATTAGCTATTTCGAAAAGCGTTATTTGTAACAACCGTGAGCGGTGAGGGCGAAAAAACTAACAATTTATCTTTACGTTGAGCCCTGTAAATAATGTTAGTAATTTCATTGTCTTTACGAAGACTACATTTATCGTTCTTTATTGGTCGTTAACAGACTATATGTTCGTAGGACGAACGTTATACTAAGTACAGGTATAAAATGTTAATCAGACTCGCTTAAGGTGATATTGATAAGGTCTAAATATATTTATGTAACCATTTATAATAAATTGTTATTTGTCCGTCACAATGTAACATTAATTTTAATGTTAATTTATGAGGCTAGCGCATATATATATATAAAAGATCGGATAAGGCCTTACGTTACGATTTAACAAAGAATTAATTTTAGAGAGCGGAAAAAAGTTACTGGCCGGGTAGAGAGCGGCGATATGGTTGTATATAAAAAAAAAACAAACATACGAATAGACGTTGTCAGTTTACAATGAAATTAAATCAAAACAAAATTTTTCGAAATTTGTAAAAATCTGTTGAGAATACGCTAAGTTTCGCATGCTGACCCTAGTGGGCACTATTAAGATTGTACCTGAAATTAAAATATCTATCCATAGATAATCAAAAAACAATTAATAACCATAGCGATGTACCTCGACGCGGTTGTTAAAAGTACACAGCTGTAAATGGACCGAGTGATTGATGAATACAGTGAAATTACACTTTTTTAAATAAATAATCTAAGGCCCTTATTTTAATTGACGTGAACGGCCCTTCGTAAAATAATAAATGGTTTTGTCAAAATTATTCATTGATATTAGCCAACTAATGCAATTCTTACCATAAGTGAGATATGAAGTTGATGGAAATAATTTTGTGAGTAAAACTGCGTGAATCGCGACATATTTTCTTGTGATAATTGAACAATACTTCTCCGTTCAGCGTTCCAAGTGCGATATTTTTTAGTGTACTGCTATATAAGGTAGGACATTTATTTATGTATTGTATTATTTGGAAAAATTAACAGTTACATAACTTCTAAATAAATACAACACAGAATGCATTAGTTGGTATGTTGTATATACAGTTACAATATAACATAAACATAAAAATCTTGTGTGTATTAAAAACAGACAAAAATGTATTGAATAGTTTACTTAATACGCTATCTTTTGCCTATACATGTTCTAGCTGTTACCCGTGACTTTGGCCGCGTAATTTCTCGTACCGTAAATACATAATTTATATGCCAATATACTTATTTAATAGGTTAGGTAAGGATTTTAGCGTGATTAAGTAATAAAAAGATAACAATATATTTGGATTTATAATTTTATTATAGGTTATCACTCAACGACAGATTAAAAAATAATTTTCCATTATTGGAAATAGGAAAACTTATATATTTAAAGTGAATTAGATTTCCAATGTTTGGAAGGCTTCTCTCAACGATGAACTCAGTAAGCAAGTAACGTTAGTAATTTGATTGACTTCTCGGAGCGTAGGCATTGCTTTGAATAGTCTCGACGACTCCGCGAACATACATAATATGTACTTTATGTAATCAAGATAATGGTTAAAATAATTACGTTATCAATATTTACAAGATCTTACCCGTGATTTTGTCCGGGATAAAACTAAAGGCACTGAAGTTTATCTTTATAATAAATGTAATTAAAATCGGCTTAGGATAATCGTACAGATTTTGAATTCGAATTTGTGTCGTAAACGAAAATAAATCATATACTAATACTATAAATGCGAAAGCAACTACGTCTGTTACCTCTTTACGCTGAAACTGCTAAACCGATTTTGGTGAAATTTGTTGTTTAAGATAATTTGAGTCCCGGAGAATATTATTCTTTTTTAATTTACACCTCGAAGGATAGTGCTATATAATATATTATATTATTTAAAATACGCTTATTAACATTAAGTGCTTAAGCACTTAATGTTATAAATTATTTATTATTATTATTTAAATATATACAAATATTAATTAAAATAGTTACTGTATAAATCTTGACCGCGTGGAATGGGGGCAAAAATGCTAGCAACATTTCCCCTTTGAATCGCAATTCCGATCCTCTGGGCTAAAAACGAACTAGCCCTTCTGGCACCAGTGGAGGCAATAAGGCGAGGTTATATGTATATATAGATATACTAATATGATATGACATCTTTGTTAAAAAATATGAAGATGTCCTTGTGATCGATTTTAATTCTTATTAGCCAGTTGTGCAGGATAAACTATAGTTGCGATATGGTAGCATGCGTAAGCGATCCCGTGGCGCCCGCCGAAAGACGGAGAGGGTACCACTGGTTTTTTAGTGGGTAAACCCGGCGTACCTGGGCGCACTCGACGTCAAGGGCTCCGGGGAGTCCCACACACCCCCCCACTTTCCATCACGTGGGGGAAGCGAGTAATGCGTTTTACCAGCGAGAAAAAAAAAGGATAACTATAGTTAATGACTAGTGTGCGTAAACTATATCACCGTTTTCCTATCCTAATATACAGAAGGAGCTCAAGTGCATTTCTCTATTTGCTATCTGAGATAAATAATGAACCCAGGACCTTACCATCTAGTTTATAATATCGCTACTTGATTAACGACGCAGTTATACAAGAAAATACGTAATAATAATGTATACATTTATTTGTATTCAACTAAAACAAATAGAACTAACTCGAAATGTTTTTATATATGTAAGACACGATTGCAATATACATTTCAATTAATGAATAAATTATTTATTTATTGATTTTATTCAGTTATAGCTTGTTAATATATCCGACCTGGCCGAGCGGGTCAACAACGATTTCGAACTCAGAAATTTTTCATGATTTTAATTTGTGTTCATTACGAAAATATCGTAACGAAACCGACTTGAGTCGGATGGAGATCGGCAACAAGTTTTCCATCGACTCATATTGCTGTGCGTGGTGGAATAAGCTCCAAACCATGTCTTTAGAAACAAAGCAGTGTATTTACTATTACTTTACTTTTCCGTAATTTAATTATATTCGATATCAACTCAATGATCATAAGCGAAATATATTTATCCTACCACGATGGGTATAAGCTTTGTATTCACAAGCAAGTCTTCGGAATTCCCTAAAACTAAGTAAACACTTACTCTTTCACTACATCAATAGAAATGTCTAACTATAAACAAAACTCAACAAACGTTAATATCGAACGTTTTCCGGATTTTCCGTTCTGCCCTTTCCTCACACTGTCAAATACAAAGCGTGTAGTTTTGTTTAGGCATGCAATGTTTTTCATATACCTTAACATTTACTTTTACGCACATAAGTGTTAAGTAATACAGTATAAATAAACAATATTATTAATCATTAATATTTTATATTTATTTAATTATATAAATCTATATACATATAATAAAATTGGAGTGTCTGTTTGTAATTATAAAATAAACGCTTTTTACTAAATGCATATGCATGTATGCACGGTACATATACCAAAATAACTTTTTTTCAATTTTTGTTTCTCTGTCTGTTTGTTCCGGCTAATCTTTGGAATTGCTAGATTGATTTTGACGGGACTTTCACTGGCAGATAACTGTTGTAATAAGCAGTAATTTAGGCTACAGTGATAATTGTTTTGTTAAATTCAATCGCGAACGAAGTCGCGAGCACAGCTAGTAAACTATATAATAGATAGGTGTCTTAATGTGTGTACCGAGGAATGGAATTCAAATGTAGTAAAATAAATATAATAAGTAGTAGCCATGAGGTCGAATTTGATTGAAACGAATTCAGGTTAATCTATTATATCTATTTTCCTATCTGAAAAATCCGACTATACATAAAAATTAAAACAACAGTTCAAACAGACCTTGGGAGCAGTAATGCAAAAGTATAACACACAAGCTTCATTAAAAGTATAACACAACAGGCGAGCTGGTTTATTCTTTGACCAGAGGATCGGAATTGAGATTCAGCGAAATTCACCACCATTCGACACGGTCATGATTTGCAATGTAACAATTTCTAATTCTTATTTGTATATAGTTAAGGTCATAATTTTAATAATTGTTTTAATAATAAAAAAAAAAAGTCACAATTATAAAAGTTTAAATTCGACGTTATCTGTTGCTTTCGTATCGCTATTTCTATTATTGGAAACTATCAAAATCCGTATAAAATATATAATCTGTGGTTCTAATTAAAAATCCTACTGAATAAGATGTAATATATAAATTCCTGTTTAAGTAGTCAGTCATTTGATATATTTTTTGAGCAATAATACATACTTTTAAATTAAATAATGATAACTTATCAAACTGCGTAAATATGACCAACATAATTATTAAGGTTACCTTAAATAACATGCTGTCTCTCTCGATTAGGCTTTTTAGTCTTTTAAACGACAAAGAGAAAAGATATCTTAGTAAAAACGCTATAAAAATGTGATTTTATTACCTGTGAGTTATGAAATGACGTATAGTCATACAGTCGTTTAGTTGAAATGTTTATGTACAACGGTCGCGTTCAATTTCGAGTCGGATACTTTGCTTACATTTTTATCGTAAAGTTACCCCTGTGAGCAATTGGGTTTACCGGGACTCGGTGCTGATGAGTTATTCAAGAACACAGGATTATTGGTATTTGCATATATATCGCACGAACAATGCTTTGAATATTTTGCCAATTTACGACAGCTACGCACGAGCGTGAACACATTTCAACAGATTTAGGAAATTTCAAGTCTCGAATGATTATAACGTTAAGAATATAAAGTCCTTTATACCTTCACTGTGCAAATATGCTAAATACTTGTAATTAACTGATATATTAAAATATTCGTAAAGGCGTCTCTTATTAAACTAAACATTTGTGTTACGTTGAAGTTATAAATTATCATAAATTATAATGAATCGTTTTGGAGCAGGAGAGATTTGATATTTCAAAGGCTCTTTATTATAACGGTTTATACTGAATGTAATTAACTTAATTATATGATTAGATAATACGATAATATAAGTATATACTTATGTTATCACCTAAAACCGTAACTGAGTATATTTATGCAAATTTAAATTTTGTTAAATGGAAATCATATTTTATAAGTATAAGAATTGGTTTCCTTGAATAGCAACTAAACACTTTAACAGCCTGTAAATGTCCCACTGATGGGCTAAGGTCTGAAGAGAAGGTTTGGAGCTTATTCCATCACGCTACTCCATTGCGGATTGGTGGTTACACATGTGGCAGAATTTCGTTGAAATTAGAGACATGCAGGTTTCATTATGATGTTTTTCTTTACTGTTGAGCACGAGATGAATTATAAACACAAACTAAGCAAATGAAAATTCAGTGGTGGTTGCCTGGGTTTGAACCCACAATCATCGGTTAAGATGCACGTGCTTAACCAGTGGGTCTCGGCTTGCTCGAGCGTGATCTTTGATAATAATAACTGAGATTGAAAAAATATTTTCCAGTTTGATCGCCTAATTCTGAAGATAAGAAGCAGGAACGTTCAAACTACGCAGATCAGCTGGAATGTTATATAACACCGCATGACCAAACACAACTTATACTTTGATGTTACTTGAATATTTAAATAACTTAAAGTTATAAAAATATTCTTGCATGAGATATATCGTATTTACTCAGATTCATTTATGTCTTAAGGTCTTTGCAACAAACTTAGTCTAATTATGTTCCCTTTGACACATTTGAAAAGTGCCTCTTTTGAAATGTAGTTTACTAGTATGACCTATTTCTGCCTATCCTTTTTTCCGTCTAACGAAGGTTATTTGCTTTGAAATGTAAACTTTATTCTGTTACGATAAAGTTCATTTTAGCTTAGAATAGGATTTTGTGTACATTCGTTACGTGGAAAATGTTACTGTTCAATCCATTTCAGGTTTCAGATAGCCGGCTATTGAGTATCGTTTTAAATTGATTCTTTGTGTTATCTTGATAAAAAATCTATGTGCGTATGTTTTATTATTGATACACTTGCTTTAGCATATATTATTAAAAAAGGAAACATTTTATAGTAATAATAATAATGTCGCACTGACCAATTTCGGTAACAGTGGTCAATCTTAAGGGAAACTGGCAAATACATGCACTCTCTAATCCCTTACTCTCATAAGCCGATGGGAAAGCGAATTCAACCCGACCGGGAAGTGTTCAGGCGCAAGAACTTTACGTGCTTATCAAGGTACGGTGGTGTACCCAATTCCGACTTCCAGACTGCGCAATGCTGCTGAAAATTTTGCCTAAAAAACCAAATAATATATATCGGCACGACTTGGGGTTTGAACACAGGACCTCGAGATCTGTGGATGTGAGATCTGTGGACTTAAATCTAGCCACTGGATCAACGAGGCAAGTCTGATATTATATAAATAAAATGTAAAATGTCCTGTTTTTTCCTAAAAAATGTACATACTGCCTCTCTAATGGTTGTTTTCGGTAGAGATGTAATGAAGTTTCATATTTGTATTATAGAAATACAGATGAGCCACCTTGTGATAAATAAGTACATACTGGCTCCGTAACAAGCATAAATGTTCCGTATGTCGTCACTGTACCGCAAATTATAGGATACCTCGTGTGTCTGGTACTGACTTACCCTTCAAGCCGGATAACAGCAAACAATAAAAAGTATTTATTGATTTACGCAAACAGTATGATATCTCCGAAATGTATAGCACTCAATTGGCTCCGAAATTGTCTTCACACGAACATATTAGTATATTTGAGTCACTCCTAATCTTTGAATCAAATTTAAGTTAATCTTCTGAAGGTAGCCTAACTGTACATATTTTTACTATATTAAAAAACTACTCAACATTCAATTTTCGTCTACAAACGGCAACAAGAGTTTACCCTGTTACATATTTAAAAGCAGTTTGTTCGTGAACGGCAGAGACTCAAAATTTTGGCGAATTTAAAAAAGATTGCCTTTTCAAAGTTATATAGTGGTTCATAAAGCCTGTGTTTATATTTAATTTATAATGTTTACCAGGCATAAGATTAAAGTAGAAAGATTTTTATAAGAACGAAAATATAATTAGATTTATATTTATACATAGAATTTGTACTTTAATATCATTCATATAGTCTGATATAGTTTCTCGATTTGCTTTCCTGTTGAGGTTACTAATGTTTATTTATACTACAATCATTGAATGTAAGAAATCAGAATACGCTTGAAAATGCGATATGTATACGTATTTTATGTATTTTTTTCTATAAACCGTACAATTTAAAGAGTTAGTAAACTCTATATATGTACCTTATTAAAGAGCAATTTTTAATTTGCTTCAAATTTTAAGGTCTTTGAATTGCAACACTCCTGTCCAAAGTTCCACATACGTATTATTATATTTAATAATAATATAGTCTGGATATATCTAATATTTATCCATAGAATGTTTGCTTAATTTTTCTAAATCCTGTATCGAAACACGTTCTAGTTTTGTTTTAATTTTTGCAGAGTGAATGTTACTTTCATTCGTTTAATTATTTAGAGCTCTTAGCGTTCATGAAATTCAGCGTTACTGTGAAAAATTAATAAATATATGGATAGTATTATATTATATAATCAGTGGAAAACTTTACACGTGCTACAAACATGCAATTTATACATTTTTACGAGAGATTGTTGCTACTCTATTTTAAAATTGTACTTTAGAATCATCTTTACGAACAAAGGTTAAAAATTATCATTTTAAATGAAACTTGATACGAAAATGTCTGTTTCTTTACTGTTTATGATCGAATATTGACCAAACTATTTATATACAAGTCTTAAGTTTAATAAAATAATAAAGAAATAAGAAATTTATCCGAATTTATATATTTAAATTGGAATATTTGTGTTGTGTTATTGACGAATTTGTAGTTATTAACGAAATGGAAATAGAACTCATCTATTTTTATAAAAAAAAAAGTGGGCAGGTACCTAATATTGAACTGTTGTTACAGAAAATATTAAACCAAATATTGATATAGTATTTAAATCGTTTGTTTTATTTGTGAATACTTTAATGAAGTAACTAAAGAGTTAGAACAATTGTATACGATTTATTTTCGTATTATGGTAAAACTTTGTATGAATTAACTCAGATATCACCGTAGAAATAATTGTGAGATGACAGAAAGTGATAAACGTCATTGAATGTAATTATTAAACAAACGCGTCATAATAACACCATAAGACGCCTTTCACCATTTAACGAGTGAGATACGAATTTAGTTCTTAGAATAGCGCTGCTGGAATGAATCGTTTGCTGGATTGCTACACTTGATTAAAACGTTTACTAGAAAGCAATATTGTCAGAGTCACAAACCAACCCCTTGAATACTTTCTTATTATATTAATATTCTTAACTTCCCATTGTTCAGCCATAAATAATCTTAGAATCAATATTTTTCATAAATAGCTATAATTTTTTAACATTAATAGTAAAAAAATTAAGATAATTTTATGTATAACTTAAAATCTTCCAATGTTCTTTTTTTATAGCATTTTGATCTCCTGATAACGAAAAAAACTGTAAATCAATTTTGTTAAACTAAAATTATTTTTATACTCATACATATTTTATACTATTCACATTAAAAAACCGCAAATGCTTAATGTTTCCTCGTTTAAGTTAAAAAGTGGCTAGAGGGAAGGCAAAGAGCGTGCAGCCAGCGAAGTGGAATTATGCGGTGACACGTTAACTAACAAGAGCTCGCAAAGTAAATTTTGATCGTTTCCCAGCAAGTGATTCATTACAGTATATATATTTCTCGATAACGTTCTTAAAGAACCACACTCAACATCTAGAATATACCTTAATGGTTCGAATAAACGAGTACTACCAGATAGCATTACAATCCTTATATGACCTTTTTAATATTTTGTTTAAAGCTGGGTTAAAATCGCAATCGATTTAGCACTGTTATGTAGCTTATGCCATAGGCATCTTTCGATCAGAGATGTTATGGAGCAGGGATTCATATATCCGTATCCATGTCTAAATCCATACACATTACTGGCTTTTCTAATTGCTTCAAAGACATGAGACTGGAGCCATGACCCAATTGATAACCTAAGTGGTGTCCCACATTAGAGATAATCCTTCACATTCATCTAATTTTTTACCATCACGAATACTCCAGAAAGCTCCAGAAATGTAAGAGCATGTATCATTAAAATGCACCCGTGATGGAAAAGCCTACCTGACTTCCTTGAATAAAAAATATCGCTTAAGCCGAAACAATAAACCTACTTTTCCCAATCAGTTTACATGTATGCGGACACATTTCCAGTCTTATAATGGGTAATGATTTTGTCTGCATATTAAAGTCTGACCCTTAACTTGATGAAGCTAGAAAACGGGCTCGCTGCTTAAGTTGTTAAATTTGGTATCAAAATATATTCTGTAAGGTAAACTAATGGGGCATTCCAAAGGGTTCGTGTGGTAATTTGGACCTTAGGAATTTCACTCACTCAGACACAATCCATGTTCTTGTTTTCTTTCACCTCTGTAACATCTGTAATTTGGACTGTATTTTAATTTAATCATTTGTGAACAACCTGTAATGCTATTTACTGAAGCAAGGATAGCTTGAAATCAATGAATTAGAAAAGTATCTTGGGACGAGGAATATTCATTAAGAGATATTTATAATCTTAGAGAGCGGCGTCTTGCAATAGCATAGATTCAATAGAATGGATACGATGTCTTTTTTTATTAAAATCACAGAGCTTTAAGCTATAAAATTATTAAAAAGAAATTTTTAAAATGAATCGAATTCAAAACGTCGTTTGGCGTTATCAGCTAACAATAGTCAACAAAATATTACAGACGCGAAAATCATGCCCAACGAGGGATAAATTGACTTTGCGAAGACGGAAATTTGCTGTTACAGGTGTTTCTTTACTTCTCCTATTTATACAATATTTGTCACTATTTCTGTCAAAATAATCAATATTATTGTGGATATACATAAGGTCGTCGTAAATATAAAACCTCCCTAAGGTAGTCTAGAGCTATGAGATAGTAAATAGATCGAAGAGCTCTTTATGTAGAAATATAATAAATAGGACATTTTATTTAAGGAAATATTTCCAAGGACAAACCATTGTGTTCCATATTCAAATGTAGCTTGTCAGCACAAATATACGTATAAGAGGATTCATTTAAACCAGATGTGTTCCACCAGCCGCTTATATTACATTACATTGAGCGATGCAAGCGAAGTTGAGAAATTAATTTTAACTTGTGATAGTTCCGAAGGTTAGATTAAATTGTATATCTTAATATGGTGATTCTACGCTTAATTACAATAAGCTAAAGTACTGATAAATATGTGTTAGCTTTTCAATTTGATGTTATTGTAATGAGTATTATTTTATGGTAGCCAAGGTCTGGATTAATCTAATTTGGGAAGATTTTGCTGATTTAAGAAAGATCACTGTGTGTGTGTTTTTTTTTTACCACATATGTACTCGTATGTATGTGTTAATGTCAATGTTATCAATTGCAGACCAATTTCAATAAAGTTTTCATGAATTTAAGAGACACATACAATGATTGGGAAAGATCTTCTCTACACAGTTAACCGCTTTACAGTCGTGCCAGCTGAGTACACGTATTAAATCTGATGGCTACTTGTAAGAGTTGAGAGTAATCTCTACGAATTGTGAAAACCAACCAATTTAATGTACGAGGAACTTAAACATAGTTTTCAATTTTATTTAATAATATATATTAGTAGACTAGGCCTAAAAGGAGATGACATGAGATTCCCAGAGAATGGAACACGAAGGTCGTGGGTTCTATTTAGGTTCTATGATCAAGTTCCACAAAATGTTAGCAAAATTAGTTTGTTTTTATAATTCATTATGTTCTCGCCGATAACGGAAAATATCAAGCTGATGAATGCGAAACCTCATGAATTGAATGAGCTACTTCTAAGCAGCACCCTAGAATAAGCTACAAAACGTCTTAACGGAAGAGAAAGTTTTGTACCAGCAGTGAGCGACTAATAGCTTATTTTCATTTAATGTTGGAAATAGTTCCAAGTATTTTTATATATTGTTATTCATCAATGAAATTCGCGTTAAAATTTTTAGTTTATCACCATTCGTCTTGAACGAAACCATTAATTAATCCGCTCGGTACAAAATTGTTGTCGGTTCGCGAAACATTAAGAACTGAAGTTGAATAGCTTTTGCTCGAAATACTGCAGTGAAGGAATTCCGCCCTAATCACCTCGCACGGGTCACTTGGTAAATAATTACTATTTACGTGAGAAATATTAAAAGTGAATTCGGTAGATACCAGCGAATTTTATGATTTATGAACCTTCAAAGCTAACAACTTAGTCAGGAACATTTAATAAATGTATCAATGGTATAATTTACATTGTTGAAATCATAGTTTAAAACTACAGTTTCAGTTTGTTTTAAAGCTAAATTAGGAAATTACTATTTGCTCTTGGTTCGTTGTAATGTTTGTTTCAGTCGGTACCAACCAATGAATTATACTATACTATATAGTAGTATTATTTTCTGTTTTGAATGTTTTTTATACAACGATTTGCACTGTTATGTAGTTTCTGCGTCAGGCATCTGCCCTAAATGTCGCCGTTGCGATCAGGGATGTTATAGATCAGGGATTTATATATCCGTATCCATATTCAAATCCATACAAATTACATATCCATCACATCCCTGGTTCCGCCTATTAATTTCTAATATTGGGGATGGTTGATGATACGGTTTTACTTACATAATGATGATCAATTTATTAATAATAAGTAATACTACTAGTATGTACAAATCACCCGCTTTATGAGTTCGTATGTCATGAAATGAGGATGGAATAGTACTCGTAAAAGCTTACTTGAATGAGCTATATTTTGATTTTGATACTATTTAGTAAATTACTTAGTGGTATTTGGGTAAATTACTATGAATATTCCAAACTATTGAGTTTGAGGGCGATGCTAAACCAGGACTAAAGTATTCATCGATTAAGTATACCGAGATAAATAATGAAGAAGAAGCTAGTATGAGTACCTAAGGTACACATACTAGTTTCAATTAAAGGCTTGTTTGTTTGAATAAAGTAAAATAAAGTAAAAATGAGATGGCAAATGCAGGCTTTTTTAACGTCGAGCGCGGATGAATTATGATCTATAATTCTATAACCACAAATTAAACACATGAAGAATCTATGTTGCTTGCCTGGATTTCAACCCGCAATCATCGGTTAAAATTCGTGTGCCCTAACTACTGGGCCGAGATAGCCCTTTTATGTTATATATTACAAATTCTGTAAGAAACTATTTGCAAATAAATCGTATAGGGTAATAAAATTACGTATAGTGTAGTACCACCTTTATTAGTAAGATTAATGGCGAAACGCTAATACGACAAGGTCGAGAGCGTTCCTCGTAAAACATTTTACGTTCCAACCATGTTATAAATTCCACCAGAATTACGGGCTCACAAGTTCATGAACGTATCACTATAGATCGCAAATACATAACTTTTATGCTTCCTTGTTTAAACTCAATGTCAAGGTCACAGAAGTGAACTATATTAACTAGCAAGATTTATTTCTATCATTCCCTTTTGCTAAAACGTTAATACAGAAATCAGATAAATTGTGTACTAACTTAAAACTCCATTGTTTTGGTGGAATATATAGCAGATATATGTATGTAGTTCAGATGCAAAGTATGATCCTCAAATATACACATACCGATAAGTGAAGTTACATAAACGCAGTTAAATAAATCTATGATACTTAAAAATTTCATTTGTTTGTAAATTTTGACGAATTATCAAAATACATTTTTATTAACTATTATAAATTAATTAAAAAATTTCGTCGTATGAAGGTGGAACAGTACTCATTAAACTAATTGACATTCACTCTGAACATAAGTATTATGTTTTGTACACTTTTAAATTTTTCAAAAAATTCCGAGTTTTTAGGTATTTGGAAAAGTTTTTGTTTGTTTAAAGTTTCCTCTAAACGTATTTATTAAAAGTTTAGGCTCGGTAGTGAGGGAGATTGGGAGTGAGAACTAATTGTTATTCATTTTGTTTAATATATGTATTTTTAAATTTACATTTTAGGATTAACAGAAATAGAATTGTATTTCTTACAACGGACCCCTTTCTTCGATACGCCACATGGTCCTTTAATATTTTTTCTTTTATTTCTACCTAAAATCCAACCTTCAATCGGAAGTAATTCGCATGCATTATATGCACAGTCCGTAATTGGGGCTTCATAAACTATACAAGTATCAATTTTTTTTTTTATATTCGTTTATTTAATTTGGCGAAAATAATCTGTGAGAGACGGACATACACGAGGTAACTTTGGCTTGATTTTTTACGAGTATGATATCCTTAACAAAATAAATGTTACGACAATTTAAAGCGGTCTTTGCAGTAAAAATGCAATTGAAATTGATAATTATTTATTTTTTGAAGATAAGCGAGATAACACAAAGTACTGATTAATGTCAGGAATGCGTTTTAATGATTTTTTAATTGTTTCCGTAAACAGTTATCTGTTACAACTAGTTCCACCTATTATATACTAAATACAAAAAGTTCTATAAACAAAAAGTTTTTACGCAAATAGCAATCAAACGAACGATGCGTGAATCCATAGAATACGAACTATGACAAACATTCATATTTATATAAGAAATAAAATAGCAGCCCTTGTATTAGAATTGGCACTAGCACTTTATAATTATATAAATAATACATATGATTATGTCATTTTGATGAATATTAGTTGCGAGGCCAATATCAAGGCCAGCTAAACTACACACGACATATTATGTATGCCCTCACTCACAATAATCTCTCTCAATATAGGAAGATAGATCCGACTTAACCGGGGTGAGTTTATTTGTGTGCTGAGTACTTTGCGACAAAAAAAAATCGATATATTTTTTAGACCCGACCTTTGGTTTGAACCCTGAACCTTGAGATCTGTGGCTACTGGACCAACGAGAATGTCAACTTCATATTACAATTAAACGCAGTCTTGTGTATTTGGGTAGAGATATATTATTATTATTAAAACAATATGTTAATCTCTATATGCAATTAATTTATAATATATTTCTCTAGTTTAATGACAATTTTAAATACTTTTCAAACTCTTATTTCTCTTTACATAATATAAAACAAAGTCGCTTCCCGCTGTATGTTTGTCCCTATGTATGTTTAGATCTTTAAAACAACACATCACGGATTCTGATGCTCCTTACAGCATGTAATTTAAATTAATATTTTCGAAGATATAACGGATTTAAAATGCAGGGATATAGCGATTTGTATTGTCTGATGACAAAAAAGCTGTGAACGTTATACATAAGGACATTCTGTACTATATTTAGTATCAGCATTGCACCCGTGCGAAGCCGGGGCGGGTCGCTAATAAAATTAATAAATACAACTATAAAATTTCAATTTAATGAACAGGGGCTAAATACCTCCAAGGTCGTTTATAGAATTCATTATTTAATGGCATTATTATTATTATATGAATATTATTTTCTAAAAGTTGTAGATCGGTGGTTACAATAGCGAGATACGTACACATACGAAAGATAAAATCGAAGGGGAACTATTCAAACAGAGGGTACAAATTGTCTCTCATCTTTACACGCTTATGATAACACTGAAGTGTGAGAGTGACGGAGAACTGAATCAAAAATTGCTTTTGAAGTTACCCTAAATAGAAACCCTAATAGTAAATCCGCGGTCAGACAGACGACCCTCATTCGCAATATAGTGACCGATCATTTGGACTCAAGGTAATATCTCAGCCTGATATTTACATGGTTTTATTTTAAGCAATTCAAATAATATTAAGCATTGTTATTACAGCTATAAATTTGTATATTTAAATGGAACTAAAATATTTATCGTATATATTTTTTAGTATTAGTTATTTATTTTATTATAAGGCCTCGGAAGAATCTTAATAATAGGGCGTTTTGTTTTTACGGTTTTTACGTTTGGTTTCGATTACGTTTGACTAGACCCTTTCCATTTTTTGCCTTCATAAAGAAGGTACTGTCTATGCCTAATTGATAAATTATGTGTAAATGGATCACTTTATGGTAAGAGGTCAAAACCATAGACATTGACGCCGTAAGAAATATTAGCCATCTTTGTTAACTGACATGTTATGTGCTTTATGCTGTAATTATACTGGATCACTCACCCTTCCAGTTGGAACACAACTATGATATATATTGCTGTTTGGCGGTAGAATAAGGGTGTCATCTACCTAGAAGGGATTTCACAAAGTCTACCTCCAAATATGTTTGTGATTTCATGAAAAGATCAGGAAAATAACAATAACCACAGACTAGCCTAGGTTTTCAGAATTTATAAATTATTATTGTTTCTTACTTAAATGATAAAATAGAAGCCCTTACATTCAATATTATCATTATTTCGAATATTATTAACAAAAATATGAGATAGTACTTTATTTTTTATATATAGGCGACAGGTAATCGCCATCTACACGCTTGATAAGATAAATGATATGTAAAGCCTATTCCAATGGAAGAAGGACAAACCTTAGATTTACGTATTTCATGCGATTTGCTAATAACTCAGCTATATTGTGCACTACTAAGAGTATATAATTAATATTTATAATACAACACTATTAAACTTAACTACTTTTTTACACTTTAATTTTACTTCCAAAATTCTGATAACAGTTTCGTCAACGTTCGAATAGAATAAATCAAGCTCTCGACCAAAGACAGCTCGCCAATTTGCTGTCAAATGTTGTTTATTTGACTTTTATCCTCTTATGGTTGGAATATGTTATATATATTTTTTGTTTTATTTTAATTCCAATGTCACTGGTCACACTGCTTGGTAACAACGCTATTGTTTCCTACAAAGAGTATAAATAAATACTTTGAAATTGCTAAGAAAGTCTTTAGGGGATTTATTCATATTTAGAATAGATTTTTGTAACAAGAATTATATTTTGATGTCTGTAAAAGAACTTTATTAAAATAACAGTTTAGGTACAATAAAACGATTTGAAAATGCCTATACCTACTCTTTATTAATCATCGTTGAAAATTCATCAAGTATCGAGTTTGTTATTATAAATATATATTTGTTATTACATTTAACAAGATAACATGTTTAACAATTTTTAATACATGAACTAAACAATAGTTTCATTATCAACAAGTATTGTTCAATGAAAGCTCATTATTGAATAGTTCAACTTGTTCTCGACCTGCTGTAGGTCAGCTGTTAGTCATTCTGATAAGTTATCTGTTCATGCGACGATAGCAGTTGATGAACACAAATTTAACTTTCCTGCACGTATTATATGTAATATTAATTAATAGTTAATGAGTATTATGTTACTTTATTGCCCCCAATAATAATAATTTATTGTTATTTAGAATTACAACAATATATGCATTAATGTTTGATTCTATACTAGCATTATAAATGTTAAAGAAATTATGTTTGTCTTTTCACGGCAAAACTAACCAAACCCTTGAACCGAATTAGATAAAATGATATAGGTCTTTTATACCACCTAACGAGCAACCCCTGAATTGCGAGCGAAGCTGTGAGCGACACTTTACACTTAGTTCATTATATATCATTATTATAATAACTGTTTTTTACAAAACGTGTATAAATTAATTGGTTGATTACATTAAAATATCAACCGGTAATTATATGTATACAGTTTTTTGTAAAATTGTTTTTTATGATAAATAAAAAAACAAAATGTTACAGACTTTCAACTAATACAAGTAGGTTTGATGACAATGCTTTCTTTTTCCACGGAGCACTTGATAAATTCGAAATACAAATTAAGCACATAAAGGCGACGCTTTCCTTTGATCACTGTAACCACGATATCGACTAATATTTACATAATGGGAAGCGTCAATAGCACAATGGTTTATAATGGTATATAATAATAATATTTAATTTAAATTATGCTAAGCAAAACAGAGTTTAAGAACTAGTCTAGAATTTTCGATGCTGCGTCCTACATGTTGCTTGATCACTTTCTCAAGGAGAATATAATATAATCTACACAAAATTGTTAACGTAATTCTAAAGATAAATGTTATTTAAATGCATATTTTATAATAAAAATAAAAAAAAACAGGCTTATAACCAGCTTGAAGTAAGATCGTTTTATGAGAAATTTCGTCATTATCTCGTGACTGGTGACTAATAAAGTCAACTGAAACCAGTTGCTCGGAGTCATGTGATTAAAGTGGCTTACTTGTAAGCGTTTGATACGGTGGCGAAACAGAGCTCTAAAAATTTTACATACTAATTACGGCTTTATTTTTTTATTAAATAAGATCAAAATCGATCAAATGTTTTTAATTCAGTAAATAGACTTTCGTTTATGATTGTATACAATTGGTATAATTTAATGATACAGAAAACTATTGTTTTAAAAATCTTGACTAATGTAATTTATTTAAATAATTGTGTAGCATTTATAATCTTTATATTATATAGTTTTTTTTTTTTATTATTTTAGCTAGTGTGTGTTCGATTATTAATATTTGTATGCAAGTATATGGCTGCGTCTCTCATCCAAATGCTGTATTTATACCTATATAGTAACTTCTCGTTTATTCAAAATATTTTTTTAGAAATTTCGAAACCTATGACAGGTTTTGTTTTGACTTCATTTAATTGTAAACTGCAATTCATTAATCTACATTTGGCGCCAAAATGATGAAACCTCTTTAAATGATTTTTTTTTTTAATATCAAATAGTAAACATTAGTTCAGTTAGTATTGGAGTTTGTCGAAAACAATTTACTTTAATTTTGTTTACTTTTTATTTTTTTCTTATAAGTACATCTAATTGGCTAGTAAATTTTTATAAGAAAAAATATAATTTATTAATTAACGTAACCATTTAGTAAAATGCCATCGAGAATGACCTGAATCGAGCTATTCAAAATTAGATTATAACCGAATTTTTATATGCAGCTATCGCCACATAATCACTGGGACAAAAATCGGCTTACGCTATTAATATATAAGATTGTATCACAGTAATGTCTGAGAGATATGGCTGATTTTTTACCAAAGTTAGAAACACCACGCCAGAGGTTGAATATAAGACTTGGAGTGATAAGAACGAAACGCTATGGTTATAATCTTTACTAATATTATAAATGTGAAAGTAACTCTGTCTGTCTGTCTGTCGCTCTTTCACGGCCAAACCAATGAACCGATTTTGACGAAATTTGGTATGAAGCAAACTTGAACTCCAAGGAAAGACATAGGGTACTTTTTTTGCCTAACGTGACAACCAACCCCCAAAAACGCGAGCGAAGCTGCGGGCGACAACTAGTACGTTAATAATCCATTTGCCGAAACAAATATCACGTCGCGCTCACCTTTTACCGTATAAACACTAAATACATTGTCCCTGATAACCCACGGATTCAGTCATCTGCAAAAGCATACGAGGCCAATTAAATTACGAGTAATATTATTAATAATTTCATCAATAATATTATATGCCAAATATTATATTAGTATTGTAAATCTATTTCGAGACGATGCCAATGAAATTGCAAACATGATAAACATAGGAAACCATTGTTTGTACAAATGGAAAATGTACAGTATCATTAGTTTGCTATTTTTTTCAATATACAGTTTCGTATTTGCTCAACAGGGTGTCACTTGATTGATTTTTCACGGTTCTCATATATTATGATTACATAGTTATATTCGTCTATAAGATGAATTCGTCCATGTCTGTCTGTCTGTCCGTCCCTATGTCACAGCCACATTTTTCCGAAACTAAGAACTATACTGGTGAAACTTGGTAAGAAATTTTCACACAAAAATAGAAAAAAAAGATATGGGAGTTCCACATACTTAGAACTGAAACCGAGACGAAATGGCCCAGTGGTTAGAACGCGTGCATCTTAACCGATGATTTCGGGTTCAAACCCAGGCAGGCACCACTGAATTTTCATGTGCTTAATTTGTGTTTATAATTCATCTCGTGCTCGGCGGTGAAGGAAAACATCGTGAGGAAACCTGCATTTGTCTAATTTCAACGAAATTCTGCCACATGTGTATTTTGCCAACCCGCATTGGAGGAGCGTGGTGGAATATGCTCCAAACCTTCTCCTCAAAGGGAGAGGAGGCCTTTAGCCCAGTAGTGGGAAAATTTACAGGCTGCTAATGCTAAAAATAAAAAAAAAGAACTGAAACTCAAAATATTTTTGTTAATTTAAGAGAAGACCTGCACTTCTGCAGATTTATTCATTTATCGTGGTTCAAATCCCACTAAGAGAAATAAATATAGTTTAATTACTTATACGGTTTTAGTATTAGAGGATTTACACTAGCTTACATCTCGCGTTGAAACCGCTATTTTTTCACTAACGCAGTCGTAGCCGCGATGTGAATGCTTGCTTGTAAACAAAATAAAAGGTAAAGATTTTTTTAATTTTAAAATTGACTAGTTTAGTTTACGCGATGATTCATTTTAAATTGTGGCTTCGTTTCAGTTTGCATATTATTTATTCATAGATAGTCGTCCTGGTAAATCAAATATCGTAATTATTTTTGCACTTAAATTTTTCATTCATTAACAGCCTGTAAATTTTTCACTGCTGGGCTAAGGCCTCCTATATTCCACCATGCTGCTCTAATGCGGGTTGGTGGATTCACATGTGGCAGAATGTCGTTGAAACACAAATTAAGCACATCAAAATTCAGTGGTGCTTATCTGGGTTTGAACCCGCAATCATCGGTTATGATGCACACGTTCTAGCCTCTGGGCCATTTCGGCTAATAACATTGCACTTAAATAATATTTCATAATTATTGTGGTTGGTTATTATTTCGAATGTTAATATATGAAATAAATATTTTTTATAAAAAAAGTGATGTTTAATATAAAAATATATTTTAATGTTACGATTTGTAACATAAGACATATGTGCATAAACATACTTAATAGCGAATTCCCCAGTTCACCGCTTATATTCAACTTTTAGAGTTTAATTGTTTTGATCAAATTTAAGTGAGAAAATAATGAAAAAAAAAATGAGAATCCTGGTCGAGGGTGGAGCCTTGAGGGAGGCTCGTCCAGCAGTGGACTAATACAGGCTGATTATAATGATGACAACTCTTGATATTTTTTTAATATTATGTATCTTCAATTAGTGTTTATAAAGAAAGGTCGCTTTCTTCCTGTCTGTATCTTCGCTAACGTCTTCTAAACCATTCAACGGATATTGGTACGGTTTCCATTTATAGAGCGGTAGACGAGATTTCTGTATAACATTTGTAAATATTTCTTACAAGATGGCTAAAATATAACGGTATTTTATCCAAAAAACATGGCTAATGCTGTCTTAAACGTCGGAGATATATCGAAACAATTTTCTAAAAATATTAAGGTCTTAAAAAGACCTTCAGAAAAATCCAATGTGATAGCATGTCTCTACATTCTAAGGTACAATAATAACTACTTGTATCAATTGCAGGTCTAGTAAAAAAAAATAGCGATTAAATTTTTTACAGAATAAAGTCCCTTTAAACTTTTTATCTTAATACATTTTAAGGGTATATATACAGACACATTGATGTCATTTGTTCTATCTGTAAACTTCAACAGGTTTTATTGTCGATGGAAACAAATAAAATATTGCTTCGAATAAAAAGAGGTTTCATTTCTAACTTTCCGATCATTTCATTCGTTTCCAATCCCAAGTCGGTATGAAGTCTCGTGATTGTTTTGAACTATGTATTTTGATATCAAATAGAGAAGATTAAAGGTAAACAAGGAGAATTTAAGCTATGTTTGTTTTTCATCGATGTTTATTTGTTATTTGAATTAAGCTTTGCATTTGCTTAAAATAAACATGAACGAATGTATCAATATTTAAATATGAAACGAACTGATATTCAATTGTAGATGTTAGTTATTTATATTAGTTATTAATAAAAAAAAAAATCGAATTTTATATTTCGAACTTCCAATTCAAATTTGAATTTCGTATAATAATAATCATTTTGAAAATTATAAGGAACCGTATGAATAAACAAGATCCATCTTTTCATAATATCGTTATATTATGTTATTTAAATTATAAAACAAGTCCTTTGAAGACTGAGTAAACTAATATAATATAAAATTACTGCCATATCGCTCAGTTGCCCGGTTGAATTTCATATTAAAATAAAATTTTAGAAGCTATTTCTTCCCTTATTACAATAAAGGTACAAATTTAATCTAGTTCGTGAAAGGGCGGATAGTTATTTTACGGAATTCAATTTAGCGAGTAAATTTACTTTGCATTTGTGATTATATTATAAATTTACGTTTGAAATTTCTAAATCGTTTTGTAATTGAACGTAATCTTTACATGATTGCAATTAAATTGTACCGGAGTCGTTTACATGTTTTGATTTAATTAAATGTCATGTTTTCCGTTGATCGTTATTGTGTTGGTGGGTGATTTTTTTTGGTTAGCGTAGATAATGACAGAGTTCATTCTTATAAGGAATATCGAAGAATGCTTAATATCTCACAGATGATTTGACGAGAAAAAATATTGTTATTATTTTTTACACACAAGTTTTGTTTATAATTTTAATACCAGACCTGAATTCGAAATAAGTTTTCGCTGTGTTTTAAAAGTTAGTTCTTTCACAGATTTTAGATAAATAATTATTATATTAAAAAACCAAAAAACTTCGAAACACAAAAATTAAACAATATTTTTTGACAATCAAAGTAATGTTTTAAAATAACAATTAATTTTATGCGAGGACGCGTATGTGAATAAGTGTATGTCTGTACCTTTTTTTATAAATGACGGCAATCGTAATCGCTTTCAAACTAGGAAAACTTATAAACCATCATGGAAATAGAAACTCAAATGATTGAGAAAATATTTTCTTGCGAATACGTCTTTTGGAATTCTTATATTTGGGTTTATATTTGAACCAGATTTAAATAAACAATCGTATAAGAAAAATATCGTTTTATATAAAATAAAAAATGAGACCAGATTAAAATGGTTACGTTAAAATTGATCGCATTTATAATGAAAAACGATTGTAACGAAACGCTCTGTAATATTATTGTGTCGGGCTGATTCGAATGTAAATAATAATCATCGAACAAAATTGAATTTATTTTCAGCTATTCAATTCACGATTTATATTAAAAATTATATTTGTATAAACGCAAAGTAAAAGCTTGTAACTACATTCCTGCTGGGCTTTGTCTCCTTTTCAGAAGAAGGTTTAGAGTTTATTCAAACTCAAATTAAGCATATTTAAATTCAGTGAAGCTTGCCCGGGTTCGAACCCGCAATATACATTGAAGATTTACGTGTGCAATATCGACTTTATCTATTTGTATACTTTAACATATTTCCAGGTGAGATAGATAAATTTTAATAGATTATCGGAACGCTTAAATATTATCGAACACATGACCTGTTGATTTATGAACTCTTACCTATGTATTTAAAGTAAACGGTTTTGGCGTCGAGCCAATGTTACGATAAGGCCAGATGTTGCAGTCACCAATATACACCCTATATTGTTGTATGTGGTTTGCTCACGGAAAAACAACTATACGTTACTACTGACTTTATTCGTGTGTTTTAGAATTATTTAGATGTCATTTCTTTTTTTTAATGATATTGGTAGGTGGACGAGCAAATGGACCATGTGACGGTAATAAGTGGTCACCACCGCACACCATATTTTACGCTTATATTGTAAACGCTGACTGAACCCTACGAGATAGATCGAATAATGTACTACGGTATTGTACCCATTAAAAAGTTCTACAAAAAAGTCCATGACCGTATATGTCTAGCACTTAGCCCATATATCCCACAATAACCATTTTTTATCCTTTAGTTTTTACGATAAATAATTATTGGCTTTTACGAAGTGATTTAAAGCAATACCGCATTAATCCTTATATATCCTTTCGTTATGTGTAAAGACATTCCGTAGTATATTGTTGGTGGTAGGGCTTTGTGCAAGCCCTCCTAGGTAGGTACCACCCACTCATCAGATATTCTACCGCCAGTATTGTTGTGTTCCGGTTTGAAGGGTGAGTGAGCCAGTGTAAGTACAGGCACAAGGGACGTAACATCTTAATTTCCAAGGTTGGTGGCGCATTGGTGATGTAAGGAATGGTTAATATTTCATACAACGCCATTGTCTATGGGCGATGATGACCACTTACCATAAGGTGGCCCATTTGCTCGTCCGCCTAACGATAACATAAAAAAAAAATAGTATCACCATTGCACCCATGCGAAGCCGGGGCGGGTCGCTAGTTATTGTATAAAGTTCAAATTAGGAACGTAACTTTTTTTGAGATATTATTATATTTTGCTTTTCTTCGTCGTTTGTTTTTCCGTTAATTGTTTATGAGTCCCCTTTTAATTATTTGATTCATAATAAGAAGCCGTCGGACTGTCGGTCGCTATTGTTCAACCGGAGTTGATTGGACCTCTTATAACGAGTCTCATTGTACTCTAGAAAAACGTTAATATCGTTTTAATTAAAATAACGATAACGAAACTTTAACACAATGGCGAGCTTAATAAACGTCCACTGCTCGACAATTGACTCTTCCGTTAAAGAAGGCGTTATAACCAATTTCAATACTGCTATAATAAGGGAAAAAATGCACCAGATTTTCTCCTGATTCAAGCAAATTTCCCGATATTTTCCTCGAGCGTTGAGCACGAGATGAACAAACAATTAATTATATGAATCAACAAACAAACTTGGAAACTGCATATACATTATACATATATTAAACATTAGCAGTCCCAGTTAACCACTTGCTTTGACTCTCGCTAATTTTATTAATGTATTTTATTTATTTATTAAATAATTCTGTATGTTATATATTCCCATGCCGATTTCATTACTTACATACAGATGTCAATAAAATAAAGATATGATACCGAGATACACATTTCAATTATTATTCGAAATAGTTAAACTACAGTTTTAACAGTAGGTGTACTTTTTAAACATTTGTATGTACTCGTAAATAAATACATAAAAAGTACGTCTTTTATTGGATTTTTATAATACGCGTATACATTTGCTAGTGTTTGTTTGTATGTATATGTACAACAAACTCCGTTATTAAACATTTAAAATTTATTTCATTTTTAAAATTGTGTTTTGTATTATAAATAAATATGAACAATTTTGCTTCTATTTGTATACTGTTATTTAATGAGATTAGTCTTTTTTTATATTGAGTTATAAAGTATGTCACGAATTCATTAATATTTTTCCTATTTGTAATATAAACTGTACTGTAATCAAAACTGAATTGACCTATTTCGTGGGAAGCCATACTCGAACTGGATTAGAGGCTAATTCCTTTACGCGATGCTACGATTAGAATTCGCTGTGCTTTGCGATGGTTTAGTTTTTAATTAATATTCTCTTTGCGATCTACATCACGAAATCGGAATATAAGACGAGAATTTTCAACCAAAATTTTGTATTTTTGAGCTGCGATAAGCTAAAAACGCAAACCGAAACAAATATATCGGGATATTATATATGACATAATTACATAATAATTAAGTTAGTTATTATATTAAATTTCGTACATACAAACTAACGAGAAAATATTTTCTATTACATATATAGTGGTTTAGGTTTGCCAGTTACGATACACTAAATTTGTGGTTGGCCTCAGTGTGGATATCGACCTGATCAATCCACCAGTGCATGAAAGACGTTTGGTCTATAGAGTGCTGAATACAAAAATACAAATAAACTTCATACTTACATAAGAGTCTGAGAATAAGTACTTTCATGATGATGGTGCCCATTTTCAGATAAAGTGACCATTCTCAAGGGAAATCAGCTATTTGTGGGGGAGATATTACAGTAAACATGTGTAGAGTGCGGCAATACTGCACTCATATAATTCACACGGACAATCTGACGCGAGCGGAAAAAGTTCATCCGCTAAACGTATTTACGTACATTCGAGAAACGGTAGTGACGTGAGTGTTAACAATGGCAACACCAGACTCCAGGCTGATTTCTCGATAAAAAATCCAATAATATTTTTACTGGCTTTGGGTTTGAACCTAGTGGTCGGCGTATTTATAAACTAGACTATAATAACATACTTTAAACTAATTCTTATACTAGCAATAATTCGCTTACTTATTTTCCGTATTGCTTCATTCCGGGCTATAAAAAATCAAGCGCTCAGCACTAATGCAAATGAAGTAAATAAAAGTCCTGAGAAAAGCCTACCACATTGGTCTAGTAACTTATACAACTGGAGCCGCTGAGGTCTTGTGTTAAAATCCTGGGTCAGGCTATTTATAAGTTCTAGCCAGAGCAAGGCCAGATTTATAGGGAGGTTAATAAAGAAGTGGAAGCCCGTAATTATTTACTGTATAAATTAAAAAGTTTCTTTAAGATTAATGTTATAATCAAAATCAAAATAAAATAAACTTTATTCAAGTACGCTTTTACATGCACTTTTGATTCGTCATTTAACAAACTATATCAAGTAAAGCTACCACCGGTTCGGAATGTAGATACTACGGAGAAGAACAGACAAGAAACTCAGTAGTTACTTAATAATTACGGAATGTACTTATATTAACAAACATAACATATTAATAGATATAGTAAACTACAAGACATACATACTACATAAAAGTTTATTTCATTATTTACTCGTTAGAATTTGGAAGCTACAATTTTTTAGAAATCTCTATTTTGTCTGCCATTGTCATATGGAGGCCCGGGCATTGACCCCGGATGCCCTAAATCCGGCCTCGGTCCAGATTTCTATGATGTTAAATGATTATCTCCAGAACATTGATAATACTAATCTACAGACAAACAATATTAATTAATTTGAAATATATTATAATAATGAAACGAACATCGTTAACAAACCGTCGGTATTAAGTATCGATACAGGTATCAACAGCTAATCGTGTCAACTATCCACTTAAATTATGTCAAAGGAAACTATATAGATACATATATTTATAGTAAATCTAACAATGATGTCACTTGTATAGTACTAGCGCGATTACGGCTAGACCTTGTGTTAGTGGCCCGTATCACATTGACGAATAAACAATATAACTTAACGTGTTTTTAGATCATAATATTTATTTTATGCAGATACGAACGGGTTTACTTGACTTTTATTACAATTCATGCACATGTTATTAATGCTTAATGATTTGCAGTACTTCGTAAATCATTAGCTAATAAACCTATTTGTACAATCCACATGCACTTTATCGATCGTATGCACTTGTTGTCATAAAGTCGTAATGTCGCCAATGTTTATTTGAAACCGGCGAACTTCACATTCGAAAGTGTACTTTTTTAATGTTTTGTAATATAATAATAATTTATGTAATTAAAATAATAAATTAAACGTTTCTACTCGAGGATAAGACTTGGAGGGTTTTCCACCACGCTGCTCCAATGCAGGGTGGTAAATATGATACGTGTAGAAATCATCCACATGTGACGAATACTGCTTGATACATTTGACTTTGACTTTTTGTGTTATAAAAAGGTTCTTGCGAATAGATTAAAACTTAATTCTATATTGTGTAATGTAAAACGAGTAACGTCACCGACATGCTGACAACGAACATCTTTTGTTTATATAGAACAACGTTACGAATTCCCAGTTTCCATTGCTAGTAATAATAAAAAATCATTCCAACTGTAATTCTTAAGAAGAAAATGTGAGCGATAAAAATAATAAGGTGCGTTTAACATTCGATGATTGTATTAGGCGACGAAAATGCGCACACCCTTAACACACTCTTCGTACCATAAACTATACAAATATTTGTCAAGAGCGGAAATTTAATCCACTATCATTATCGCAGTAGCCACTGGATCAATTAATGTCCTAATAGCTTCATCCGTATCTTATATATGTCTATTTTTATTTTATTTTCAAGAAAAATATTTGTAATATAATATAAAAAATATGTATTTTAAAAATAGCTAATTTTATATCTAATAACTCTTAATGTTGGTAAGCCTGATAGAAACAATGTACAGATGTTAATTGTTTCAATATATAAAGCCTTTTTACGTTAAGTTTGTGCTGATTTAGCAGAAATAAATTTATTATGTTTTAAATGGTTTGACAAGTGGCAACCACACGCCACAGATTTATGTTCAAAACAGTTTATCGTCTTTGATATAATTGATCATGAAGCAACTAAATGCCGTAAAAGTGGTTAATATATAAACCAAACGCGCTTACTATTATATAACTAAATATGAATATATTATAAAATCTAAAAGCATCCCATGAATTTATTTATAAATATCGCTGGAATTGTTTACTTTTATAAAATAATCTCTTCTTTATAGCGAACGTTTATCCAGACTGTATAACTCTACCGGATTTAATAAAGCAGCCGGATCAAATCAATCTTTCGTTGCGAATGCATTGTAACTATAACCTAAGCAGTTTTAATTCAATGAAAATAGAAGTAAAATTAACTTGTGTTGATTTGGAAATATACAGTACAGATGATGTTGTGTATTTTTTTTCGAATTCCAAATAAATATAACAGAAGAATCGGTTTTAACGAAACATCCTCCAAACAACGCTTAGGCCGAAAATGTTTATTAATAAACATAATTAAAGAAGAAATTTAATAATAGCAGAATATTTGAATCTGGTAAGAAATTGTTTGGCACACTTTTTGTCATACGCATCATGTATTAGGATATTTTTATATTATGATTTAATTTAAAAAAGTCTTTTTTAAATTAAAAAATAACCAATAAATTAATTAAAAAAAAAAAAAAAAACATTATATTATTCGATATGTTAATTAATATAACCTACTTCATAAGCAAAGAATTCAATAAGACGTCAAAACTTCATTTAATTACTTGATTTTGAATTATAAAATATCTATGAGATATCCGTGTTATAAAGTTTTGAACGGATCAGAATCTACAAACAAGAGTATCCATCACCTAGTTTCCATCCACTTTATTTCAGCCACTTCTATCTTAAGTAGTGCCATTATCCCGTGATGCTTTCATACAGGCTACTCTATATAGGATGCACTTTACTCCTAACTCAACTGATGTAAACTCCACTTTAAAACAACTCGAAATGTTTGTGTAAAGGGTGAAATATAGTTACCGCATTAGTTTGTTGTTGTGACGTAATAATCTCAGGCCAATAACGAAGGTCACGGTCTCTTCGATCGCGCTCGTTTAAGGCTTTAGGTCTTAACTCAGACATAATAACTGTACTACGTCATAATTATTACGATTTAAGAACCGCTTTCAAACTAATTATTACTAGTAGTGTTTTTTAATTGCCGATCTGAATCGTTGCCTCCATTATTTATCTACTTTATTAGCAAATAAACGTTGCGGTAGCCCAGTTTAAATTGTGAATCAGTGAAATTATCATTAGCCAAGTATTAGGATAAAAAACTTATTACCTAACTATCATGTTGTTTACAGAACTCTGGTCTTATATAACTAATTTTAATTATAATTATTCAAAAGAACATATCAACCGTTATCAAATTAATTGGTATGATTAAAAACTCATTAAAAATCAAGCAATTTACTATTACGCAAAAGACGACAAAGACTACAACTAAGACTATTGTTTCATATTTACACGCAAAGTTTTGGTAACTTATTTTCTAGTTTTAAAGTATCTAAAGTATGATGGTAAAAGTTTTAATATAACTCAGATAATCCTCCGTCGTTCGACAAGTTTAAAAGCCTTTTCCCGATAACTGTACACGAGGCAATTTACTCTCCGTTAAACAAAGTCGAATGAACGTGGCTAACCACACTGTTCATCGACTAACACTAATATCTAGCAACTGCAGCAGTTTTAAAGTATTTTTCAAGCGTGATCTGACTAACTATATTTCAAGGTCGAAATTGAGTTCTACATAACATGTTTATACAATGTTTCTAAGGGAAAAAAAATCTTCTATAATAACGGTCCGTAAAAGTTTTCCTTTTGGATAAAGTATTGGTGGTTATTCTTCTAAATTCTACCGTTACAGATGGATCAAAAAAGGGGGTAAATATACACACTGGGGGTTAAGCTTCGGTCTCGTGTATTGCAGTGACATTCTATAAGAACACACTTTGTACCATACTCTAGAAATGTTGAAAGAATTCCGGCTAGACGTTATTTTTGTTCGTGTAGCTATTTTTGTGCGTGTATCCTCTAAATGTGATTATTATAGTTCGTAATAAGGATCATTGCAATTACAATATCGAGACAAACGTAGCCTAAGGTGCTGCTATTTGTACAAATATGATTTAATTAACATGTTACTCATGTTTATTCCTATCCCTTAAGTTTATGATTTTTGGAACGCTAAACAAATTAACAATAGCTTAACCTGAAAGCTCATTGGTCGCCTATTGTGTAATCGGCTGCACTGACCAATGATCGTTCAGATAAAAAGCAAAATAGTTAATCTGACTTCGAACAGCGTTTCAGTTCAACAAACGGTTATATTGCCTGTTCCAATTTAGGAATTGTTGATTTTCTGCTAAACTAGTAATGTTATTAACTTTTCTGTTATTAGTTATCAGATTTTTCTGTTAATACATTATCAGTAGCAGCTCGAAGTTTGGGTGTAGACAGTGCTCCTTGCCTCGAAACGCACGTAAACCTGTAATTATCTGATTGTGCTTTCCAAGTATTTGCCGTGTCGGGAATTCACTCAGAAGGCGATTATAATATATTTCGTCCTGCTGCATTATCGTCGCAGAACACAAAGCGCAAGCTAGTCTGGTAATCAACTTCTTGTGGTTGTTGTTATGAGATTCATTTAAATGCAAATCATTCATTTGATCTTTTTTTATATTATAGGGCAAATGAGCCACCTGCTAGTAAGTGGTCATCACCGCCCATAGACTTCAACACTGTACGAAATATCAATACCCTACATCATCGATACACTATCAACCTTGGCAGCTAAGATGTTATGTCCATGTGGTTAGCTTACTCACCCTTCAAATTGGAACACATCAATCATAAGTATTGCTGTTAAACGGTGAATATCCTACGAGTGGGTGCTACCTACCAAGACGAACTTGCCCTATCACTTAAGTTAATATCGGTTCAAGTTTGTTAATCAGCTTATATTTTAGTAATACATAAAACAATTCAGATCTATAGGTTTACCGTATATAACGGTTTGAATAGCAATTATAATGTACGATTATTTACAATACAACATTTTTTTTTTTACATTAGCAGCCCGTAAATGTCCCACTGCTGGGATAAAGGCCTCCTCTACCTTTGAGGAGAAGGTTTGGAGCATATTCCACCACGCTGCTCCAATGCGGGTTGGCGGAATACACATGTGGCAGAATTTCGTTGAAATTAGACACATGCAGGTTTCCTCACGATGTTTTCCTTCACCTGAATTATAAACACAAATTAAGCACATGAAATTTCAGTGGTGCATGCCTGGGTTTGAACCCGAAATCATCGGTTAAGATTCCCGCGTTCTAACCACTGGGCCATCTCGGCACTTTTTTGCTTTGTATTTACAATACAGTTACGAAAAATATTTAAGCAAATACATTTTTTTATAACAAGATATGTTTTATTTAAATTATTCAATGTAAAAACAATTGTCTAATTTAAATTTTAAGACATTTATATTATTATAATATTATTGTATAAATATATAATGTATATATTTTGTAATAATAAATGATATAAGGCTACTTAATCTTCTTACTCGTAGGCTCGTCCACGATGTAGGTAATTGGAGCCAACACGCGGTGAAGCCATACAGGCCCTTCGGTCACGACAGATTTCTGTGATAACCTTACGCTCGGAAGTGGATTATATAATCTGCGAGTGTCTTTTAAAAGTAAAGTTTTCTTTTAACACTTAAATGAAAGATACTATTTAATTTAAATTAAAATGTTTTTAATTGAATGTTATTAGACACCATTTCGTAATAACATTGTAAAAAAAACCGAATATACTATTGCAGAGAAACATAAAATATTTATACAACGAACTGAGATGGCAACAGCGAATCTTAATATTGAATTTTTATGTGCTTGTCTTTTGTTTATCGTTATTCTTTTCGAGATCAAGAGCCGCCACGGGCTAGATGAAAAAGTTCCACATGTAAATCTACCAAATTTCATTTCATGGGATAAGCGTAGAGTTATAAGTTCTAAATCTTCAATCATAGAGAGGAGCCCAATAATTGCTTAGATTTTACCATTTAATATTATTTCTAAGTTAATAACGAAGTATACGTAAATGACTTCTTTAACTGGATATTATAAAATCTAATAACTGGATTTAACTGGATTTATTCATTTAGTTTATCAGATCATCGCTAAACCTATGATAAAAGTGATGAAGTCATGCATCGATGTTTATCATAGCTGTTTATATTTTAGTATACGTACCACTTGGAAGGATAACGTACGATACTAGAAAATAAAAAAAATATTATTAAATATTATATTTTTTATAACCATAATAAGTATTAGGGCATGCCTTAGGTTATATAAAAAAGTATATCTTTTTAAAAAGATATACTTTTTTATTTTTTATTTACGGTGAATAATTTAAAGTTTATGTTTAAAATGAGAATAAACAAAGTTCATTATTCTTTACAAAATTATATACAAGATTAAAGGTTAAAGGTTCTTGTCTGATCGTCTCGTTAGTTGAAATGTGTCTTTATTATTGAGAATCACATGGACTAAGCACGCAAATTACACACACACACACACACACACACACATCAGCCCGCATTCGTCCACTGCTGGACATAGGCCTCCCCAAATTACACAAATATACCGAAATATTTGCTTATTCACGATCCAACTAGCGCACGGTGCAATGCTAGTGAATAAACGCAAAAGTTTGGTTAACGCAAATAATTGCCTTACACGACTATTTTGATGAGCTAAGCCGAGATTATTTCGCCGGTTTTTCTGAGGACAGCGTATTTTCTTTTTAGAACTTGTAAAATATATTCTATAAGTTAACAACCGCGGCTTCGTTCGCGTTTTGGGTTTGGTCGTCAGGTGGCAGGCATAAAAAAGTAGTATATGTGTTTCCTTGGAGTTCAAGCCTTCTTCATACCAAGTTTTATTAAATTCGGTTTTGAACACACAGACTTACTTTCGTATTTATAATTTTAGTATATATATTGCACGAATGAATTTGAGTTTGAGAAACTATAAGCCGTCGAATGGAGATTACATACTTGTACAAATGTTAATATAATCACAGATACTCCGCATGTCGTCGTGTTCGTAAATAAAATGTAAATAAGCGAACCAACTACGTAATGTAAAATATCGTAGCAGACTTATCGTACGCGACATTCTCAACACAACTAATTTACGACGCAAAACATAAACAAATAGAAAAATTATATAATGGATTATTACTAGTCATTTTATTCGCCCTTTACAAGTATAAAAAGTTACTAAATATTAATTATCTAGTTAAGCGTAATAAAATACCACGTTATAATAAGCAAAATGTTTATATATTTTGTATTAAAACATTGTACGTATTCTATTTTATAAACACAAGTACAAAATGTAATCTTATACAACCTCAGTGTGACTATAAATACCGCCTCAAGAACATACTCGCATAACTAAGGAGATATACATAAACCATAGAATAAACATTAGTCATTCCTTTATATTATAATATAACTAACTATGCCATGCGGCTTCTGTCTGTCTGTATAATTTATGATTTTCTTATACTAAGCAAACATACGTTGTGTAGATGACGTTGATGGGTAGAGATTATCTAAAATTTGTTCGAGTTCTATCATAGCTGTGTCTTTAAGACATTCAGAAGTTAAATGGTTTTCATACGTAACTTGAAATAATTATAAATAAATAAATATTGGACAACATCACATACATTACTCTGATCCCAATGTAAGTAGCTAGAGCACTTGTGTTATCGAAAATCAGAAGTAACGACGGTACCACATACACCCAGACCCAAGACAATGTTATGTATAGAAAACTATGAACTTTTTCTACATCGACTCGGCCAGGAATCGAACCCGGGACCTCGGAGTGGCGTACCCATGAAAACCGATACTCGACCACGGAGGTCGTCAATTAAATGATCCTTAACATACCCATCCATCTGTATGGTATGTATAATCAGAGTCGAATGTAGGGTAGGGTAGGCGAACCGGGACAACTGCACCAGGGCCTCTAAAATTAACGTTAAAAAACTAACCTTAAAAAAATAAATTTTAATATAAATACTGTTTAAAAAAAACTCCCTCCTTGGGCCCTCCAAACCTCTGTCTCCTCCAGTCCTCTAAATCCGACCTCGCCAACGATTATGATATATCAACATTTTCGCGGCTAAAGTAATTTTGAAATATTTAAAATTAAAATAGCTTGAAGTTTGAAGAATAATACGTACCTACCCTACATATTGAATAGTTACCAAGAAGACGAATTAATACTGTATTTGTTAAAACATATATGTATGTGTGTAGAGTTTTGATACATACGTGCGTTAAAATTTCCATGAATTACGCAAATTATTTACGTTGTTCTATTTACACGATCAATTAATGTTTCGATTATTTATTTATTTTTATAGTTAAAATGTGATATGCGATAATAAATTTAATAATTATAAATTTTATAGGGTCCAAGTATCATAATAGCGTAACACCGGAAGTCGACTGTGTGTCTGTAGTAATGCTGTTCTATTCTCAAATGTAAGATGCCCCGTAACTGAATATAAAAGACTTACCTAAAGGTATAAATTGCCATCTTACTAAGATTTAAATAGGCTATCATATTATGTCAACCTGTATAATAATAATTTACTAATTAAAACGAGTTTCTATCATGATTTATGTGTTGTTAACGTAATTGCTAGATAATGTGTATTATTATAGAATCTATACACAGTACAAAAAAGCGCGTGCTTTATTTTAACGTACGAATGCGAACGCTTACAAAATTTACCTTTTATGTATGAGGGCTCCTCGCGGCATCGTATCAGCTCTATAATCCACTCTTGAATGTGTTTTCGAAGTTAGAGGATACACATGCCGTAGCAGAGATACGTTTTACACTTCATCGTTTCCTTCGCCTTCAAATCAAGTGAATTAAAATGCATAATAGCAATAAGCAAGTACTTGAAGCCCAGTTCTCAGATTATAAGAAGAGGCAGAGGCGCACTTTAATTATTAATCATTATGTTTTAACAAAAAGACTCGTTGCTTCTTTCCACTACCCGGAATTGTTATTTAATTTGCATGCTTATTATGCCATAATATTTGCCCAGATTTAAAACACCGATAATTTTAATTTGTTTACATCATCGCGTTTAAAAACAAACGAATAATAAATTATTGATATCACATCAGATTCTTTGTACGGAACCCCATTTATTAGGCTTGTGTACCTCTAATATAGATACGATTCGTTATTCCAACAATCACTTTAGCTCTGGATAATCTTATAATTGGATAATGACACTCTGTTTGACGTCGACTTTTTAACGATTCCCGCTTGCAATTTTATATGAGAAATTGTTTATGGAAAGTTAAATTACGCCCGATACTGGGATTTACCATAGAAATTTATCAATTATTATTTTTAATAATATCACTAAAAGTCGTTGAAAAGTAAAAGTTGGAATCCTATATTTTATAGGAATCTTATCGGAATATAATATTATAATCAATCTATTTATAATACGAAAATAAAAACCTTTGTAGGGTTTTTTATGCATGCTGCGCGCGGTGTGGTTTGTTTGATATGGCATAGTTAAAGTTTATATAGAGAAGGAGAGCAGAAATTTAAAATGAATTCATATTTACTACGAATACATTATCTACTTAAGAACATTTTTAAAATGGCTGACTGTTATACAACGCACACCCTACGCTAATGGGTCTATCTAGATAATTTTTTCAGAAGAGTTTCTAATGGAGTGTAGGTGCCTAATAAATAGCTTTTCAAAAATCATCTCATGACGAATAAAATGATAATAGTTCTTATAGCATTATAGCAGATATATTGAAATCGGTTTACGTTTATGAGTAAAATATAGCTATGACGAGGTTGAAATTGGGCATTAGAGTTCGTATCGAAGTTTATCTTTTTTCAATGTCTGAAATTTGGGATGTCCCATCTAGTCCAGGCTCAAATGTGATATGAAATAAAACATTCCACACACAATACCACAGACAATACACTTTACGACAAAATAAAAAAAAACATTAACGCGTTTTTGACATAGGGTTTTTTATTGTAACAATGACATGGCATCATGAATCAATGTCATGAATTCAATCTCATATTTTATTAGCAATTAATCATGGTTTATTCGACAAATGTGCGACGCAAATAGTCTAATTATAACAGCGTAAGCACTAATGAAATATATAACCACTATAATAAATATATGTGAACGAATATTATATAATATGTGTGAATAGCGTTAATAAGAAATAATTATAGAGAATATAAGCTTTGTTTTGATGCAGGAGTTATGATTTATGATACACGTATATATTGTGATTGAAATTAACCTTTAATTTTTTATTATATTTTAATGACCTCTGTGAAAGTGAAAAATTAGGCCTGGAAATTTCCTAGAAGTTGTGTGCTTACAATAATGAACTTGGCGAACACGAATATTGCTCATACAAATAGAAATAAATAACGTTAGCTCAGATATTCAAATATAACATTATAAAGGTAATTTTTCACTTACATAAACATATTTTCGTACACTAAGCTCCTAGCGTTATCAATCATCCGCGATAGATGGATTACCTCGGACAATTAAATAGCGAACAGATTACCTATTAAATTAACTAGGATTTTATTTTATACAATTCGTATTCCGTTTGTGAATATTACAAAAATAACGAAGAAGAACGTTATTACTTAAAAATAAATAATGTGTTTTTTCTAGTTATGTAGTGAAGTTACACTAACTTTAGCGTGTTTATAATTGCTTTAGTGCGGAATAGTTCTAGTTGTTATTACTTATTAATAATAATGGTTCATGTAATCATTTTCGTTTGGAAATAAAATATAATTACTACAAGTTCTATCTGACTGACTGACTCGTAAAATGTGTACAACTGAGAATTAAAATTGTCAATAGACAGTCATAAAAACTAATTACATCGTTAAAGTCACAACAGACACTTTTTTCAAACGATATGTGCTGTTTGTTGAAACCATGTCGCATCAACTAACCCGTGGAATAAACAGTGTGATGGAACACAATGTGGACACCACCACCCATATACAATGGCGCTGTAAGAAGTTAAAATTCCTTACATCACCAATGCGCCGCCAACCTTGGGAACTAAGATGTTTTGTCCCTTGTGCCTGTAGTTACACTGACTCACCCTTCAATCCGGAACACAATAATACCAAATACGCTGCTTGGCGACAGAATATCTGATGCGAGGATGATACCTACCCGGGCAGGTTTTTCACAAAGTCCTACCACCAAGACTAAGTGACTTTGTAACTTTTACATTTTCCTATGATATTGGTCATTTAATATTTTATCTATGAATTGTTCTTTGTGAAAACGGCAGGTAGCTGTTATTATCAAATATAAATCTTGATGCTAATGTTCCTCAAGAGGAAATCAACACTTCACTTTGTTATCTTTTGAGAGTCTATGAATATTGAAGGGCGACAATTCGAGAGTCAATTTACGAAAAGGGGTCGAATCGATTTAAATTATCTCGGATGGTAAACGTCTATTGTTTGAAGATATCTGTTCAATAACTAGATTCCTACATCTTCCTTTGTAATTTACCTGGTACAGCCGAATGCACGTGATCATTTAGTTACCTAGAATCAAAAATCAAAAAATCAAAATCAAAATTAGAACTCGATTTTGTTGTTCTTAAATCTTAATGTTATGAATGAATAAGTTATCTATATAAAAATGTGTGCGTATGTTTGTATGTACATAGTAATATGTTTGTCTTGTGACTGCCTCGTTGGTTTAGTGGTTAGATTGGGGGGATGAATTCAAAGACAAAAAAAGTACGATTCTGAGATTTTTACTAGAAGCTTACTCCCTCGTTGTTTTCATATTGTAGACTTTTCGGATCGTGTTATGAAGGAACTAAGAATACAGTTGCGTTTGTGCACACTCTTGTTGTCGTTGTTTTAATGAACTTGGTTAGTGTGGCCCAATCTCTCATATTACATATATTAAGTAAGGATAACAATATTAATTTCAAACAAATTATTAATTAACACGACGCGTATTAGCATAAAGAACAAATATTGGAGTTTTTTGTATCTGCTTCCATTACATTATATTCAGCAAACTCTATATAATAGAAACATATAAACACTATTAACACACTGTAAGGCCTTAAATTAGGGAGGATTAGAGTGGGGATAAAGGCAGATGATTTAAATATATATTGTCGCCTCTTATATGTATTGTATCTGCAATGTATGTATGTAGGTATGATGCAGTTACTCGTAAAGCTACATATTACAAAAATATTTAGGAGAGTAAACAAGGCATGGCGATGAGTTGTGCGACTAGAATGCAAATGTAAGCACGTGTTCATAAGTTCACATTTATTTCAGTACATCATAATAAAAAACCAGATCTTTCATTCTAAACGTAGTTTGTAAAACAAATTTCAATGCATGAAAATACAAGAGAAAGTAATACAAAGGTTTGAACTTTGCATAAATGGATTAAGCGTGGCGGAGTTCTTTCCGCAGCACTTTCTGAATGTATTCACCGCGGATACAGACGTCCCAGGTGACCTAGAACAACAATAAGGCTTTAAGTGCTGTCTAACAAACAAAACGGGTCGACCCACCGTCGCTATTGTCTCGTGACCCACGGTTTTAACACTTTTTATCTACATTTTAAAACCATTATACGAAATGTATGTTTCTTATATTTGTTGCTTTTTGCAATTATAAAGTTTACGAATATTAAAAATGTACAAGGTCGTAGGACTCTTACTTAACCCCGACTAAAATTTACAGCCTAAATAATTAGTATTTATAAGTAATAATTTTATTTTGCTCTGTGATTAATTTACACCCTAAAAATTATTTTTCCTGCGAGCGGAAAAAAGTATATTTTTAAAACTATTAATAATATATTTATTGGAGCACCTATACAACATTGTGTGTTTCTAAGGAACTTATTCCTTACGGATAAAAAAATTAAGCTAAATGTTTTTTTTTTTTAGTTTTTGTAAATCCATGTTTGTTCCTTTCAATCTAGGCATATTAAAATTATAGCAGATTTTTTGAAGTTAGGTCCACATTGTCCAATTTTTGTTCTTCGCGTATGAATTCCCCTGTATTAGATAAAAAAGCCATGTGCAAAAGAAGCAGTTTTAAAAACTAGCGGAGTGAGGTTGAAAATTTAGGTGTCATTTTTCATATTTACTACAATTTTGTTATATGTTTTGACTAAAATAATCACATTTTTTTGTGATTTTAAATGGTTACTTCTCTCCTTTTATTTTTGTTTTCTCGGTAGCTTTAAAATTCAGGCGTGTGCACGACGTCGTTTCGGTGCCAGATCGATCGCAGATTTATTATTTTAAAACTACAATGATTTTGTTTAGGAGTTTTAAATATACATGTATATGTACATCTATAGAAGTTGTGAAATGATCTCTATACATATAATAAAATTGGGGTGTCTGTTTGTAATTCTAAAAAACCGCTTTTTATTAAAAGCATATGTATGTATACAATAACAAAACAAAATAACAACAATAACAAAATTACATATTTTTTCATTTTGTCTGTCTGTCTGTTTGTTTATTCCGGCTAATCGCTGGAACGGCTGGACCGATCTTAGCGGGGCTTTCACTGGCAGATAGCTGATGTAATAAGGAGTAACTTGGGCTACAAATATAACTTTTTTGGTAAATTCTAATGAGCACGAAGTCGGGAGTATAGCTAGTATATAATCAGTATGTATGTAGATCAAAACGCCTCTATGACATTTCATCGTAATTATTAAAATTATCACGCTTACATTTTATTTCTGATGAAGTTAAACGACAATATATTTTGTCATATATCATAATAATAAAATCAACAAAGAATACACACATCAAAATAGTGTAGATTGAAGATACAGCGTGCATTAGTATAAGTGTCGCTCGTGCCTAGTGTGCAAGTGATGACTAATGCAAGAATAGAGATAAAAAAAATAAGATCATCTTATATGTATATTAATAGCGTAAGCCGATTTTTGTTAAAGTGATTATGGGACGATAGCTGCATCAAGAAGATCTGCTATGGTCTTATTTTGAGAAGCTTCAGCCGTAGATGTGCAGAAAATTAAAGAGGATTCTTGATTACAATTTATTAAATAATTACGATTAAACAGATAACTAATTTTAGAATGCTGAAAAACGTTACTGGCCGGGTACAGATCGGTACTATACAAAAAAAAAAAAACAAATGTAAAACGTGCGAACAAACGTCGTCAGTTTACAATGAAATTAAATAAAAATATACCTGTTATAGGTTTCGAAATTCCTAAAAATCTGTTGAATAAACTTGAAGCTTCACGACCGACCGACTAGAATTTTTTAATGCATGACGATTATTTAGGAATAAGGCGCGCGCCTTCGTGAGTGGAAAAATCTATATCACCGTACGAGGTTTGCAACATTTAACGAGTTATAAACGAAATGAATTGTTACAGAATAATACTGTCTTAATAATGTATGTTTTATTATTAAATTCATTATGTTAACGATTTATTTTGCAATGAGCAAGATAAAAATGTAATGTTGGTATGTAATTGCGAAATACTGGAGTTATTTCGCTTGATATTCAATGTATAACGTATATAGAAAGGTATATATGGATGTGCCTCGAACATTTAATTTATTTGCAAATAAGGTCATACATAACTTTAGTAAATAAACCTAACGGCTAAAATCGTATTCGAAAACAAGTGTATCTAAATAAGTGCCTATTAATTGTTTTTATTGTAGTATTTGTTATCGTTTATAACCTCAAAAGAAATAACCTTTCTCTCTCTCAGGGATATTTAAATTTATGTTGAAATATAAATTTAAATTCTTTCGCTTAAAAACTTTGGCTATATCTCTTTTATTCTTTCGCTGTGTGTATAAATAAAACGTAAAGTATTTATTTTAAATAATAATATTGCTTATCGAATATACTTCGCTTATGTTAATTAAAATGTTATATAATGATCATAGAACATTTGAAGCTAGTTATTTTATAAATAATTAAATATATTTAAATTAATGACTTAGTTCCAACTAGATAATTGTATATTATTTGCATGGTTTTATTGAAGCTTAACAATTTCTAATAAACATTGATATAAATAATTACTAGTATTAAATCTACGTTTAAAGATGGCTAGCTTGATCTAAGGGTAACGCACAGCCTATGATTACATAGACCACGCTGCCTCAGGCAACTCGGGATCAAGGAGCTTGAACTGTTAAATTTTCTATCCTAGCCTTAAGGTCTCGTCGGGGCTGCCAAAAGGGGTTCCACATCCGACTTCGTGCGTCTGTTAGGAAATGTTATCTACATTTTACGACAACTAAGTAATATACAGACACACACTTAAATATGTTCTGTATTATAAAACAATGATAGAAAAATCATAAGCTTTTATATCACGTAAATAATTCCATATTGAATGTATAATATAACCATCAAAACAAATCCAATATTTGTTTCCTAATAATATTAAATGAATAATACATGAGAGGTCAAATACAATCAGACGTGCTTCATTATCTTGGGCGGTACTACACCTGGAAATAAACAAAAACTTTATACAAAATGATATGAATGCTAAGAGATATATTTTATGTTATCTTTGTAAACACATAATTAATCTATTAATAATAAAAATATAATAATAATAATTAGAAAGCACGATGGTAATTATGATGAGGGAATATTATATTTATTAATAAAGTTATATTCATTAATGGATACATTCAGAGCTCATGTTAATAATGACGTATTAATGTTTCATATTATTTTGTACGATATAATCTAGATGATAAAACCAATTCCACTTTATTTTGATTGTTCTTAGACTGCCCGTCCTTATTATATCCGGCTATTAGTATCTAATCTAAGCCATCCAACTTAAAAAAATTAAAAAACGAAATCAGTCCAACCGTTTAGGAGGACCGATTACATACACGTAGAGAAAATATAACAATATGAAAAAGTACCAAGGAAGACTTTGTCTATAACGACCCGTCCCTGAATTTGTGGAAGTATTACAGGCTTTTATGAATCTATTACCTCGTGTGAGGAAATGGTCCAACTATTGGTTAAACTTTTGATCTCATAAATTCATGGTCAAATAATTCAGCAGGATACCATTCATGAAATAATGTCGTCTATGTCTGATTATGATATTATGATTAAGTGTTCCTCAAGGATCACTTTTAGGTCTTTTTAAATTTTTCGTATATTATATTAATGAGTTTCGTTTCTTTATTAAAATTCTTTATTAAATTGTTCACTGACTATCAATCAATACATTTTAAGTTGTTAGAAAATCTGCTAAAAGTTCTTACATGCACCTAGAGGCTAGATTTTTTTTTTTTTTTTTAAATGAATATTATAAAATAATTAACTCAGAAACGGTAGTTTTACATATTTAAAGGTTGGTAAGTCTGCGTTGGATTAGTATGTCACAGGTTGCGCAATTGCAGAATGCCTGGAGCACACCAGGCGTTCTCTGCACCGATGAGTTCCACACACCCCATCACTTAACGTGAGGGAAACGCGTAGGAGCGTTTTTTTCAGCGAAAAATAAGGTTGTTCAATTGTTGCCGTCCGAAATACGACCGACCAACGAAACAACAATAAAAAGCGAAACATATATATTTTTAATTATACTTAATATAAATCTGATAAATATTTTAATAATCATATTTTAATAATTATATAATAAATAAATATATATAATTTTTGTTATTTTAATTTTGAATAAACAATTGCAATAACAGTCGTTAAGAGCATTAAGTGTCTTAGAAGAGAATTGTCATTTGCCAGGAAATGTGAACACATTAACGATTAACCACATTTGGTGCTACGTTCGTACAAACTGTCTCGCATTAGTGCAAATTAGTGAGAATCCCATCTCAATTCGTAATCATTAAGGTATATTATGATCTACCTGCTATATATACACACATATATATCTATTTTATGTCAAAGTATGTCGACCATATGGGCCACCTGATGGTAAATAGTCACTACCATAGACAATGGCGCTGTAAGAAATATTATCCATCCCTTGTATCGCCAATGTGCTGCCAACCTTGGGAACTAAAATATATCCCTTGTCCCTGTGGTTACACTGGCTCACTTAACCTTCGAACTGGAACACAACAATACTGAGTACCGTTGTTTGGCGGTAAAAATATATCGTAAAGATTCAAATTAAGTAAGAAATTAAAAATATTAAATTGTGTTTTATTAAATTAACTGTAAATTTTACAACAAAGTATGATTAATTAGTTGTTCTTAAAATTTAATTAATATGATTTTTTTATTTTAAGAAAATATGATGAGAGGTAGAGTTTCACCTGACACTTGATGACCATTTCATCGCAAATTTTTCCTTCACTGCCGAGCACGAAATTAATTATAAGCATATACATGCACATATACAAAATTGACGTATTTCAGTCACTGGAATTTGACTAATTATTTATACAACTGCGATAAAAATATAGGTTCTTTAGTCGAATAGTTGTGAGTCGTTAAAAATGGCAGATAAAAGACGACAGTGTAAATATAGCGTGATCAAGTTAAGTGTGTAAGTCCCTCTTGTGAGTCACCATATGAGTAGACACAATGGCTTCGTCTCGTGTCAAAGAAACGGCCGTCATTACGGAGAATAGCCGCGGCGGAAAATGCTGGTTGAAGCTAACGGCGCAAATATTCCTCTTACACTACAACACACACACACATTTACAGCATACAAAATACATAAACCTTGAAGTATGTTAATGAATAGATGATTTTCTTTAAATTTACGTTACGCTACGCTTTTTATAGTGTTGACACTTGACAATTGTCTACCTATATTTCAAACATAATATACAAAATGATTATAAAAATAATTTATATAATAGTGTGCAAATCGTTCAAAAAAACTGCCCTTCAAAGTCTAGACGAAGAATTAGATATAAAATAATGCTTATTATTAGAATCGTTTTTTAATCGATGCTCTTACTCGTACCTATCTAAGCAGCTCTACATTTTCTTGCTCTTGCTCTTAACACTGAGTACGATATATTTTTTTGGTGGTAGAGCTTTATTCAAGCTTGTATGTAGATCTTCTAAATCTTCTCTTTGAAGTCTGCTAAAAAAAACTGTATTCAAATGACAGCTATTCTGTGGCACGTGATAGACGACTGAAAAAATACGTAGACAGCTATTGTTTGTTTTTAAGCGATAAATCTCTCGACATTGTTGCAATACTTTTTTGACAGCAAGCAAAATTCAAAGGCAATTGATTGCTTCCAATGGAACCAATGATATCTTTCTATAATATCACACGTAGAACCGTCGAGTTGTGACCGTTGAGTCCTATTGAACCTGCTGATTCAGAAACCTTATTTTATAACCGAAATAGTCTTACAACCGTACTTACCGAATCAGCGAGCAAGCCTCACTTCAAGCGTCAAGTTGGCGTCCGGTCTATAAAATGTGACAAATCCTTTCCATACATACTGCAGCATACATTCTGCTGACCAGTAATAATTAGTAAGCTAATAATAATAAAGCTATATTATTAAAAGAAGAGGAGTTTTTAATTCCACTGTGGAACAGTATGGATTTTTTTTAAATACTGTTTTGTGTACTAATATTGAGTTTCCATTAACTAGACTAAGTATATATTAGAGGGTGCGGAATACCCTCGTCAAGTGGGTCAAAACGGATTAAATCATGAAAATAGCAATAGTGAGCGAATTACGAAAAGTGAAAATGACCAAATGACGGTGCAATATCTACGTTGGAAATTCGAGGAAAAGATAAATGGACGAAGAAAATATTTTATATACATAGTTTTGATGTTTAGTTCGATTACATATAGATAAGTAATTGAAATTAAAGAGATGAGACATCCGTCTATATATACGAATCAATGAGGATACATTTGGGTTATAACCTTAACTAAAAAACCACTAATGCTAATATTGATAAAACTTATATTAGGGGATGTACTGCGTTTTGGAGAAGGTTATGGTTTATTATGTTATTATATAAGTAGCTACGCTTCGCAATTTTACGCACATTTTGTTAAGACTATTAATGTAACAAAGGTGAATTTAATGTTTCATCTTCAATATATATTATGTAGCCAATAAAAAATATAAACGTCTAGTAATTAAGTTAAACAAGGCCACGAATCCGTAAAAATTAATTAATATAAAAATAAAATAGAAGGATAATCCATATATATGTATATTTCAACCATTTTCGACATTTCAATTAGAGCCTACTCTAATCTCAAAATCTATTACACTACACTCTGCATTTCTTTCCTTTTTTTTAAAAACATAGTTTAAAAAAAAGTTAATAGTAGGTAACACTTATTTGATTCTTTATTCACATACACTATTCCTGCGTTCAATTCTCTTTCCCTTTTGTACTTTTATTAGGGGAATGTTACGACAATACTATTCCAATTTAGGCAAGAATGCAATCGAATTCCACACGCTTGGGACATTATTTTGACAATCGCCGACGTCGATTGAAGATCATTTAATTGTATTTATTCATGTATCAAATATATATGATAATATTATAAACAAATAGCATATATATTTTTTATAAGATATGTAGTCGGCAAATGAGCCACCTGATGGTCACCATCGCCAATAGACAATGGCGCTGTAAGAAATCATTTTCATTCCTTAATATTGCCAATGTGTCACCAACCTTCGTGACTAAAATGTTATGTCACTTGTGCCTGTAGTTACACTGGCTCACTCACCCTTCCAACCGGAACAGAACAATACTTAGTACAGCTATTTGGCTGTAGGAAATCTTATGAGTGGGTGGCACCTACCCAGACAAGTTTGTACATAGCTCTACCACCAAGTGATTACATATTGCTTATTATAAATACCAAAATAACTTAACATATCATCTCTTATATTTGTATACAAATTAAAATAATGCCAAAGTATTCATTTATTAGTAAAGTATATTATAATTAAATTAAATCGTATTAAAAGAGTCTTCTTGATTCGAACGTTGCTTTTAATTTATAGCAAATAAAAAGCGTAGTTCGCGGAAAAACAAATAAGGCGACTTTATATCCTGCAATCGCAAGAGATTGGCTTTAAATCAAGTAGATACGAACGAAATGGCGAAGTAATGTAAGAAAGAAGTAAATAATGTTTTGCCGTGTCTTTTCATTTACAATTCGAATTATTACAATTTAAAAACAATTCATAGATAATTAAAAATAACAGTGTAACACAGAATCTTAACAAAACGCCTCAAAATGCTCATACTATTTAAAGTAAAAAATGAAAAGTAAAATGTCGTGTAAAATTTCTAGCAAGAAAACTAATATAACAACATTGAAACTACTATACAAACTTAAGTGTAACTAATTTTAAAATCATCGCTCACTTGTTTTGAAGTTATAAGTTGTCGAGTTTTGCTTGGAAGTGTAGGTCCTAAGTTTGTGTAGTTCATTGCTTTGTCGCTTGGAATAATGTGCCACGTGCTAAGTATTGTGTCAGTAACGAAGTTGAGAATGTCACTAGATTTTGTAAAAGGTATTGAAATGCTACGCCATACCATTATTTCGATTTTAGAGAGCACATCACACGACCAAACAAAATTCAGTCATAGGATCAACATTAGGAGGTGGTCATTGCGCCTTTTCTGAGCTTAAAACTGAAATCGCACTGGTAAATTATTAAAAATTCTTTCGAATTTTTTTAATAACTATATCACTTTCTCGGACCCGGCTTCTAAGAATCGGCAGCCCTATTCTAAGCTTGCCTTTAGAAAATGAGGTAATACGATGATGTGTCTGATATTTGTACATATACTCTATTCCAACCAAAAAGCGAAATGACGCGACATCATTGGTCGAGAGCTTGATAAAACTATAATTTTCACTATGAATTTGTAACAAAATGGCGTTTTGTACGTCGACGAAACTGTTATCGGAATTTTGGAAGTAAAATTAAAGTGAAATCAGTGGTTAAGTGCAATAGTGTTGCATTATAAATAAAGATATATTAATCATAAACTCTTAGTAGTGCACAATATAGCTGAGTTATTAGCAAATCGAATGAAATACGTAAATCTAAGGTTTGTTTATCTTTTTTTATACTTTCCATTGGAATAGGCTATATATAACATAAAACCTGTCCTTGCCACAAATGGTTCGGTATCTACCCTGGTAAAGAGTATGTTTGAAAAGCTTCCATATTAAATTCCATTTGCGTATACACTATGAGCGTCTCTACAATGTAGTTGAGTGTACGTAAAGCGAGGGCTTATTGAATTTTTATGCCTACCTGATATCGATTTTTAGTATTCCCTTTTAGGATTTAATATATTTTTTTATTGAAATGAATGTTGCAAGAACATTTTAACTTATATATTTTTTATAAGACTTTTGTAAATTTTATGTTATCATCGACTTAATGGTAAGCCAAGCCAAGCTTAGTTAAAAATGAGTATATACTTGATTATCAAAATACAAAAGTAGTTAGCTAGACTAGTTCACTTGAATTGATCTGTAATTAAAAATAAAAGTGCCCGAATATAAAAGTTTTATTCCAATATAGATTAAATATTATAAACCTATACTAAAACATTATCTAATCTAATAAATAATCAATATAATATTATTAATTATTTTCTAGAAATCAAATTACACGTTGTAATTGTTTTACGAAAAATCTAACTTATTAGAAATCTTCAATTATATCGATGACAATAATAATAATAATAATAAGGCTTGCGCGCTTCAATGATTCTTAGGGCTATACCGATAGAGCTACTCATGTCGGATTGGCCTAAGATGAGAAGACAGACCAAGAGAGATACAACCCAAGCCAAGGTGGAACAGCATACGCCGAGGGCTCCATGGCTAAGGGGGTGCTTAGTCGTAAGTATGCGAACTTTAGAGACAAGGGGACCTCTAATTTAATTTACCCTTATCACAGTGAACGCGGGGCTCTGCTGTGATTGACCGTTAGGTCCCCAGCTACTCGTGGGAATAATATGATAACTAGGTCCAAAATAAAGAAAAATATACAGGCAAATATGCCGTCGGTAGAAGAAGAGACCTCACAGACTTCTTACTCATCCTCTATATCTCTATTCCCATCAATTCCATCTTCAGCGCCATTTTTGTGTGCGTCTTCGTCACACTCATCATCAAACGGTGCACAACTGGCGGATGTTGCACAGGAGACAATATTTGTCAAAGAACCCGTGCCCATCACCAGTAACTTTAAAAAACGTAACAAATGGAGTCCAGAAATGAATAAGTTTATCCTGCGTACCTACCTTTATCTTACAAATTTAGAAACAGACACAAACTCATATCTTTCTTCATTACATATCAAATTTATAGACAAATATCCACATATGGAAGTAAGCAGACAGAGAATTGGCGACCAGCGTAGAGCTATTATACAAAAAAAATTATTAGCACAAGAAACAATAGATCAGATTTACGATGAAGTTAAAGCAGAATTACAAGTTATCCAAACCCAAGTTCAACAACACTCTACAAATCTTCAAACTTCCAATAAGACACTATCAGGAAAACGCATGAAATGGACAAACGAATGGAATGAAACAATTATTAAAATATATTTCAGAGTCACACATTTAGAGACCAATAAGACTGCTTATAGGACACGTTTACACGAAGAGTTTATAAATTTACACCCAGAGCTTGCACACATTACAGAGCAAAGATTAGCAGATCAAAGAAGAGCCATAATAAATAACAAATATATAAAAGAGAATAGATTAACTCTTATTAAACAACAAGTAGCTGATGAATTACGTTTAACACATACACTAGCCGAAAACATAGATAATGAACAGGTACAAACAAGAGAACAAAGTAACATTGAACACATCAATTCACCCAACTATACACTAAAATCCAACTTAGAAATCAACTTGCAATCTAGAAATATTCAAAACACTACAGTTACATGCACTAATTCTACTACAGCAACACCTATCGATGATGAAACTACAGACGGTATCAACTTTATTAACGATATGGAACGACTCAACAGCACTCAATCTATACTCGATACTACCTTAGAAGTAAACATTGAAATAGAGAATACATTCTTACGTGCTCAAGAACATTTTTCTAGTACAGAACCAACTAGCAGACCATACATTCCTAAACAAAAGACATCTAAAAAGTTTAGTTTTATTACAAAATACATAAATACAAGGATACTAAAAAAATTTGTAAACACTGATACTGATTTTAATACTCTACAAACAATAATTTACTCGGCAGCATGGACTGCAGCTAAATGTAATGGGGCCAGAATGTCATTCTCAACCCAAAGCAACCTAAACAGCAATCAAAATAAATCATTTCGAAAACCTAGTTGGCAAAGAAGATTAGAAAATAAGATAGGGAAATTACGAGCCAACATAGGCAGATTAACACAATATATTAGGGGAAATAGAAACCGAAAAGTAGTAACTGCAGTAGAAGTCATAAAAACACAATACCAATTACACGCACAACATGAAAACACAAACACACAACTAGAACACTTCTTAGATACTTTGAAACAGAAACTCAATGCAACAGCAAGCAGGCTGAAGAGGTATTTGACATGTACAGCCCGTAAAGAACAAAATAATAAATTTGCTAACAACGAAAAAAATTTTTATAGAAATTTAATATCGACGGATAAAGATATTGACCAAAATCTAGAAATACCTCCTTTAGAAATATTTCGTGAATTCTGGGCTAACAGATGGGAAAACCCCGTACATCATAATGAACACATAGACTGGGTTAATGAAACGACTACACATATTCCAGAGATGCAGTTTGAATTCATACCAATAGATACATTCATAGAAGTCATTACACGAACACACAATTGGAAATCTGCAGGCTCAGACAATATTCATAACTATTGGTACAAGAAATTTACTAGCACACACTCATACTTACACAAGTATTTAAACATATTTATTCAATCACCACGTTTACTACCGAAATACATAACACAAGGAATCACATACTTAATACCTAAAGACAAATACGATACTACAAATCCAGATAAATACCGTCCAATAACTTGTTTGCAAACCATATATAAAATTCTATCAGCTTGCATAAGTGAAGAAATACATAAACACTTAACTAAATACAATATTTTAGCCGAACAACAAAAGGGGTGTCGAAAAAATAGTCAAGGTTGTAAAGAGCAACTTACTATTGATGCAATCATTTTAAATAGTGCCGCTAAATCAAAAACAGACATTCATACTATGTTTATAGATTATCAAAAAGCATTTGATTCGGTTCCACATAGCTGGTTAATATATGTTTTAAAACTGTACAGAATAAACCCAACATTAATATCCTTTCTTCAAAATTCCATGCAACACTGGCAAACTGTACTGAGAATAAAACAATCTTCCATGAAATCTCTAACTTCTGAACCAATCCGCATCCAACGTGGAATTTTTCAGGGGGACGCTCTTAGCCCCTTGTGGTTTTGCTTGGCCCTCAATCCTCTTTCACAATTATTGAATGAAACCAAGGAAGGATTTACACTTTACAGTAATAACTCCCAGTATACCTTATCGCACCTAATGTACTTGGATGACATAAAGCTTTATTCAACCGAAAAAAACACCTTGTTTAAGTTAGCAAAAATTACTGAACAGTTTTCAAAAGATATTCAAATGAAATTTGGAGTCGATAAGTGCAAAATTCTGTCAATTTTGAAAGGAAAATTTACTAACAACAACTACCTACTTGAAACCGGTGAACAAATTGAGCCAATGAATGAACAAGATACATACAAATACCTTGGTTTTAAACAATCTAGGCAAATTTTACAAACGACAATAAAAAAAGAACTGCTTAAAAAATTCTCTCACCGACTAAATCTCGTATTAAAGACACATCTCAACTCGAAAAACACAATAAAAGCTATTAACACATATGCAATACCATTACTTACTTACTCTTTTGGAATAATACACTGGACAAAAAGCGACATCAAAAAACTGCAACGCACAATAAATACAAATTTAACCAAAAATAGGAAACATCATCCAAAATCTTGTATCCAGAGGCTCACACTACCTCGCCAAGAAGGAGGAAGAGGATTGATAGACGTACAAAATTTACACAATAAGCAGATCTTATCACTCAGAGCATATTTCCATGTTAAATCCGAACACTCACCTCTACATAAACACGCAACAGAAATAGATAAAAAACTTACACCACTAAACTTACATGACAAAAACACTCATTTAACTGAAAACGTCATAAGTATACAACAACAAATGTCGGCATGGGCCGGAAAAACACTACATGGAAGGCACCTAGCCGATTTGAACCAACCCTACGTCGACAAAGATAAGTCGAACGAATGGCTCAAACGAGGTGAACTGTTTCCTGAGACCGAAGGTTTTATGCTCGCTATTCAAGATCAAATAATAGCAACTCGTAATTATAGGAAGTACATCATGAAAGATCGCAATCAACCAAGTGACTTATGCCGACATTGTAACACAGCCTCTGAAACTATTCAGCATATAACGGGGGCTTGCAAATCTCTCGCACAAACCGATTATAAGCATAGACATGATCAAGTGGCCGCAATCATACACCAACACTTAGCATTCAAATATAAACTTATAACAGAAATTAAACCATACTACAAATATAAACCACTAAGTGTATTAGACAACAGAAACCATAAAATCTACTGGGATAGAACAATAATTACTGACAAAACCATCCATTATAATAGGCCAGATATCACCATTCACGATAAAACCAATAGAGTTGTTTATCTGATTGACATAGCTGTTCCTAATTCACATAACATACAAACCACAATATCAGAAAAACTAAGTAAATATCAAGATCTTGCCATAGAAATTAAAACACAATGGAAAGCACAAATAGTACACATAGTCCCAATAGTCCTTTCATCGACAGGTATCGTACCAAAATCCCTGACAAAAAGTCTGAACACCTTACAAATGCCAACATATATACTCCACATGCTCCAGAAAGCCACAATCCTTAACACCTGCCGTATCACCCGAAAGTTTATAACATCTTCAACTACATCGACCACATTCTTAATATAAACACTTCTTAACGCTTGGCTGTGGCCCGCGTTTTAAGTTTTAACCCCCTCGAAAGAGGAGAAACATTAAATGTTGAAAATTAAAATAATAATAATAATAATAAATGGTGTTGTTAGTGCCCTTTTCTGTACCCTTCACATAAACCTTAGTATGAAGAGATTTAGTCGAGTAGCTATGACGCGAAAGCAAGACAAACGAACAAACAAACTCACTTTTCCATTTAAAATCTTAGGTAGGATATATATGAAACAATTGAATATTTCAGTTATTATTAGGTTTAATATTTGACTAATCGAAGCGACTGGCGCGACGTCAGATCGAAATGTGATTACTGTCAGGAAATAATGTCATCGAAAGCTCTCGCGCTGCAGGATTTGAGATGACGCGATTTAATTCCAATTTGTGATCACTTTTATAAAGTTATCTACGCTAATATCGTAAACATTTTAAAGTAAACCGTCCTTTGTAACACGATTTATGTTAGGAAATAATTTTAGTTAAATTTCTGAAAACCTAAGTTTTTAAAAATGGAATTCAAATTCGTTGCAAAGCTGATCAGTATGAACTTACATTGATTTAATTACATATTTATTATATATACTTATAAAATTACATGTTCTGACTGACTGACTGATTCATGATCGCCGAGCTATTAAAGTTAGTAGAATCTTTTTATTAAGTAGACATCCACTAAGGAAGAAATATTAGAAAATTTAAAAATATGGGGGTGAAATAATGGTTGCTAGATTGTGTGTAAGGCCGTCATTTTTTTAATATTCTACCCTAAGGAGTGAAATACATACCGATGTGGTATACAAAGTCTTAAATCAACGTAATTTTTTAAGTTAATCTGAAGATATAACTTCCACGAGCAAAGCCGCAACGGACATCAGCTAGTATAATATAAATTAATTAAATCTAAGTGATTTTTAATTTCTATATTCAAACGCATACAATCCACAGAGACCGCTGAGTAATGTTCGAAATTGCAAGCATTTGTAATGTTACTTCGAATATCGCAGTAGCGAGTATCGACAATGCGCACCTCTTGTAATATAACACGATGCAATCTCGGTCGGTTGTCGTCGAGACTAACCGAATCAATTTGATACACATATGAATCCTCAGCAACGTATCAATCGCTTGTTATATGCAAGAGTATGATACCCCGTATACAACCCCTTAGAAATGTTACATTTGTCTGTGTCGTTACAATATACATAATAAAGTAATTGTCATTAATTTAACTATAAGTTGCCTATATAGTAACTATTATTTCACAGAGAGAGAATCTCCTGATACATAGGTTTCGGCATACTTTAATATTATAGATACTAATCAGATGAAATGAGAATGTAGAATAAGACAAACAATTTTACAACTTTTTACTAACTTTTATATTTCCAAGACTGTCAAGGACACTATGCCTTAAAAAAATATAAGTAGCTTCATTGTATTCTAAATAAGATTAAATAAAAATGATAATAAAATATTCGAGTTACTAGTCAATTTAATTGCAGGTAGACGAGACCTAACATCTTAGTTCCCAATTTGATGACGTATAGACGATGCTTTTATGGTGGTTAATATCTCTCACAGGTTAAAGTAAGGTTGTCCATTTGCCAGTCTTCTTACTTTAAATAACTATTTTTTTTGCAATGTTTTTAGTAGCCTAATTTATTTTTGCAATGTTTTTAGTAGCTAGTCAGTATATTTTCACAAACACATCACCTTAAAAACTTCATAAAAACGACTGTAAATCCTTCCAAGGTACATATGTTGTCACATCAAAGGTTCCGTTATTATTTGTTATTAAGACGTTCGGGTAAAGTGAGAGGATCACATGACCGGCCAGAATTTATATTCTTTTATAACCAATTTTAAACACGCTAGAAGTTGAGTTTAATTAGAAAGGTAAATTGGTACTTCCATTTAGTTTAACTGGTACTAGAAAACTTAATTTTCATGTAAAATAGTAATGTCTTGGTAATTCAAGATTTTAAGTGGTCACCCATTGGTCTAAATCCGACCGTAATTATTATTGATAATAATATGAGATATATTGATTCGAACGATAGGAAAAATGAGGCTGAGATGGACGGAACATTGTTATTATAACAATTTCAGAAGAATACAAGTCGCAAAACATAATTGATTTTAACTTTGACATGACGTCTCTTGTCTATGGCCGTGTGCATGTAAACTACGAATGCATCATATTAAATACTAGCTGTGCCCGCGACTTCATGCGCGTTTGAATTTAACAAAAAAGTTATTGTTGTAGCCTAAGCTACTCCTTATTACATCAGCTATCTGTTAGTTTATTTTATACATATAACGACACATTGCCATTATCATTATTTTCTGTATCCATCTGTGGCAACCGAGCAATCGTGGGTAGGCGGGCGAGGAGAATTAAAACCACGTTTTTCAAGGTTTTACAATAGAACAGTAATACAACCAGCACTTTCGATTTATTTAATAAAGTAACGACGCTCCACCAAGCAAGTCTTGCTTACGAAAAATGCCCATGCATTACACAAAAGAGCCTGAAGTTGCGTCAGAGTGAAGAAACGTCAAACCGCACAATATCCAATGTTACTGTCAAAAAGGTCATTATTACTTTTTTTCGTTTCTTGACATTCCCAAAACACAGTGGCCCGTCACATACATATGCATTTAGTAGAAAGCAATTATTTTGATATTACAAACAGACACTACAATTTTTTTATATGTATCGATGTATGTAATATGAATACGTGTGGTAGTGTGTGTAAGACTAATTGATATTTTAATAGCTCTTGCCCAGATATGTTTAAGATGAATTAATTTACTATCGTAATATATAGTTTGGCTACGAGTGATGACAGGATCATTGTTTTAATTAATAAAATCCATAACAAACTATTGATGAATATTCTTGAGTCCATTAAAAGTAGGTCAGTAGGTATTTGTTATTAAAAGATCGTCGGGGATCAAGCGAGAGGGTCCAAAAGTAATATTAAAATAGTTAACAAAAATGAATCGCTGACATAATAATCTCCAAAAGGATCATGCCCAGGGCAATAATTTAATTCAATAATAAATTCGATTTCGACTAATGTAACAGGATTAAGACGTTCCTTTTTTAACCCCCGCAGGTGAAAGAGATAGCAATAATATATAAAAATTAAAATTTTAAATTATATGTGTATCGATAGTTAAACGCTCGAAAATGGAAACTGAAATTGTATGTTCCTTGTGTCTGTAGTTACACTGGCTAACTCAGCCTTCAAAGTGGAACAAAACAATACAAAGTATTACTGCTTAGCAGTAAACTATATGGAGAGGGGTGGTACCTACCCAGACGGTTTGCAAAAACCCCTACCACCAAATAATCGTAACTTCTATGATTTTCGTATAAAATTTAATTCGTAATTATAATAGTTTTACAAATAGATCAAGAGAACAGAATACTGGTAATCTTTCAAGCTTGAACCATTATTGATGATTTGATAACCAATAGTTTCGTTTTATTTGGAATGTTTAAGATTGTTTTAATTAATAACTTTTAATATTACATTAAAACGAAAGCAATCAATTAAGAACAAGTGTTATCAGTACCAGAGTGTGTACGTTCTCTACAGTGACACGTGCTAGATTTATGGAAAGCCTCGAGACATAGACAGAATACTGGTAATCTTTCAAGCTTGAACCATTATTGATGATTTGATAAGCAATGGTTTCGTTTTATTTGGAATATTTAAGATTGTTTTAATTAATAACTTTAAATATTACATTAAAGCGAAAGCAATAAATTAAGAACAAGTGTTATCAGTACCAGAGTGTGTACGTTCTCTACAGTGACACGTGCTAGATTTATGGAAAGCCTCGAGACATTTATTAACATTCTTACTTAGTAACTCAAGTACGCTTGAAGCGCTTAAAGTATTCGACAAATTTATAGAAATTTCAATGAATAATAAGTTTTGTAATGCTATTAAGCTCCATACTGCTTAATTTTCATGTCATAGATGTAAACATTTTTAGGTTGTTTTTTTTTTATTTAAATTATTTTATTTCGTCGATGTTATAAAATACTAAGACGGCAGTCCACACGATTAAACCTTACAAGTAGTTTATAAAGAAAACTTTACTTAAGTAATTGAAAAAAAACGTAACCTGATATTTTTGTATCAAGCGTTCTTATATATATATTTTTTTTATAACATCGGTAGACTGTCATGGGACCACATTTTGGTAAGTGGTCACCACTGACAAATTTTAAGCCATTCCGTACATCGCTAATGCGCCACTCACCCTTTTAACCTGAACACAATAATACTAAGTATTGTGTTTGCCGATAGAATATATGACGTTTCAAAGCTACCCAGCAGGGCTTGAACCAAACCCTCCAAATAAGTAAATTTTTTAACCGAGTAAAATTATTTTCTGAAGTTATATATGATTATATATCTCTAAATATAATAGTAAATACACACAATATCTATAATTAAGTACGTGGAAATTATTTGCATAATAATTTTCAATATTTAATTTTTAGTTAGCTTTCATAAACTTCTTCATATTTTGGGTTAAGCTTTTCATTGAATTAATTTCAATAATTTAACCCACGTTAATTATGTTCGCTAAGTTATTATTGCTTGAAAATTATAGTTGGATTAAACCCATTATAGCTATTTGATATTTGGTAATTAATTAAGAAATTTCAAGTATCATTTAAAAGTATAACTGGAAAGTATTTTTTTCTGATTAAAAGGCAGATATAGCGCTCGTATCATTATAATCAAGCAACAAAACTGAGTAGGTACTAAATTAAATGCGAATGCAATTTTCTGGTAGTGCGGAACAACCCGTATTTTAGTTTACACGTCAAAAGTTCTTTTCATTCTAATTATGAATTATTTCTTCTTCGTTTTAATTATTATTGACATATTACTAATCTGTTAATTACTAAACACACTACCGGGAAATTGCATTTATTTATGGCTTAGTCATATGTAGTGGATAGTAGGAACGGTTTTAACTCCCGACTAGGAGAATTATACGACCTGGATATAGATTCTAGTACTTAAAATTAATACTGAATAATAAATTAAAATGTAATAGATAGCTGAAATACATAAATAAGCCGGTAAATTAATTTAACGGAATTAAGTCCTCGTGGTTAGTAGTTTAAGTTGATTGGGGATTTATGTAGTCTCTATAGAAAGATCAGAGCCATTATCACAATAATTCCCATAGAAATGAAAGGTTTTGGGGTAGGAAATTTAGTGAGTAATACTGTCTGTGGAGGTGTACACAATGTATAGCCGCCGTTCAAATTTAAAATATACAAATATAGTTAATATTTAATTCGTGTTTGAAACATGATTTTTCTTCAATTTCTGTCGCTCCACAAGACGTTTGCAATTCAACTGAAACACAAAAATGTTTTGATAAGTCCCCAGAATTTTATTTTTCTTTATAAAAAAAAAAAATTATATAGTTGTTAACATACAAGACAAAATAAATAAGATATATTCAAGTATTTAAATACACATTTACCTAAACCGATCAACATAATTATATTTCTTACTAGGCGAACCCTACAGCTTCACCCGCTTGAACTTTGAAATTTATAGAACTTACCAATACACAATCCGTTACTCGCCATTTTGTCCACACGAGGGTTTAATTACAAAGGCCTATGTTCATCCCAGGGACTGAAACTATCTCCACACCCAATTTTATCAAAATCGGTTCAGCGGCTTAAGCGTGAAGAGGTAACAAACAACTAACTTCCGATGTATGTCTAACATTTTTTTAACAATTTTAACATACATTTTTTTTTGCCATACTATAGTAATCTGTTTACAGTAAATCAAATGAAACCATAGGGTAAATAAATGAGTCCAAGCTATCTGTCCCTGCGTAAACTTATAAAACGAATTGCCATCGTAAACCTATTGTGAAGACTAATATTTATTAGATTATAATACGTCAGTTTTATCGTGGAACACACTCGCAATCAGTATCGTATTTGTTTTGATACATTTTTATTATCACGGCTTTGCTCTCTAAATTATTATCAGAATTATTTTTGATGCGTAACGTATTTCCTCTCGTTTTCCTGCAATATATGGGATAATTTTGATAAAAGGGACGGAAGTGTGTAACGGAAAGCGCGTGCTATTTGATTTGACCAATGAGCGTGCGTGGAGTTTGAACTAGATTGTAGCAAACCATTCCTAGAGCATATATAATGTCAATAATGGTTACTGACAGGCTCTCAGGTTAATGTTTTAAATACTAATTCGCTTCCATAGGTATTTTATATCATAGAGTTGTCAAATGTGGTATACTAACAAATATTATAGATACTAGAACTAATCAAAGACATTTGGTTTTTCCCAAAGATAAATACCTATTTTTCACTGATTATTCCTAACACTCTCGTATATTTTTCGATAGTGTAAAAGAAATATCTGTATAAAAAATCACATTGCTGTCTCCATAATAAAAAGACAATCTTAAAAAAAAATATATGTGTTACTTAATATCCAGGAACGATCTATCTCGTCTGTCCAATAACCCCAATATTACGATTATTGGTGTCTGGGAAAGTGCCGGCTCCTAGCAAGTCGATCAATCACACTTTGCCCGAGCACGTCTAAGCCGGATGCGGGCAAGGACGTCTAAGAAATGCTACGTGACCGATGCTTTCTTCTTTAAAAGGAACTGTTTATCGATTACAATTACAATAATTTAATCAGTATTCCAAATATATTCATTACCTGTTATATATGTAGTAAACTGGTTTCCGCTCGCAGTTCCGTGCGCGTATGGCGGGGTGTAGTGGGTGGTGGTAGGTATTTCGTACCCCTGATAACGTCCGTAGTCCGCGTTGAAAGTTTAACAAACAAACTCAATTTCGCATTTGTAAGGATAACTTCACACGGTTCGATTTTTGTAACTTTAAACAAACTAATGGATTTATTGTCTGATCTAGTAATAAAAAATAATTTAGTACACCTTTTCTATTATAATTTAACAGCTGACTGAATAAAATTGGTTTGTGTAAACCTATTTTTAAAAACAATAATTATCTAATTTTACATTTCAGATCGTAGAACTTCAGCTAGAATAAGTTCGAAATTGGAAATCAACAAGAAACAAATTGGTAAAAAGAATAAGAAAAATTTACGTTTGCAATTTTAGTAGCTTAACGATAAATTCTGGGAATGTTATTTACACTAACGAATTCCGACGCGTATATTCAATCGAGTAATTTTTTACGAGAATGTTTTTGACATTTACATTTATACTTAGATTTTTCGTCTAAATTGTAAAGTACTTTCTAGTACCAACTGTTTCTTCAATGTATACTTCCGGCTAGGGTGTAGTTCATCAGTCAAGCCAATTACACACATCACTAACACCATACGTCTAATAAACGCCATGAGATTGATTGTTTTACGAAGTAAGTCTCAGGAAGCAATGGGTCTAGTTTCAAGGCCTAATTAGAGTACAGTGTTTCTTTACGTAACCCTTGAAAAATAAATGATCTTACTTTATTTTTCTACTACAAACATTTTTATATATTGAATATTTAAGCTGTCTTTATTTTGCCGAATTACATATACATAATATATGTAAATGTATAGTACATTGAACAGTATTAAGTTGTATGAAGGCAGCTTTATCGCTTAAGAAGCTATCTTAGCTTCTTTAATCCTCCAACAGTTTAAGTCATAATAGCTCAATGGTACACGGATCGCTTAACGATATGATAGTACGTAGTCACTCAATTTACGCCCAGTTGGGGGAGAAATGTATATTAATATTAAGTATTTTATTAATATACATATTTTTAATGGTACATAAAAACATAGTAGTATTATAATAGCTATAAATTAACATTTCGTAATGGTGTCTCAAAGGTGAGCTTAGACCGTCTTAAGGAGAGAGTTAGGATATTTATTTATTTATTTATTTAAGATTCACCAGTGGTAAATACATCAACACGTACAAAGGTATACAATTTTAATACAACTTAAAATTAAACGCATTACCTATTAAGGTGAATACCACTTGCAAAGATAAAGTTGGAGATGACAAACTTACAAATAATTAATTGTTAGTAAATCAAGGTTAAAAATGACAAGAATTAACAATAATAGGATATAAATTTACCACGCTGTTCCAATTGAAGGTTGGGCAAAATTTCATACGAAACATTCAATATTTCTTACGATATTATCAGCTTGATCAGTAGTTACTAATATAATATAATATATTATATTAGTAACTATAATATAATATATATAATAAATTTGATTATTTAATTTTTCAATTTCAAATTCAATTTATAATTATGTAATCATATTTCGCTTGAAAATAAATAAACATTTTTAATAAAAAAATTTATAAGTAATTCTTTTACAAAAAATAATTATATAATCTAAATAAATATAACTAGAACACTATATTCGATAGGGTTGAGAAAAATTTGAATACAAGATAGCATATTCTAACAACCCTATTACCTTGCCTAACGAGATTAAAGTTGCCACCGATTTTTCCGACGCTGCCATGATAATGGACCGGAAAATTGGACTTCTTTAAAGATCGCTGTCGATAATTGAATTAGTATCACCCCTAAGACAAAGAATTGAATTCGTCAAAAGTTTTTATTCCCTAGTTCTTTCTCTTTCAAGTTTAAGTTTTATTCGTTTTCAATTGCCTATAGCACTTCTTGTCTATCGAAAGAATTGCTAACATTTAAAGTGATAAGTTTTTAGATTATCCCAAGAGGATATCGGACCTGCGATTTTTATATAATTTTGAGAATTGTATAAAAAGTTTTACTTAGTGGTAGGGCATTGTACAAGTCTGGATAGGTACGATCCACTCATCAGATATTTTAGCTCCAAATAGCAATATTCAGTAATTTAGTGTTCCGATTTGAGGGGTCCTATAGCCAGTGTAATTACAGGCACAAGGAACATAATAATATCTTAGTTTCCAAGATCCGTAGCGCATCGGCGATGTAAGGAATGGTTAAGATTTCTTACAGCACCATTGTCTATGGGAGATGTTCACCATTTACCACCAAAAACAAATAACGAAGATTTACTGCAGTTCTTATTAAAAATGTGAAAAAAAAATGAACAAAACGAAGTACATCATAAACCATAGTTATGCAATAAGTTTATTTGAAACAAAAGACTATTATAGGCAAAGGCTGAAAAAGTACTATAACCAAATTACAAACAAAAATATTTTTTGTGTGTGTGTTTTTTAAAATCATTTTATACAAAACTTGTGCTTCTTAGAAATCATTCAATTCCATAACGATATAATACTGTAAATCGTATGTTTGTTCTTCGCGGTTGAATCTAATTTCCGAACCGGTGGAAGATTTGCCTTTAATTCAACACTACAACATGACGATTCAATTGTGTTTTTATGGGTTTGCTTGATTTCTTTATTCATACTATATCCATCTATATTATATATCATAATATATTTTTCTTCGATAATTTCTCAATTATTTTTTTTTCTTTTATTTATTATTAGTCGTTATAGATATATATTCTTTATTTCTCTATTTAGTAGGAATTTTGATTTAATATTAACTTCGTATTTTGATGTTTTGTTTTTATGTTTAATTTTCGAAAAAACATTATAAAATTATTTGTGACTGTTGTATCTGTTCCTACATAAACATGTTCATATTATCGCATTACGAACATCTATCAGATTATCTCTTTAATTAAGAGACGTCTCAAATGAAAGATACACAGAGATGCTCGGAAAGCTATTTTCCAGACGTGTAATCTACAGTGCACTTAAACCTGAGAAGTGCATTTTAGAAATTAGATATAACGCTGTTGCCTCGTGACTCGTTACTAGATAGACCTATTCTTTTGACTTTACAAACCTCAAAGATACTTTGGATTAATAATCAGTAAGGTTCCTGGTACAAATTTCCTTGCTTTTCTGGGTGCGATATCGTTGGTGGAATCCATTATATTCAATTTATTTGTTTTATATTCTGAAGTAAGTAAGTTTAAATAGTCAAGGTTGCTTCTCTAAGGGTTGCAGATGTCCATGGGCAATGGTCGTCACTTGTCAGGTGGTCCTGCTCGTTTGCCAACTATCATATAAAATAAATAAATAATGGAAAGCATTCTTAGTCATTCTTATGCACCAGGAAAATTTAATCCCTTAAACAATATTAAGCTACAAAGCAGCAGGCATGAGTTATTGAGATATTTTAATTCAGACGCTATGAGTGTGTCATAAAAAAGAACTCATGAGCAAACATGTTCTTTACAACTTAACTCTTTGTGCTCTAAAGATAAGTCAAAACGACTTAAATTCTCAGTCTTTACGAGTTCGCCGTAGCCGTCGTCGGAGCGTAAATAGTTAGAATAAAGGTCCAAGTACCTGAAATAATTGGGTTCACCGTTATCTCATGGAACGTTGACCCGTTCATTAAGTTTTAGTCTTAAGAAATTTACATTCAGTATGATATTTAGTAAGATTGTTATTACATTGACTACATTAGGAGCCTGTGTTTCAAATATCAGGAAGTTATTTTTATAGATTATTTTGTATATAAACGCACTCAAACTATGTTATTTAAAAATCTTTTATTTTAAACTGTGCAACTATTTTAAGAATTAAATTTATTGGGCGATATATTATACTAAAATTATAATGTTTTTTAATTATTATTCATTTCTCTCTTATACAGTAAGTATTTACTTCTATTTTTGTGATTTAGAGATTATTGTGCCCCTTCAAATATATTTTATAACTAGCTGTGCCCGCGACTTCGTGCGCGTTTGAATTTAATAAAAAAGCGTGACTTTATTATTATTTTACGTATAATTCTAAACTAAAAGTAGCCTTAGTTACTCCTTATTACATCAGCCATCTGCCAGTGAAAGTCCCGTCAAAATCGGTCCAGCCGTTCCAGTGGTTAGCCGGAACAAAGAAAGACAGACAGACAGACAAAAATTGTAAAAAAATGTTATTTAGGTATATGTACCTTGTATACATTCATATGCATTTAGTAAAACGCGGTTATTTTAATATTACAAACAGACACTCCAATTTTATTATATGTATAGATCAGCCCAAACATGGCATGCATAGACAACATTTTACTTTTGTTTAATTTCTTCATGTATTACATACCTTGGATTACAACAAGAATATAGTGAAGAATAAAGATCCATAAAGTTATTATAAAATATTTAGTGTTATCTTGGACATGTTATGTAAAATAAATATATCGGCATTGTTCTTGTTAGGCGTATAAAAGAACATATTGAGTAACAGGCAGGATACCAAAATTAGTTTATAATTCTAAAACACTTCGATGTGTTGCAGACTTTTCAGTTTTAATTATATTATGCATTATGTCAATTACTCCCATTTTATACTGCATCTCATGTTGTGGCGGTGCACCATAAACTATTATGAAGCCTCTAGAAATTGCTCAACGCGCCATCTTAAAAGTGGCAATTTTTCGGCCATAACTCCATCCAACTTGTTATATTCAAATTGTGAGGTTCTTTGCGTAAGACAATTATTCGTCTCAAATTTAATTCTATACCAGCGTAACCTTACATTGCTACTGTGAAAAGACGCAAAAATAACATTCGTGCTTACATACTCTAAAATTTGTTTTTACTAAACGTTCCGGTTATTATCTTGATCCTTAGTTGTATAATAAGCTGAATGCAGACTGGTCTACATATCATTTTTCACTAGCTCAATTTAAAAGAAAACGTTGCGTTAGAATATGTTATAATTACCTAGGCGATATTTCAACTGCAGTGGACTGATTATCCTTAACACAGGTTATTGAATTTGCCTAGCTAGGATAGCGAGTACCTGAACTATATTTCGTTCAAAAATCTATGTTATTATACATTGAGACCTATATTACCCTTTTTTCATTAATTTAATGCTGTGGAAATCTTTATAAGGTTACACCTGGGGGGATAACCGGGCTTTGTGGCATTTCTAGTCACTAAAACCACTGCGGTGGATGTCCTCGGCACGGATTGGTATAGCGTGTCGATATAACGCATCCACGACCCGCAACAGTGCTCCGCTGAAGCGGCGTAGCTATCTTCAGGGGGCGATGGTGTTCGCTAGTGCGTACGGCAGCACGAGGCCATCTCGGCTGCCATTCTCCTCAAGGCCGTCTGAAAAAGGAAACGGCCCCCACTTTGCGTTTCCACAACCCCAGGTTCACGTCCTATCTTTTAAGCCCCAGACGTCGGGGCTGTGAGAACTATATTGTCATAGATCAACCGTCTTCATAAATATATTTTTGTGGTATAAATATTATTATTATTCTAAGATTAATTCCTAATAATTATAAATAAAATTGACATAGATTATGTAGTGTTTATCTCAAATTATAAAGCCAAATTTCAATTACCAAAATTCAGCCAAAAAAATTAGTTCGAATCCAACGTGTAAATGAATAAAATAGAATGACAAAATAAAATAAAATTCTATGTGTAAAATTATTTCAGATAAATAGAATAAAGAACTCGTCACCTTAAAACTTCAGCTTGTCTAATGAAGCTTGGAATTCCTTTTATATTCAAATAGCCTTGTCCATTAACTGTCCAACTGTTTCAATTAAAATTAAAATATTGTTGTACAACATTTGAGGTAAATTAAAACACATTATGTTTTTTCTTTTATCCTTAACGAATAATAATTATGAGGTGTAGAGTTTCTGAAACGCTGATTAAAGTCAGATTAACTAATTTGTCTTTAAACTGAAAGGTCATTGATTGATAGTAGCCCTTTGCGTATTAGTGCACACAGAATACTGTGTTTCCAGATTAACTCCTACGACACCTCCAAACTGCATGCAAAATAAACCATTCTTGCTTAATCTTTTTAATAGAAACATCACTGATGTTAAAAAGTACCTACATATTTCGTATTGAATACAACTATTTTCATATAGAATATTTTATTATTTAAAGAAAGAATAATAAAACTATAGTAATAAATACAAATTATCAATGAACAGATTCACAGTTTCACGATAATCTGGAAGGCGGTGTAGTTTATTCAGGAAGACGTACCATATAAGAAAACATTACGTCATCATACACCCTTGTATACCTTTAGATGAATTACGTAAACCCGACTGCAAGTAAAAGATTGAATGAGTGTGATAGACATCGTGTCGATTGTTGTGTGAAATTTATTTATTAAAAATACATTTTAAACCAATGAAATCAATGAATCTTAAATTTCTATCTATTATAATACAGTTGTAGGTCCTGCAGCGTTTCTGCCATGATGACGATGTCATCTGCGAATCTCAAGTGAGAGATGTACTCGCCATTGATGTTGATGCCACGCCCTTTCCAGTTCAGCGTCTTGAACATGTCCTCCATTGCATTAGTGAACAATTTGGGGGAAATAACGTCCCCTTGTCTCACTCCTCGATGCAATGGTATGGGATTGGCAGAAACGCTGCAGGACCTACAACAGATGCTGAATGAGCTGGCTGATTCTTCTATGCGCATCGGCCTACGGATGAACTTGGATAAAACCAAGGTCATGTTCAGTGAACATGTTCTACCGGAACCGATTGCGATACACGGTACCGTCCTCGAAGTTGTTCAAAAATATGTCTACCTCGGGCAGACATTGCGATTAGGTAGAAACAACTTTGAGGACGAGTTGAATAGAAGAATTCAGCTAGGTTGGGCAGCATTTGGGAAGTTACGACGAATCTTCACATCGTCGATCCCACAGTGCCTTAAGACGAAAGTCTTCAACCAGTGCGTCCTACCCGTCATGACATACGGAGCCGAAACGTGGACACTCACGACAAAGCTGGTCCACCGGGTTAAAGTCGCTCAGCGTGCTATGGAAAGGGCTATGCTCGGAGTATCTCTGAGGGATCGCATCAGAAATGAGGTGATCCGTCAGAGAACCAAGGTCATCGACATAGCCCACCGGATTAGTAAGCTGAAGTGGCAGTGGGCTGGCCATATTTGTCGTAGAACCGATAACCGTTGGGGAAAACGTGTTCTAGAGTGGAGACCGCGTCTCGGCAAACGTAGTGTAGGACGTCCTCAGGCTCGGTGGAGTGACGATTTGCGCAAGACGGCTGGCAGGAGCTGGATGCGAGTTGCCGAAGAAAGACCACAGTGGCGTGCATTTGGAGAGGCCTATGTCCAGCAGTGGACGAATGCGGGCTGATGTGTATAATACAGTAGGTATGCAATGGAAATGCACAGATAAAAAAGTAATTCAATAAGTCTTTGTAATTGGATTATTTATTAAAAGAATTAAAAATACTGCGTAATAGAGCTCATTTTTCTAAGCCAACGGCGTATAAAGTATTTTCTGCTTTGCATAAAATGTTACTACTGTTAAATAAATTCACGACACGGTGTAGACGTGGACATGTACGTACATCAGCGTCACTTTACGAACTAACTGAATGTATTTGTTATATCTTTAGTTTTAAGTCGCTGAATGGGTAAGGTCTCGTTTATTCTTAACAAATATAAATGTTAGTATAGGAAAACAACTTTAAGCGTAAGTTCCGCCATTTTTGATTGCTATTATAAATATGTGATATGCGAATAAAGCTAAGCTCGTCTGTGTAGATACTACCCAATCACCAGTTATTCTACCGCCAAACAGCAATACTTAGTTTAGTTGTGTTCTGGTTGCTGTGCGACATTTATGACCATCACATTTTCCTTACAATCTCAAATAAAGTATCCAATAAATTAAAATTCTGATGTGTGCAATATAGTCGCAACAGAATAAAGATTTGCATAAGCACACACTTACACAAATGTTTGTATGTGTGTTTACGACAAGTCCAATTCACGTAGTTATAAAGGTATCAACTTTGTTTAACGTTATTGAAATCACAGCGTAATACGTACACACACCTAATGGATTTTTTAATTAATGATATACGTGTGTGCGTATATAAAAACTGAAGTCTATTTAATTAATATCCGCCCATCAGTCGCATTCGATTCGCTTATCGTGCTTGTAATCCTATTTCACGGCGTATGGATTTATTGATATGGAAAATGTATTCCCCAGACCACCGATAGGATTCCAGGCAAATATAGTGAAATTTCAGTTGTCGTATTGTTTATTGGATCGCTGAGGAATTTTCTGGAAAAACTTCGAAATAAACTGTCGTTTTTTATCATGTTTGAGTATTGCTGTTGGCCCTACTGGCCTTTACAGCGTCACCGAACGTTGGGGCGAGTGTTACGACTCTGCCTTAGAGTGAACCCTTTTGGGCTCGAGAGTGACGTTCGTCCTGAGGGTGTCTCCTATGAGATCGCACCTCGGCTCAGAACGTAGTCGGTGGGGTGTGAATTTAAGCACTGATAGAATTTACTGACGTCACGGCCGCCTCCGTGACGTCGCCAATCTGGGTCCTCGTTTCCGCCGGCGGAAACGCTGTGGGTGTGAATTGTGTAGTGTGGTGGTTGTTGTTTTCCCTACTACTAATGGTGCGTTTGCGATAGTGAAGCTATCGTCTTCGTCGTTCAGGACGTGCATAGGTCGCCTGAGTCTGTTAGGTAAATTACCTCTGAGGGAGGTGTATTGACAAGCTTGTGCTATCAACGGATTGCTATGTTGCTTGGCTCTCTCAAAATACGCCGTGGAAAGTATTTTGAGGTGTTTCGCGATCGAATCGATGTCGAAGTCTTTGTGAAGGTCTACGTTACGAATGTACCACGGCGAATCCGTGGCGATGCGGAGAAATCGATTTTGTATTGTCTGCAATTTTTTGATTTGCGACGCTTTGATATGGGCAAAGACAGGGCTCGCATAGGTCATGATAGGACGTATGCAGGCTTTGTATAGTGTCGTCTTATTTCTAAGAGACATTTTACTCCGCCCGCACAGTATCATATACAGTCTTCCTAGTACGAACGCTGCTTTGTTTCGGACTCTGGTGATGTGTGAGTTGAAGTTTAGTTTCCTGTCTAGTGTGACTCCTAGGTATTTGGCTTCCGATTTCCACGGTATCGGTTGGTTGAATAATTTAATGTCTCCCGGTTTGCCCTGATTCCATTTGATGTAGATGGGATTTCTAGTGAAGTGTACTGCTACGCTTTTATCGGGGTTTACCTCGATTCTCCATTTCCTAAACCAGTTGCCTAGTGCGTTGGCTGCGGATTGGAGTCGTGTGGTGATGACTTTTGTTGAGGTCGAGGTGGTGTATAGTGCGGTATCGTCCGCGAAGAGGGCTAAGTTGACCTTTTTAGTGACGTTCGGTATGTCATTGGTGAAGAGGCAGTACAGAATCGGGGATAGCGCGGAGCCCTGAGGGACTCCAGCCCTGATGGGGCGAGATGAGGACAGGGTGCCTTCTACTCGGTAGCGGAAGGTGCGATTCGTCAAGTAGTCTCGTATGATGTGCACGAGACTGTCTGGCAACCCTAGTGATTGTAGTTTATATAATAAACCGTTGTGCCAGACTTTGTCGAATGCTTTCGCTACGTCGAAGAATAGAGCTCCTGTGGAGGTGGATTTGCTGAAGGCGAACCCTTTTAATATGTCTTCCGTTAAGCGGTGGACCTGATTTACGCACGAGTGTCCGGCTCTAAAACCGAATTGCTCGTTTATTGTGATTTGTCTGGCCTGTATGATGGCCTTTATTCTAGCTAATATGATTCTCTCGTATATTTTGCCGAGAGTGCTCAGTAAGCTGATGAAATAAACTGTCACTTTAGTTTGCTTTTTATACGGCGTGTTTGATATTTATTTCGATTGTGTTTATTTTGCATTTATAGAGTGTACAAGATTTACACATTCGTCGTGTGAATTTGATTATGGATAAAAATATTGAATTCAGTTCGATTTGCATTGACGACGCTATCCTAAAGACATTTAAATGTCAGAAATATACCTTGTCATGTTTATGGAGATACGGTTTAGTTTGTTTGTTAATATGTTTTAATAATATAATGTACATATTATTGAGGATTCTTTAATATAATTTTAATGTATCATTTTAAATTGGTTATATTACCTATATAAATAATAAAATTTTAGATGCAGTTGTTATAAAAAAATAAGAAAGGATAGCTTGTTCTTCAATTTTAATTTAATTTCAGTCATTTGAATTTAAAATAACGAATTCATAATAAATGATATAATGACTTAATTCCCAATATATCCCAAATCTACCTCCAAAATGCCACCTAATGATAAGTGGTCACCACTACTCATAGACATTGGCACTATAACAAATATTAACCATTCCGTACATCACATTCAAAAAAGCTCCATAATTTAAAAAAAAAAACCGCAAAAGAAATATCAAAGTTATCCTATAAAGATTTTTGTTTTTTATAAAAAAAAAAACCCTAAAAATACTAAAAATCTTTATAAGCGTAGTGCCATATGCAGAGTCATATTACTTCATGCTTGAGTACAATTTGATGAGCAGTAATCGCCTCCGTTTGCAACATGTCCAGTCTCCTCGTTTCATCAAACGGGAATTTTCTCGAGCAACGAGTACAAGACATATTGCTCAATGTGGTTTTCATTTCCTGCTCGTGGCTTTCGACACACACCTAAACTAATTACAGAAGTAGAACGAATAGTAAAAGAGAAAATAACAGAAGGTTTTGTATTATTTTTATATAATATTAATTAAATTTTATGTAATATCTCAATGTCTAAACTAACAGACAGCACAACTAACATTAGTACCTCGACAATAGACTTTGAAGGTATATTGTTCCTCCGAAGTGTATACAAGATACATAATATTCGCTAAACTAAATCACTATGTTTACCTATTGTAAGGCATACAAATAGTAAATGTCATGGCTGCCAGTGTATTGTCAATATGTCGGGAGGTGTACGCTTCAATAGATCAGCAATGTACAGCAGCGCTATTCCGTAATAACTCACTTCGTACCTTGCGTGAAATGTCGGAAACCGACAGATTTTGAAGCGGACATCCTTTTAATGTTATAATTATAATAGTCAAAGTCGCATATCACTTCTTGACATTTTACAATTGTGTTATGTGGTGTACTTCAAGTTTCTTCTTCCTATTCGAAGCTATGTATTAGTTCACGCCTTCAATCTTCTCCCTAACTTTAAATACACTTCGACTATAACTTCTTTGGACAATGGTTAAATAATTATCGTTTTATTTTTAACAACGTCAAAAAATAATTGAAATGAAAATTTTAATTTGTAAAATCAAATTTTATTCAAATGTACAAGCCAAGCGTATAAACTATCAATAAATTCAGCTGTTAGTTACAGTGACCATATAAATTTAGTATAATGACTATTTACTACGAGCATATATTGTTCTGTGTGTGAAAATTAAAGGCTATTTATCTTTTTTATTTTCTTCATTAACCGTTCATTGACAACCGATCAACGATCAGTTTAAACAAAAATACTTTTATTTTTATAATATTTAAGTAACACAATAAGGTTTTTTTTTTAATATTAGTTAAATAGAATATTATGCTTCTTTAATTATTATTTAACTGCCGTGTTCTGAACAAAGATGCTCGCGTGGAAAGAAGGTGAACTGTTTCGATTTATACGGTCTTTTTGGTTTAGGAGCTCAGCTAGGCTTTTCCGGCACAGTTCTCTTATTTATCCAATAAAAAAGGCTTTTGCAAAACCATAAATATTCCTGCTCTTATCGAGCCTCGTGGAATTAGTCGGGATCATAGCAAGAGATCTAATGGAATGACACTGGTTTCCTGGGAACGAGGACGGACCCTAGTGTGGGACACTATATGTGTTGACATACTAACCCCGTCGTTGGCGTCGACACTATCACGGTCACATTACCAAACGATCCAAATATTCGCCTCTTATTCCAAATGATGTCTTTGATCCATTCATATCATACAACAGCATACTTGCAACTATTCCATGTAATTATTATACAATAACTGTTTTGAATGTTTTAATTATTTGTTGTGAAAAGTAAATTATGGCCTGTTTACGTCCCACTGTTGCGCAAAAGCCTCCTGTACATTTTGAGGAGAAGGTTTTTAACTGGAGTGGAGTGCCACCGTGCTGTTTCATTACGGTTTGGTGGATGGGTGGTGGACACGTGGCAGATTCTCACCGCCGAGCACAAGTTGAACTAATTGAGCAATTTAATTCAGTGGTGGTGGCCCCGAGCGTTCTGCCTTAAGCCATCAACACTTCCTGTCTGGTTTTCTTTCGGTCTGGCCAGTTGACAATATAAAAAAATGTACTCTAATAAAAAAAATATAAATGAAAATGTGTTCATTAAATGTAATATAAATATCAAGGGTGTATTTGTTTTACTTTGCCTAGAGAGATGTTTGTAGACACGGTTAAAACTTTACAAAATATTTCAAAATGAAAAGTTTGCATAAAAATTCGCATTTAAGTGAACGCTGCAGATTCCTTTGAATGAGAAGTTTAATTAATGAATTTATTTTAATTTTTTTCAGTCCTTATAATCTAAATAAAAAAATTGTAATTACGTTGAAAAAACGCTTTTCTGAATAGTTTTAATCTTTAGACGATACTTATAATTTAGGGTTCCTTAAATTATTTTAACTGAAGAAAAACTGTGAATTCGATACTAAGACAGAGAACGGGACATAAGAATATATAAACCATAAATAAGCCAAGTCTAGTACTGAAAGGTCTTTACTTGAGAGTAATATTTGTTTTTAAATATATTTTATTAAAAGTAATTTTATATGCCTGTCAGAATACCAGATATCGGGCGCAGGAAAAATAACTTTACCTGCTTTCCGAGAAACATGACAGTGAATATTGCTTACTAAATCCGTACTGAAAGCTGCTACTGAAAATTTCCTGGCAGAATAGCCCAATGAGGTCGTATGCGCTTCGTCGTATTTCTAGTTGCATATCTAGACACTTACAAACTAACAAAGCAGTCAAACGAAACATAGAGTCTAAATCACAAGTCTATAAATTCGTGAAACGGAATGAAACAAAACCCTCACCGAGAAAATGAAACTCGTTCGAAACACGTTTTAAAAAAATCATATTTTATTTAACGTACTTTTTTAACCATTGATTTCAACAAATTTATATGTTTACGTCAACCTGTTACACGAATATACAAAATAAAAATACTAATAATACAAGATGAAAGGCATGTCTGTTTAGATTATTCAGGAAAAACTCCTTAAGCATCGTGATATAATATTTTTAACCTATTTTCACTAATACTTTTGATGTAAGTATTAATCGTTATCAAAATATATTTTTTAATTTTTTAACATTTTCCAGTAGCTTCTATGAAAGAAAGACTGAGGAAAAATACGTATGATATGACTATTTGTTAGCTGAATTATTATTGAATATGCTTATATATTTAATATTTTATACTAGCGATCCCCTCTGGCTTCGCACGGGTGCAATGCTGATACTAAATATACTACAGAATGTTTATAACGTTTACAGTTTTTCAGACATTAGACAATACAAATCGTCATCCAGTCATACAGTCTGTCCCTTGTTTTAAACCGTTAATTTTTTTATGTTAATATTTTTATAACTTCGAAAATAAGCCATTATTTCTCGTAAAAAGTAAAGGATAAAAAATGGTTATTGTGGGTTATCCGTAAGAGATAGACATATACCATCTCGGACTTTTTTGAAGAACTTTTGTAATCGCAAAAAAGTATGTTTATTTACGACATCACTTTAGAAACCTCTAAAACAATCAGTGTTTCTCAACTATATTGTGCAGTATCAGTTATTTTTTTTTAATTAGATAATTAAAAAAAAACTGCATCAAAATCCGTTGTGTAACTTTAAAGATCTAAGCATACACAGGGAGAGACAGCGGTAAGCGACTTTGTTTCATACTATGTAACGATATAATGATAGTTTCGTTCCATCGTTCATAGATGACCCATTCATACTCTCCCTTTTTTATTTAATGTCCAGTGAAGCGGCAGGTAACAGCTATATATACCCATATATATATAACAGTAACGGCTTAACATTAATGTATTAATAAAATCAAATACGTTTTTATATTGTCAACAAGATTATACCGATAATCTACATCACCTGTTGTTAACTCTTTAATGCTAAATTCCAGCGAAATGATACCATCCTTTATTTCGCCTCACGTTGATGTAAAAGGATTAATCTTGTTTAACGGTTCTTATTACGACGCGGACGTTTATAATAATTAATTGTTCCGAGTTTTTGATTAAATATAAAACACGTAATCGTATTCAGAAAGACTAACATATTCGTAGGAATTTTGAGTATTTCAGTGTTATGTGTTGAATTATACTGAAAATGCTTGTATGTTTTGAACTATGTATATTGATTGTATATTGGGTTTAGCAGGAACTAGATACTCTATATATAGGTAATGTGTATCCAAAATTTAATGATGGTGGGTTATAAATAAACAAAGTCACTTTTGCAATTATAATATAAGTATATTTATATAACTTAGCGTTAATATATACGTATAAGTAGTTAGTACTACCGGTTTTGTTCATTTTAGGGGTTAGTAATCCGTTGTCAGGCATAAAAAGTTTATAATATTATATGTACGTATAAATAAAAATTAAAAAAGCTGTGTGGTGGCAAGATTGCTAGCGTTATTTCAACGTTAATATACTAGCTGTCGCCCGCGTCTTCGCTCGAGTTTTATGTTTGGTCATCGGTAAAACAACCTATGGTTTCCTTAGAGTTCAAGTTTGCTTCAAGCCAAATTTCATCAAATTCGATTTAGTATTATACCATAAAACAACAACAAGCAGACAGAAAGAGTAATTTTCATGCATGTATAATATTAATAAAGATAAACGTATCAGGTCGTTTATCTAAAATAATATTCCATGAGTTAATACGTGCAACGTAAATGTCTTAGGCGGGGATTATTTGGATAACAACGAAGCAGGACGGATTAACCGTGAACCGCCAACACGTCGGGATGATTAATTGTAATATACGGAACTACTAGTATACAAACTTTGTTCAGACGGATATTATTTGCTTATTATTTACGAACACATTTATATACATATATATACATAACAAATACACCTATAAATTCATATTCCAAATTATTTTTTTGTCTTATTCGCTGTTGAAACATCTTGGAGTAGTAATAAAAAAGGTTCATTTAAAGCGTAACACTCCACTAGTGACAGGAGAGGGCTGGTTCGTTTTATGCCCAGAAGATCGGAATTGCGATTCAACATGGAAATGCTGCTAGCATTCTTGCCACCATTTCACGCTGTCATGGTTTATAGACTAACTATTTATAAATAATATTTGTATATTATATTAAATGACAATTCTTATGAAATTAAAATGCTTACATATTACCAACTTAAAGGATAATATTATTCGTAACCAAAAACAAAATAAGATTACACAATCAGTTAAAATATATTTTTATCTATAAAATTATAGCAGTCGATGTTTTGCGAGAGTTTGTGTGCGTAAGAATATTTGTTTGTTTGTGTGCGAGTGAACCTGGAGAGAACGCGCTTATTTTTAAATATATTTTAAAGATTTTTCTTAACGCGCCTTATGGAAGAACATTTATCTAGCTCTATGACGATAACAGTTCCTATTTATTACAAGCTTTTACTTAACTCCACCTGTTAGTGAGTATGTGTGGGTTAAATCTTTAAACCTACTGACTAACTGAGCTTATAATAAATACGATTTTGTTGGTAGTAAAAATACAATATATATTTTTAAATATTCTCTTACTAAGATCTTGTCTCGTTTTTATCTGATTGTTATAGTACATTGAATACTCGTTTATGGAAATATTTGTCGCTAGTCAAATTCAGTTGTTAGTTTGATTCGCGCGATAGCACTAACGACGTGACATAAATAATAATAGAAACGAAGGAAAGAGACAATGTTAGTCTATCATTCGTTATAAGGAATGGGAACATATTTGGAACATTGAAATGGCTAATTATTTCTTTGCAATAAATTTATAAGATTTTTTAAATGGTAGGGATTTGTGCAAACCCGTCTGGGTAAGTACCATTCAAACATCACATTCTACCGCCAAACAGCAGTACTCAGTATTGTTGTGTTGCGGTTTGAAGGGTGAGTGAGCCAGTGTAACTCTAGGTTTGATGTCTTTCGATCGATAATGTTGATATAAAATTTATGTTTTCTAGTAAATTCAAATTTCGAATTCTACTATTTTTCCCTTAAATATTATGAAGTTTCGTTATTAATATTTATTATTCTTTCATTACAGGTAACGTGAATAATGTTTCAACGGAAAAGGTAAAAGCGATTCATCATATTGTTAGACCATTGTCCGTTATATTCGGCCAATGAACAAAATATCAAATAAATGGGCCCGACTAGTTCCGAAGATTTATGATAGATGAAAGACGTCTAATGGAGCAAGCGGAACCAATAAGGAATATTATACAAGCTATTCGCGGGACTTTGACGACGCACGCTATTTATGAACATTCAGTTTTTATTTTTTGGAACTGTATTGTCATTTTCCAGGACACGGATTATCCTGTATTAATATAAATTGAGATACGGACCAGCGTTTAAAAATATACCCACACCACACATACTTTTAATCTTATTTCATGAATTTGTATTATAGTTTTTACGATGCTATGCTTATCCTTAATAGATAAGTTTGCATTGAGATAAAATTAACAACAATGAGACTTTTGGAATTATTTAGTATAGGTATACAAAGCCTCGTTGGTGTAGTGGACATATCTCAAACGAGGGCACAGATCCCGAGTTACTACATTCAAACCTTGCATCAAAAAGTAATTGGATTCTTCTGTAGAGAAACAGATACTGGTATCTTAAATTCTAAATTCTGAAGTGTGTTCAATCCTGTGCCTCGTAACAGCAAGCACCACGTAAGCCCATAAATCCGTTAGTCTTGCGCCTGAACTCTTTTTTGTTGTCCCGTCGGATTATTAGAGCTAGAGAATAAAGAGAACGCCTGTGTTTGAGCACTAGTTAACCGAAATCGATCAAGACGACATCATCATCATATAATATTCGTAGTTTAAGTTGTATACAAATATATATATATATATATATATATATATATAAAACCAACTGGAACTGCATTGTACATAGAATTATAGATAGAATATGTTAAGAACTAGATGCTACTCATATATAAAAGGAAAAATGTAACATCTCAACTTTTAATGCTTCTACTAAAATGAACAAACTCTTATAAAAGTAGGCTAATTGCCGAGAACAATAGCTATCAAAATAAGCACACATTGGCAGAAACTGACAGGCTGTTTCAAAAATTAATGTATATTATTTAAGGCTGAAGTGTTTTTTGTTTAAACACGGTAACATACTTATTTCTACCTATATCTATAAATAGTAACAGTAAAGCGACTTTTAACGCTTTATTGCTTCTATTTGTATATTTGCTAACTTCTTCTAAACCAATCAACGAATTTTGATGGTGTTTTCGCTATTAAAAAGAGCGACAAACGAGGCCGGTTTGAATATTATTTGTTAATAATTAGTATAAAATGGTACATGATTAACGCTACCTAAGGAGATACCAATCAACGTAGTAGAAAATTGTAGGTCATAAAAAGGTCAAAGGTTTCTAGGGTACACTCATAGTAAAAAATATTCTTTATGACAGTTTAATAAATATCTTCTTCTTTTCTTTTCAAGGGCAGCCTTGTCTCAAACTATTTGGGGTCAGCGTGGCATGTATTTTCTTTCCATTCTCCTATATTATTCGTCATCCGATCGTCCACATCCATCCTCATATCCTCCATCCATGTCTTCTTAGGTCATCTTCTTCCACTCCATGCCTCTCATGCTCATCAGTCTTTTAGTTACAGATACAGATGAATGAATAGAATATATGAATAATTTCACATACGCCTAAAAAATTGCGTATAGCTACGAATACGTCATTTTTAACAAATATGAAATTTGAAATACAGAGAACTCCCTTACGTTTATTTTTTTAATGATCGAATAATATGAAGGTTGACGTTTAATATCTTAAGCCGAAATATATTTCTGATGAAATATAAAAGATCCATGTTTGTTCAGGATTAGGTACGTCTCGCATTCCTTATAGATTTTTATAGAAATGTTTTCTTTGTTATGTAAACGAAAGAAATTTCTTGAAATATTAATTTATGTAACACAGATAGAACTCCGTTGTAAAGTTTCTAAAGAATTTAGGGAGCCGTAAAAGATTAGACGTAAAATACATTGTTATGATACGATTCTCAAATCCAGTGCTCATAAAATCATCGAATATCAATCAATCAATCAAAATCCTACCTCATTGGTCTAGTAACTTATACAGCTGGAGACGCTGAGGTCTTGTGTTAAAATTCTGGGTCAGACTATTAATAAGTTCTATCCAGAGCAAGGTCAGATTTATAGGGAGGTTATAAAGCAGTGGAAGCCCGTAATTATTTACTGCATAAATTAAAAAGAGTCTTTAAGATTAATGTTATAATCAAAATCAAAATAAAATAAACTTTATTCAAGTACGCTTTTACAAGCACTTTTGATTCGTCATTTAACAAACTATATTAAGTAAAGCTATCGGTTCGGAATGTAGATTCTACTCAGAAGAACTGGCAAGAAACTCAGTAGTTACTCTTTTTCAACATCTAAATACAGTCATTTCATAAAATACAGTCATGTTATTTAAATACAATTATACATGTGTGTTATATATCCTGCCTGGAAGTCAACAAGCATTAACTCCACGCTTTTTTATCATCTATATAATCTTGTATTAAAAAATGTATTTTTTACAAATGATTTGTATTTATGAAACGGCAAAATTAAAAATGTCTGCGAAATTTTATTATAGAAACGGATACCTTGCCCCAATAATGATTTATTGACTTTGCGCAATATATTTTTTAAAATAGAGTTTACTGATCTACTAGGCTAGTATTACTACTTGGCGGTAGGGGGTTGCAAACCTGTCTGGGTAGGTACGACTCAACCATTACATATTCTACCACCAAAAATAATTTGATGTGTTCTGGTTTCAAGTCAAGCAGCGTAACAAGCACAAGAGAGATGGTGGCGCATTGCCAATTAATGGAATTTTCTTACATTACTATCTAATGGTGGTCGTGATCGCCTACCACCAGGTAGTCTTACCTACCTATTTGAATATATGTATAGCGTCCAGAAGAGAAATGGATTAAAAACAATAATTTAATTCACTTAAAACAATTTCAAAAATAGCTCTCACTTCGAATATATCTCAACATAAATAAACCACCAAATCGTACATATTGAACTAAACTACTTATTCAGTTAAGCTCTTAATTCCAAATAAAACACAACAAACTCTTTTAGCATATTATAAGTCGCGCCAATATCGACCTTACTGTCCGAGCCTGAAAGAAAAATTAATGGTGTTTTTTTAGGGTTCCGTAGCCAAATGGCAAAAAACAGAACCCTAATAGATTCGTCATGTCTTTATGTGTATCTATCCGTCCGTATGTGACAGCCACTTTTTTCCGAAACTATAAGAACTATACTCTTGAAACTTGATATGTAGATGTATTATGTGAAACGCATTAAGATGTTCACACAAAAATAACAATATGTTTTGGGGTCCCATACTTAGAACTGAAAGTCAAATAAAATTTTTCATCGAACATTTCCATACAACTGTATGGAAAAAGAAATCTCATAAATATAGAGTCTATATAATAAATGCTCCAGTGTAAGTTGGTATATACACATGTCAAAGAATACTTACTATCCGACCCAAAATGTCTTCTTGAAATTATCTAAATTATATTTTATTTAAACATACAAACTCACTAACTTAATAATATAAATGATACGAACTTTAAAGATTCAATTGTACGTTTGAAACGGACTTGGTCTTGGGTAACTTAGTATTAGCCTATCTCACTAGTGCAGACTCAGTGGACAAAGACGCGGCCTCGTCTAAGGCGTCCCTTGTTGTATATATATAATTTATATATTTGTTTGTAATTATAAATTCTAATTTTGTCAATATTTTTGACAATTATTACAAATATATTATTTTATATTAATAAGTAATTGTCAGTCATCGTAAATAAACACACACGTGTGTTATCTCACTCACAGACACGCGTGTGTTATCTCATGTGCTGAAATGCACACATGTAAATATATAATACCGAGTAGTTCGTAGACGTGTTAAGTTGTAACATAATAGGGGTGTTTAAAGTATGTGTAAACATGTAGTGAGCAACGAGTGTAAAGATCATCCTGTTATCAAAGAGCGAATGACAGATTTTACAGGGCTTAGCCTTTATTTACAGGGTTTCATATCGCTGGTCTTTCTTATGACAAAAAGAAACACTATCACACCAACAGTAATAAATGTAAACAGCGACTGAGAACTAATCTCATTATTCAACTGTTATTGCCTTTGTTTATGAGACGGATATTGTTTTTTTCGGGATCAATCCTGCGACTTTTAACAAAGGCGGCCCGTAAATCATTGCGCTATTGACGGTTTTTAGACGTAAATCTTAACCGATGATTTGATTTCAAACCCGGTACGAGCACCACAGAAATTATGCTTTATTTCTGTTAATTAACATTATTCATCACGCATCTCGGATGAAAATCTGCCACACGTATCAACCAACACATATTGGATCAGCGTGGTGGAGTAAGCTCCAAAACTTCTCCAGAATAGAGAGGCCTTTAGTCAGCAATGTGATTGTTACTGTACTTTACTTTATTAATTTGTCATTTATTTTCGAAATTTGCAAATATTTATAACAACTTACTTTGTTTATATTACTTTTTATATAAACAAATACATCAATAGCTACCGGAGATGATTAGATGACTTACTTTGCGGCAGAGCTTTGTGCAAGCCCGTCTGGGTAGGTACCACCCACTCATCAGATATTCTACCACCAAACAGCAATATTCAGTATCGTTGTGTTCCGGTTTGAAGGGTGAGTGAGCAAGTGTACAGGCACAAAGGACATCTTAGTTCTCAAGGTTGGTGGAGTATTAGTGATATAAGGAATAGTTAATATTTCTTACAGCGCCTTTGTCTATGGGCTGTGGTGACCAGTTACCATTTGCTCGTCCGCCTATCGAAAAAATAACAGAAAAAGGATGAATTGATTGATGATTAGTTAAACGCTTAATGAATGAACTGTTTTTATGTACCTATCGTAGCCGTTTCAGACGAAACGTTACAGTTAAGACAGTTCTATTTGCATAAACTAATTAAAAGACTGCGTGAATAAGAAATCGATGTTCAGTTTTAGCTCGTAAGTATCCTTTGAGGAAATTGCGAAGATGTCAAAAACTTATCTTTTCAAATAGATGGAGAAAAATTACTTTTAAATCGAGCACATCTAACATTGATTGACGCGAAAAAATAAGACTATTTCGAATTTTGTATTAAAGTACTCTCATCAAAGTTGGATCGGTATATCATTGGGATCCTATCGTAACTGATGATAATAAGAATTGGACCTCAGTAACGATTAAACTTAGGTCAATTTTTTTGAGGAATAGTCGAACTGGGATCGAAATAGAATGACAAACGTATCATATAAGTTATAAGTTACCCTTATAAGTTATAACAATTTGCCGCCTGTACAACTATTCTGATTGATATAAAATCAATCAAAGTGATATGCGACATCGGCTATTATGACATTTTTTTATGTAATATGTATAGACGGGAAAAGGACCACCTGATGGTAAGTGGTCACTACCACCCATAGAAATTGACACTGTAAGAAATAATAACCATTCCTTTTATTACAGCAATGCGCCACCAACCTTGGGTGCTAAGATGTTATGTCCCTTGTGCCTGTAGTTACACTGGCTCACTTATTCTTTAAAGCGAAACACAAAGTATTGCTGTTTGGCGGTAAAATATCTGACGTTTGAGTGGTACCTACCCAGACGGGCTTGCACAAAGCCCTGCCGCCAAGTATTATATGTTTAAAGTAAAGTATTTATAGGTTACGTTCATAAAACCCGGTAAATCGGTCAATTTATCAAGTATTCGATACTCGTAGATTAGAAATTTGCTCACTGCACAGTTATAGGCAAACTATTTTAACAAAATACAATAGAAACAGTTCGAACAAATCGTTAAGTTAGCCTCTGTTTAAAATAATAAATTTGTATAAACTTGTTACATCGATTTATTGCAGTTGTTTACATTTTTTATTAGTTTGTATATACTTAAGGCTCATCTAGGCTATCTAATTGACGCAGAGTTTGAAGGTCTTTTGAAAAATCAAAAACGAGACCGTAAGCGACATGTAGGTTCCTACCCGTAGAAACTTTTGTGTCGTTATTTAATTTTTGTTAACAAAACTATTTTAACTAAAAGTCTGCACATGAGAAAGAACCCTTTTATACACAAAGATTACACTAAGTGAAAGCAATATAGGAATCAAAATTAATGCGGAAATCTCAACAAATATCTACAAGGGAAATAAAGAACCTCCCCCTTGAAGTCGGTTAAATATGATTAACAATACGAGCGCTGTTGGATTTTAATTGAAATCGATTTCTTGATTGCTATATCTGGCGACCGAGACCTTTCGGATGCTATCCCTGACCGTGAATTATTTCTGATCTGTGGCGAATTCAACCTAAATATTCTATACTAGGTAATTGATATCAATCCAATCTATTGTTATCAAATAGCTTTCAATACAACGTAATTTAGCTAAGTATTCGAAATGTATGTATATATATCATACTAGCTGAACCTGCGGCTTTACCCGAGCGAAATTTATTAAACTTTATCTGTGCCACACAAAACCGACACTCCACATTTTACCCCCTGAAGGGGTAAATAAAAAAAGTAGCCTACGTGCTTCCCTGGGATTCAAACTATCTCCGCAGCTAATTTTATTTAGATCAGTTAAAAAGTTTAAGTGTGAAGAGGTATAAGAGAGAGTTACTTTCGCATTTGTAATATTCGTAGGTACATGTTGTTCGGTTTTTGATGGTCTTATCTCGTTTGATCGGTCCCGGGGCAAGATATTAGATTAAATACCGCAAACATTTAATTACTTAATAAGTTTAAAACTCTCATTCAAATTTTAACAAAGCAAAGCATTTATGTTAATGATTTCAATCATATTCAGAAGGTACGACTAAGTGCTTAATGATCTCTATAGATCGTAGATTATTATCGACGCCTTTTACAAATTATAGTAATATTAATTTAATTTATTAGAGTAAAGTAAATATATCATATATCATAAATTTCCTTTTATAAAGAAGGTTTCGATTCTCCATCACGATACAGCAACGTGGGTTGGTGAATATACTGCTGGTTTCCTCGCGGTGACTTCCTCCAAGGGCGAGCTTATGATGAATTTGTAACTGTTATTCAAGCACAGAAAAAATCAATGGTCTTTGTCGTATTCACGTATTTTGATATAAAATTATGAACATAACTAAAAAAAAAAGATAAATATAGATAAAGTTTATTGAATTTCGCGCGGGTAAAGCCGGAAGTTTAGCTAGTATGGTATAAATACATTTATTATTTAGAATACTTAGTTAAATTAGGTTGTATTGGAAGCTATTGATAACAATGGATTAGATATATTATCGCTAACCATTTTACATGAAAAAATATTTTTGTTGCATAGGTATTACCCGTATTAAAAAAAAAATGAATCTACTAAGAATAATAATAATAAACGATAAATAATACGGTGGTATAGTTATATTCACTCACGAAGACATCCTTCACGTATTTTTTGCTGTCTCTACTCTTAATTTTTATTAATCTCACGCACACATATTGTGAACACGAGCGTCATTCAACTAATTAATATTATTATATTATAAACTAATTACGCCAATAATTGAACGTGGAGGGGCGAGCCTTTGTGTGTGTAAAAATCAATCAGATCACCACGTTCATTTTTATATAGTCTGTTTCTGTTCTATAACAATAAATTAACTAAGTACTGTACTTATTTCCCGCTCTGCCATTTATGACTTAGGAAATACGATTATAAACTTCACAGCCCAGGATGTAAAATTGATATTGAGGCATGGTATTTGGTATCAATGGTAGCTATAACTTTTTAGGTGATCCGTTTGCCTGTATGCATACTGTCCATTTTCAATCATTTTAATTAAAAAAAAAAAAAAACATTTCAAAACCAGCTTCTGTAAAATCTTCATTGCGTGTTGGCCTTATAAATAATTAATGTTATTATTTCTGTTTCTGTCTTATTTTGCAAATGTTTAAATTATAGACTAAATTTTGTGTAATACATTTTACAAAATATTTTTTAGATTTTAACCTTTAAATTTCCTTTCTAACGCCATCTATTGCACGAGAGTAGTATTACAATAGCAAAGCCAGCGCCATTTTCATTCGGAAACAGTTTGAGGAATTTGATAATTCTAACCAGTACCACTAGATGGCGTAGACATAGGTTCGCTTAGTAACTACTAGATGGCATAGATACTCCTAACATTGAAAAATAGATATTACAACGAAATATATATCGTTAAAATATTAAAGAAATTAAGTTTCCTTATTTTTCTATTTTTATTTCCATAATAATCTTAGATCTTAATTACATGTACCTATATATGGGATGGGATGGTAGCAAGAATGTTAGCAGTATTTTCTCGTTTATATCCCTACTACAATAGCTAACTTGAACAGGGTATAGCTGTCGCTCACGGTTTCTTTCGCGTTTTAGGGGTTCGTAGGGTGTTAGGCATATAAAAGTATGTTCAGTGCTTTGGTCGCGAAAGAGCAACAGACAAAGCTGCTTTCGCATTTATAATATTAGTACAGATTATTCCAAAAAGAAACGAACTGTTTTTAAATATTGTCAATATCGTGCTACGTCATCACTCTCTTAAGCAAACTAACAGATCGTGTTTGACACAACAGAAACGTCTCGTGTTAATGTACGGAACCAAAACTTGGCCCATAGCCAAGCGGTATCATCAAATTTTCCTGCTGCTCCACTTACATGAAAAGCATTTCTCGACGATAATGTTTTGTTCACAATTTATCGCTAACAAATAAAAGTCATTTGTGTGAACATCAATCTAATTTTATTACTTCTGTATTTGTTCGAATCTTTCGGTCATGTAGGAGTTACGTGTGAGCGAAATAGGTCTATCCTCTATCTCTTTCCTTTTTCAGGGTCTAAGCTCTTTTTATGTTGAATTTCATGCTATAGGTTAAGTAGTTTAGTCGTAACGAGGTATCAAACAGGCAGACATAGTTACTTTAGCAGTATTTTACAATCAGTGCTGAATTCAAATAGCCAGTGCCCAGGGCACTGAAAAAAGTGCAGCCCAGTGACCGAAATTTAGCAAAAAATGGATAATGTTTCAATACAATTAATAAATAAATAAAATAACTCATTTATAGTGAACAATTTATTATTTATTGGAAGATAAAAAACGCATTTTCGATAACACTAAGATTTTTATTATTTTAACCCTGAAAAATTTCCGCCCTAGCCCTTAGTATAAATCCAGCCCAGGTTACAAATAAAATCAATATCTGTAGGTAAGTTTCGATCATTAAAAATACCAACTTAATTTGAAAATTGTTGATTAATATACTATTATTTTTTAATTAGACGCTCAGACATTTCGACGTTATTATAACACAAGGCAGTCTAAAGTTATTGGGAAATGGTATCGTTGTATGAGAGGTTTAATTTAAGTTGGAAGTTCAATCGGAAACTCAGTAATCAGCGTTGCCTCAAGAGCTTCATAACTAGTTCAGTCTTTGTAGTTATTGAAAGTACATCAGTCAGTAATATTTAATGAGACCTATATTTTCTCAATTTTACTTGTTAATGGTTGAGAGCCGTGATGGCCCAGTTGTTACATGACGTGAATATTAACCGATGATTCTGAGTTCAAGCCCAAGGTAAGCACCACCAAAGTAATGTACTTTTAAATTTGTTTTTATGATTCACCTCTTGCTTGGCGTGAATTCAAACATCATAACGTAATCTGCCAGTGGTCGATGATAATCTGTCACATGTATCGACTACCAAGTCGCGTTTTTGAATGAGCTTCAAACTCTCTAAATAAGACTAGGCCTTTACCTTTCGGTATTGGATAATCTACTGAATGTAGATACGTATTTCTATTAGTTTATTTATAAAATCTAATTTATTGACTATTATAGTCGAAATTAATATAATTGCAATAATTATAATTATTTACACTGAATTTTAGTAATAAATTTTTCCATTAAGGAATCGTATTTATGAATTTATTTCCTTTTGAAAATGAACACTAAATCAGTATTAATATGTAAAGCGAATTATCAGACATAACTTATATTAAATAAATTGGATATAATAAACAAAGGTTAAACATCTGTTTACCAAAATGTATAAAGTTTTCAAAACGACATAATGTGTTATAGTTTCGATACTTAAGTTAAGCTGATTAAACTTTTAAAATAAAATAATCGGGACTATCACTTTAATTAAATACTCAATAGGCAGAGTCGTTTCAATATAAACGTATCTACATGAAGATCTATGTCAATCAGCTCCATATAATTACGCCCATTTAAGCCATCCTTTGATGATATATCAACGTAAAATCTACCTAAACGTCATCAACAATGGTGACCCAAACTTTCAAAAATCGTTTGAATGGGATAGTTTAGATATAAAATCAGAAACACTTATATAGTATCTTTATATATGAATATGTCTCAAAATCAAAACTGAAATAATATGAATTCAACTAGGTTTTTACGCTTTGACTCATCACGTTGCGGTATTGAATTAAATGTAATGCTAATACCGATTCGGAAATTATATCCTATTGGGAATATTGATGGCAAACTGAGAAGTTACTCTTAATCAACAAGTTACATAATTATATTAATTAAACACTAATACTTCCTTTTAATGTATAACATCTATTGGCGCACATTGGGAGTAGAATTGACTCCTATACAGCTAATGGCATAACGCTCTGCTGTCATCATGCCTCCTCTACCTTATATACTTCGTTGCTATATGTTATTAAGAGCCGAGACGGCCCAGTGCTTAGAACGCGTACATCTTAACCGATGATTGCGGGTTCCCAGGCAAGCACCACTGAATTTTCATGTGCTTAATTTGTGTTTATAATACATCTCGTGCTCGGCGGTGAAAGAAAACATCGCGAGGAAACCTGCATGTGTCTAATTTCATCGAAATTCTGCCAAATTTGAATCCACTTACATTGTAACAGCGTGGTGGAATATGCTCTTAACCTTCTCCTCAAAAAATTTGTTTTAATTTACATTTTTCCATATTTATTTACTATATTCCATGATTATAATTCTTTCAATAAGAAAAGATCATTTACAAAAAGATATTTCACAGATGACGTACGTCCTGTGACGGGTATCTATTTAGTCCTTCACTGAGCGATAAGACTAATTAATTTATATTTTTGATGAGAGAATTAAAGTTGTTAATAGACCCTGTTAAAGATACATCGATAGGCAGTGTAAAATCTATTTTAGTTTCCACTCGCTTTGTCACAACGGGAGACTAATATCGGGTTCATTTGAGCTAAATTCAAACAAATCTCAGATACAACAAGGTGACGCCCGACCTAATAGATGGCGCTAGTAATCTGGACCACATGCAAATATTCCCACAGTAGGCTGACAGTGGATTGTTGCAATCCCCTATAGAATTTGTTACCTAAATTTCAGATGATATCAGAAGTTTGAACACGTCTATGAATACAAATCTGTAGTAACATTTTCTAGTGATTAATGCTGTACACAGTTAGTTTTGTTGCTTAGGTATATATTTAATATGTAATGTGTACATAAATATTTTTTTTACTTGGTGGTAGGCCTTTTTGCAAACCCGTCTGAGCAGGTACCTACTCATCAGATATTTTGCCGCCAAGCAGCAATACTCGATATTGTTGTGTTCTGATTTGAAGGGTGAGTGAGCCAGTTTAACTAGAGGCACATAAACATAACATCTTAGTTCCCAAGGTTGGCGAAGTAAAGAATCGTTATTACTTATAACAGCGCTAATGTCTATGGGCGGTGGTGACCGTGGTTCGCCTAAATTTTTCATAAAAAGAAAAAATAATACTCTTAGTATTATTACATATGTACTAACTATCCGTCCCGGCGTGTACGGGTCAGTTAAGGTTATAATATTTATAACCAATAGAGTTATAATAATGGTTATATTTTTATGCTGCAGTCTAGTACAGCAACCAGTCGGCATAATGGCACTATTAATGATTTATACACATGAACCTTCATGAATCACTCCGCCCATTGATAAACGTATGAAAATCCGTTCCATAGTTTCAGTGTTAAAATAAGGAGTACAGACAGACGCGGAGGATTTTATTATATAAATTTTTATGAGATATAATATAATTTGAGCTTATCCTTGATATTCACCTCAAATTGATTTGTATTTTTTACAGTATTAATTTTGTGTTATAATTTGTACGGTATTTATTTAAATTGAGCTTAAATGGACACAATATTAGTATATTTGTATCCCGTAGTGGACAAAGCAAGTGCAAACCTAAAATTATAGATCCATCTATGTATCTAAAAATTGGCCTTTTAATACTCTTGTCAAAAAACATTAGAGGTTAATAAAGTGTCCGTTACAGGATGTCGGTACGGAAGATGTAAAGTATCTTTGTGTTTATCGAAAGAATTAATAATTAAGAAAACTAAAAAATAAATATGGAGTAAAGTAAATTAAAACATTGAGTTTCGTTAATAGAGTTACTTTTCATAGTCATTGTTATATCATATCATGTGTAGATATAAATAAGTATACAACCACCCGATCAGAGTGTAATTGTTTTGTGAGTTACACAACGAAACAATACATAAATAGATAGATAAATTTAAAATATAGATAAATTTAAGTCAAAATATTCGTAAGCAAAGCCGTTCAGCGCCATCGATTAATTAAGGTCAAGTTGAGTAAAGTTTAAGTAAGTAGCCCTGTTTAACTGTTAAGGATATTTCAAGTTATCTAAACTTGAGACAGGTAGTCTGAATTTGCCTATGCAAATAAAAGTTATATGAGAGGACTGCAGTATTGATAACAGCCGTAATGTTTTTTTGTAAATTGCTTAGTATAGGTAGGCGGTCGAAGGAATAAGCCATCTAATGGTAGTGGTCATCAACACTCATACACATTAACGCCTTAAGTCATTCTTACTATTCCTAACGTCGAAAATGCACCACTGAGCTGGGTACTAAAATTTATTTCCACTACCGTAACCGTAACACAAATGCGCTAACTATTTATTTTTGACGGTAGTTTATGTGGGTGGTACCTACCCAGAGGATCTTGCATAAGGCCACCAAGTAAATTTTATTTGATTGGAAGCATTCACCACCACACCACCACATTCACTGTCTTAATTTTCTCCCTGCTCGTTTTTTTCTACTCGAAGAACAAAAAACGGAAAAAACAAGTTACTCAATACTTAATACGTGCAACAGGGTGCGAATCACGTAAACCAAAATGTAGATTGCCAGTGACCTCCCCAACGATTTCCGAGGGAAAATTGCTACTTTAATCGGCTGGGCTAATAAGGCGAAAAGAGGCTTTATAGAATTAATAGTACTTTTATTCGCGAATCTTCTTGTTAAATTGTGTGTGACATTTCTATCAAATACTCATTTAATGCCGTCTATAAGGATTCTTATTTTTATAAATTAATTTTGTAATGAAGTTCTTTTACGCGATATTGGTGCAAACGTTATTTTAATGATTTGTACATTGAAGTGAAGGTATTAAAAATGACTATAGCTTTAACCTACTAACTAATTCTATGGAAGCTGTACTATATCGCCTTGAGATTAAAAATAAATGCCTTTACGTAATATACCGTTAAACTAAAATTAATACGTCATTCATACATACGTAGACGATGTGAGTGGAAGATTCCTACATAGAGTCAAAACAACTTTCAACTATTTTTATTTAGTATGATAATGTACATACATATATTAGTAATCAAAATATTCCTATCGTTATACTTTACGACGGCGTGTTTTTTTCACATAATTTATATAACTTGGAAATTATTGGAAATATTTAATTATTAATAGCAGGTATATTGTTTAAAATCTAATAACTTGAACGAATTTTAATGAAACGCATATTCTATGAAACAGTTTTTTTTATATTAGAGTAAAAAATCAATAGAATCTGGATTACTTTTCCTTTAACATAAATTTGAAATATGTCAATTGATATATTTAAATCGAATGTTGATGAATATTCCATTGATAAACGATTATTATAGGAATTGATTTACTTGCAGATAAACAATAATTCTATTGTATTTAATTACATATGTAATTTAATCTTTAGAAAAGAGTAGCCTCTTCTTGTTGTTTCTCCTTGAGTAACTTTTAATTTAAAAACATATTTTGATATATTGAGTAAATAAATAATGTCTGTAGCTATTTTTCAAGCGTATATAGTTTCATAAACCTCTTTATATCAAAATTTATGTAATAGAAAAAGACACGAAAAATGAACTTTACATTTTCTTATTTACTTTCGAAATAAAATTAAACAGAAACGTCGTATGTATATTACTTTACTTTTAACCTAACAGTCTGACTGTTTATGACTCAGCGTGACTTCGTGAGCTGTTAGAACAAATTTTATTCATAACTTTCAAGTAACGAAATGCTAGTAAATTTTTATACTAAATATTTGAAATGCTTTTCGCTTTCATATTTAAGTTAATGTTGGCTTTGAGTTACAGTAAAATATAATGTCAATTAAAATAACCCTGTGTAACTAACATATTAAGAACCGTCGGCATTATATACTAAAACCATCTCCGTAACGCGCTACATCTTCTCGTATACTTATATATATATATATTAGAAGTTTTCAGACATTACAAAAAAATAGGTGTTACAGTCATAAACATATTATTTTCAATTGAGATTATAGCACGTAAAATATAAGGGTTATGTATATTTATATATTCATTCAGTGAGATTAATGTATAAATCTCCGGTATGTTAAAAAATAGCACCTTAAAATATAATTAATTTCTTTTTTACACAAATACAATAACGATCTGACCCTAAAAAATCTTGGTGTAAATTCAGATTATGTTTTATTTGAAAAAGGTTCGCACAGTCATTGTTCTCACGCCGACTCCCCGGGCGAGCTAGCTCTATCGATCGCGAGTTCTGAGCTAGACCTGCCTGTGCCTGGAAGGTAACGCTTTCCAGTCTATATAGACAATATTAAAAAAAAAACTCTATTGTTTGCCAAACAATGGCTTGAACTGAACTTGTTCGATTGAACACTTTCAACACTAATGATAAAACTTCACCTTTTATCTTGTAATTATATGACATTTGTGAAATAATAATTATATTTTGCTGTTGCTGTAAAATAATTGGATAAAGATTATAATAATTGTCTATTCTGAATTGTGCTTTTGTTGAATATATTATATTTTACTATAATTATGCTTCCCTAATTTTTACCTTCTATTCTATTTTACTTTTATAATTTAATACAAATATATATTATTATTATTATTAAAAATGCCGCATTAAATATCGTATACAATCCACAAAACATTGTATTGATGTGCTATATTTATTTTTTTATTTTTGATCCATTTGTGACCCGTCCGATCCGCGCAGAGGAAGGACATCGCAGGGCTTTTAGTGCGTAAGAATCCCGCTAACCCCGGATCATCCCATAGAGATACGTTAAAAGATTTCCCACATGTAAAAATAATAATTGAATTATTATGAACATAGAAAACGCTATAAGTTCTGAAGATACTTTGTCTATTTAACTTCATAATTATTTAAAATAATATAAACTATAATTACAATCTATTAAGCATATATGTATTTTATACAAACATATCGTTACAAAATATATGTATAATAATTTTAAATATCTATATAATTCATATACATTTTTACGTTCGAGTAGAAACGTCAGTTAAAGTTAAATATCGCATTATAAATGACTTTGTAAATTGACGGATTTATTAGAATTAATGATACCACGTTCCGCCTTAATATTCAGTCCGTAGATGTGCGTTCACCGCGTCGTGAGGTCCATGTTTGACGATGTAGGATTTGCACACGAAATCTCGGGCCAATCATTAAGGACCATTGAATGGAGTGACAAACTAGGTAAGTTAAGGCTGTTGGTAAATAATTTGTATTAATGAGTTCTTACCGCAAATATATATCGCTTAAATCAACTAATGGATGTGTTTTAATAAAGCGTCTCTCTGTGGATTAATTACGCATTTCTATACGGCGTTTAAACGAATATTCAAATCTGCAAACCATGCCGGCATAAGCTTTTCATGTATAAAATTTGAGTTTATAATTATTCATGAAGATAAAAAATAAAAAAGACATGCAATCTTTGAAAGACATTCTGGCCTATTTCTATCCACTAACCTGCAATGTAAATACGTAGTTAGTGAGAGGTCGAGCAAACGCGTGCGTGTGCTCGCGCAGACGCAAGTGATTCTTAAGGCGATCAATCATTTAATTTATAATTAAACTATTAACGAAAAAATAATTTCCGGAATCGTCATTACTGCTGCTATATATTTAATCGCAAATTACATTTTTCCATCAAACAATTTTATTTGAAAGTAACAACTGTATTTAAAAATAAATAAATTAACCTTTTATATTCAATGGCCTTCACTCGGAAATAAAGTAGGGTGCCAATGTCGCAAATACAAACACATTCGTCCAAACCAGGATAAACAGTCGTAGTGCCAATACAAATAAATTGCCATGACGGGGCAACCGTTTGCCAGTGACCCAAACCTAAAATCATTATCATCGAGATACATATTAGTTTAATGTCTAGTTTTGCCAACGCAACATATGAAGCAAATCATTCACGTGGCAGAATGTTAGTAACATTGTGTGACGTGCTGGGCGAATTGTGATTATAGCGAAAAAAAAGTCTTGTATAAAAAAATCGCAGTGATAACTCTTCTGTTTGTTATTTACTTATCGCTGAAAAACTGCAAATAGACTGATAGGTGTTTTATCAGCCCCGAGGCAGTGGCTCTATTTACGGATACAAATAATACCTTATACCATCCGACCTGGCAATCTATACCTACCAAGCCCATGGAAATATCAAACGAACAATGTGGGTCATAAAAATATGTTCGAGAAAAATGTTTTAAACAACATTTTTAAATGACGAAATCGTAAATTAGAAATAGGAGTATTGTATTGTACTGAAGGTGTCTCAATACCATAGATTTATTATTATGAAATATTATTAACTAATATAAACCCCTAGTAGAGTCATTTCAACTGTATAGTGATGATGTTTATTATGTAGACATATAGAGCCTATATAGAGCCGAGATGGCCCAGTGGCTAGAACGCGTGCATCTTAACCGATGATTTCGGGTTCAAACCCAGGCAGGCACCACTGAAATTTCATGTGCTTAATTTGTGTTTATAATTCATATCGTGCTCGGCGGTGAAGGAAAACATCGTGAGGAAACCTGCATGTGTCTAATTTCAACGAAATTCTGCCACATGTGTATTCCGCCAACCCGCGTTGGAGCAGCGTGGTGGAATACGCTCCAAACCTTCTCCTCAAAGGGAGAGGAGGCCTTTATCCCAGCAGTGGGACATTTACGGGCTGCTATGCTATGCTATGTAGACAAATTCTAAACTAAACCATTTTGATAAGATAGGTTAGTCTAGAATATAATTTTTAGTTGTTAGCCGCATATACAACTTCTTTATTAATTTGATAAAAAGTATCACTGAACAAAACATCAGCCAAGACAATAAGTTGATCATAAAGTGTTCGATCTGCGTGTTTCCTATAAATAGAAGATTTATGACAGACTTCCCTTAACTAGTAAATTGTTCCTTGTCACGATATGCATTCATAATAACATATGTAATATTAAATAATGACGTACTATATATGAGCTGATGGATAATTTCACGTTTTTTAATTTTATTTAAGAGTATAATTAAAATTTGTATGTGATTTTAATTATGCGTGTTCACGTATAAATAAATAATTCTGTCTAGTCTTTTGATTATCAATGTTCGTATTCAATTAATCTCTGCAACAAAGTATTTATTCTATATCGAAACAAGGACCATCAAGTGATACCATATTACATTTTTCTTCAAAGTAGTCTGGACATTGTATGTTATATAATGATCAGGCTCTGACAAAAACTTTTGAATCATCATTTAGCATTGGCTATATCGAAAATTTGGACCATAGATTTTATTAAATAGGCTAAAACGAAATTCAAGTCAAATTAAAAAGAAAAATTAATTCTATTTTATTACCTAGTGTATACTCACACACCTTAAACATTATTTTTGTTTACTAATGTAAGCGTTAATGATTGAAGGTTTGAAGTAAAAAAACAGATAATAAAATGTGTAAAATGAATAAGATGTGACCAAGACTCAAGGCCTAGTAACTACTCTTCAGACTCAGACACCCCACTCGACCTCAAACGCTCTACTCACAGTGACCCTGAGAATAATTACGAGTCTACACTTCTGATGATCGAATTTTAGCTCAGTTTGTCGTTTATAATTAACACAATTTATAATTCATAATAACCCATAACCCTTATAAAGTGCAAATCATGATAAAAATATAAAACCTCATTAAAAGTTATTTTTGTTTTTTATGAACTAGTCTAACATCGTTTTTAAAATGCTGATCAGAGGCACTAAACACTGCACGCTCAGTGGTTAGCTAATGCGTCATTAGCTTTCGACTAATGTCTTTTTAACATATAAAGACGAGTTGGTTTATGTGATTTTAATCAGTGTTTAAGACACTGAAGATAAGTGTCGATCCATTTTTTAATGTTTACACGATTATACCACCATAGATCACGAGTAAACTCGAATGCATATTACGTTTTTTTTTTATTATTACGCAATAAGCACAGACATAAAAAGCAAATGTCCCAATTAATTTTAGTGACATATAGATATTTTAAAAATAAATAAGAATACAGAACGATCAAAAAGTTTTTATGCACAATTTAATATATTTATAAATATTTAAGTTTTAAGATTAAATAGTATTATTTACAGACGCATAACGTATTTAACATATTATATCATAGTAAATTTCATTACACTTTAGGCGTCGTAGTGACGTCTATGTACAGAAACATTCTTGATCTAGTCTAAGGTATTATACAATTTTATCTTAAACAATATACCGTAACCTAGTTACGAGCTTAATTATGTAGTTCATATGATTTTAATATTATCTTGCGGTATTTTATTGATGACATCTAGACAGTATCGATTGGATTGGAGTTGTGTTCTTTATTTCTATATATGTAATATTCCAGGGACCATAAAAATAAACATGGCAGACAGCATACTGTCAAAGCGTAGAACGCTGGTATGTAATCTTGATATACGTCTTTCAGCATCCCTGAAACAGATAAAAGGTATAGGTTACCTAACAAAAATTAAGTAGTCTCAGATAAATATATAAATTAACACATTATGCAAAAGTATGTTTAAATAAAGTAAGTAAAAATTTAAACTATTTTTTTTTCTGATTTTGACATTATAACTTAGAGATACAGAAGTAAGCAAATACAAAACAGATCAATGCCATTTTATACCATATTTGTCATCCGATATATATTTTTTTTGTTAAGTAGCTAACGACGAGCTTCAGTGTAATCATTAAAAATAAAATGGTCCAAATATCTAATTCCTTCGAGTTGCAATATTTGGACCATTTTATTTATATAGTCCCTCAAATTTTTAATCATTATTATGGTCGAATTACCGATCGATTCTGATTTTCTTATATCATCATATTTAGTTATAAAAACTTTTATATATTTTAATCGATAACTTATAAGGATATATATAAACATATTTAAGAATAGTCGCGGGACTATCCTTAATTTTTTTTGAAATTATTACAATACGAAATAATATCTCGGAGAATCTTATTTTATGCCCGAATTCTATATTTTGTACCGGATTTGAGATATTTCATTCAATCTGCTTCGTTATTTTATCCAAATAGGTTAGAGGAGATATAAGTCTATTCAACAAACGAATATTTTTACATGTCTGTCGGAATGGAAACATCTAGAATTGCTCCACTTTACCATGAATAAACACTTCAATCTAAAAATACGCCGCGTGTAGCAATATGCGCTAGAAAATTGAATTCATGCAAGAACACATATTTTCGAGCAAGTTTTCAATCTTGGATTATAGGAATGAGCTATGTAGTCTTTTAAATCCTAAATTCGATTTAAAATTGTTTTCGAGACTTTAAACTATGAGGTAATCAGATTTCGAGATCAATGTGAATTCTGTATACGTACATTTTTATATTAATTTACATATATAATATAATATGTTTATAGTTCTTATGTTTCTTACGTTTATTTTATTAAATTGGCTCTTATAATTAAAATATATTTTTTACATTTTAATTGTACTTATGAGTTTCGTCGAAATTCTTTCGCCGGCTGTCGGTATCAGATCGCTTTAAGCAATAAGACCTCCTTAAAATTAATGTCATATAACTTTAATAAGGTTTATTATCCATATAAGGTGTCATGAAATAAAATAAAAAAAAAAAACATTGCAAGAAAAACCTCGTTCTGGCGAAATTTTTTACATCTCCATTTAAAGGGACAGTGTAAAACATTATTTGCATAACCATTTTGTAGGAACATCGTTCCAGAATGTAATGTTCACAAGATTAAGGTCACAGTGGCAATTTAACGTGTGGAAAAGGATTTTAATTCGAAAAGTTTTTAGACACAGCTTCATTTTAGTTTTAGCACTTGTGCCGCAGAACTGACGTTTAATTTAGCAGAGGAGCTGTATGTCGAGATTAAAAACAGTACGTTGGGAACAACTCTATACTATATGTGAAAATATCGATGCAGATTTTGATTGCATAATAGTATTCAAATTTTTATATTGTTTGACTGTTCAGTTTACTGATTTCTATCTTCCTGACATTATAGATTTGAAATTTGAAAAAAGAAGACACATCATCGATCAACTAATCACCCTAAAAATATTTATAGATAAATCAGTTAATAATTATAATTTGGATCGTGCTCAACGGTTAAAGAAAACATAACCAGGTACATAGGTTATCCTGCATGTTGGACGAAAATCTACCGTGTCCGGTGTACAAACGGACCCCTATTAGAGTCGCATAGTGGAATAAGATCTAAACATTCAGCAGTGAGATATATACAGGCTGTTAAATGTTTAAATAATTATTTTATTGTTATGAAATCAATAATATTTTTAATAATATAAAACTTATAACATACCAATAAATGGGGAGAAGACGATATTAACCAAGCCAGTGGCTAACATGAATAGCGCGTAGGCTCCTGTGAAATCTTTATGGGCTACGTGGTTCGAGATGACGAGTGGGCTGGTTACGTGCAGCCATGCCCGAAGTATACCCAAAAGACTCGTTACGACAGCGACCCATACAAATTGGCGTACATGAAGAATTACTGAAATTAGAAAATAAAAAAAATTACCAATAAATAATAACATGTTAAAAATATATTACTGAATAAGGTATTGTACGCTGTGCAATATTTTATAGATAATAAAAAAGAATTAAATATTTTCAAGGTATTATATAAATGCATATATGATCGATGAAAAATAGTAACTACTCCGTTTCTAGCCGGTAGAATTTTCATTTCGTAGCTGTGGTAGCTTTCAATCAAGTACAAAATTTTAAAATAACTATTAAAGTGTACCTAATAAAGTATATAATATTACAGTTTTGATATATTGCGCAATTCATATTCGATTTTTTATTATATATTAACTCGTATTAATTTTGAGATTTGTTTTATTGGAAGGTTAACGAATATATTGTAATATTTGGTTGAATACACTTTCATGTCTAATGTTTTATATCCAACCAAGTTTGGTTTAAAGTATTTATTATAATTATGAACATGGATATAAACACTTGAACGCATTTGAATAATTGCTTATTCTTGCATAATTTATTATTATGACGCTGATGTAGAGCGACTTGAATACGTTACAAAAATAGCTCATAAAGTGTAAACATTTCCATTATTATGTACAAAATTATAAATGTCTACAAACTATGTAACAAACTTATCGAATGCTAATATTAGTTTTTGGGCAATCATTATAATAAGCTTAAGTACTTGGATAAATAAATAGTTCGATACCTATTCTAGCTGTCAGAGTTAATAATGTTGCCACGAAGAACAGTAATCTTGTGTTCACATTGACGATACTGCTTAAAAATGCAAGACCAAAACGACCCGCGACATCTGCGCCGGCGCTGATTGATATACATGCCGCTACTTCATTCTGAAAATAATATTTGAAAGGTTATTTATTAATTTCATCATTTAAATACCTTTAAAAGTAATTAATTAACATTCGTATATGTTCCAGTGTTGGACAAAGGCCATTGCTCCCGTTAAGTAAATATTCTGAATCGAATTCCACCAGATTAATCCAATGTATGTCAATGTAAACACGTGTTCCGTTTCAGTCTTATATATGTATGACGTTTTCACTTACCGCTTAGGAAATAAAACAATTATAAACTAAAATTAATAACAAAAAGACTTTACGCTGCTTGTCTCGATTTTTGGGTTCTCATCTCATATTATTATTATTATTCATAAATACTCAATGAGCACTTACCGTATCAAATCCATATTGATATAAAAGCATCGGTTGTAAGATGAAAAATATCATATCGGAGAAATTAACAAAACTTTGTCCAATACATATATTGCAGAAGACGGGATCTTTTAAAGTTTTTACATTTAAAATTTCCAAGAAATTATTTCTGTAAAATAAACACTATTTTAATTAAGTTTATATGTCAAAAAAAATAGTTAAAAAATAATCATAGGCAATGTATGGCACGCCATGGCGTCAGACGAAGAAATCAGGTAAGGTAGAGAAGACAATGATGAGTCGAATCATTATATAGATTCAATAGATGTTGTAGATGCCAATATAACATTTTTTACAGCATGAAACACAATATCTATTATATTAAATGTTATTTCACTATACTCATATCATGCGATATTATGTAATTCAAACGGTTGTAATAGTAAAAATTAATATCATACCCAAGTGTGGTTATTGACTTTTTCTTATCAAATGTTTTATTTTCATTCGAGACATTGCTCATTTTATGATCTTGTAGTAAATCAACATTTTCATCTCTTTCCTTCGTTACTTCTATCTCATCTGTAAGAAATCAGCCGTGATATAGTATATTATAAAAGACGCTAACAATTTATATGAGATAAAAATACTTGCTGTTCGTGTTTTCTTAATATTTGTTACCATTGTAGACATTCCTGGAAAAGTATGTAAAGATATTCCACTTATAATGAGTAAGGTTGCTCTGAATCCGTAATTTGATAATATCATTTTTATTAGTTGAGGATACCAAATTAAAATGACTCCTTGCGTCGCTTTTATTAAGCTCATCACTTGAGTTCTCTTCTTCACAAAGTAATGGTTTAAAGTTGAGTAACAAACAGGGACCATCATTCCGAAACCAATTCCCTGAAGTAACCCAAATGTAAAGGGAAGTTGATTTGCACTTGTTATGATTATTGTTAGAAATGAGCCCATCGTCACGAAGAAGGCTCCGATACAACCTCCGATTCTTAAAGTATAGCTCTTAGACATCACGTTCAAAGTTAAACCTAAAAGAAACATAAAATACAATATTATTGTGGATAAATTGAGGTAATTTCGTTAGTGACGTAGATCTTTGTAACCATTTTAGTCTAACAGATAACAATATAGATTCAATTTTAGTTTTCTTTGATTGGAATTTAAATTAACGATTATTCTAGTCCCCTTTGATTCTATTTAGAGTTATAAGCTTATTTGGAGGAGAATTAGCAAAAGTAGCACTGGTAAAAAAACCATAAGTTCACACACACCCGAAGTGGACTAGTGTCTGATGCAGATATCGTGTGATTAATGGCCCTCTACGGGGCGCCCGTTTGTTAAAAAAGATGGTCGATCATCTACCGCTACAGAACTAAGATCCAAAATTTGTAGTGGAGAGTAGTCATCGATAACGCACGACATCCTATGAGGTATTAACAATCCTAGCGCGCTTTCCACCTTTGGATATTCTGGCGAATATAGATGCGAGAGTCTATCAGCAAACCCGTCATAACTTATATAATTAAAAATCCTACATTAGTTAGTCCACAAGGGGGCCTTTCTGAAGGTTTCCATTGCATAGACATCTTCCAACCCACAACGGAGCCGCCTGATGGTGTAAATTAGAGACCTTTTCCTTGAGAGCCCAGCTTTAGGACATTTACAGAGGGTGACTTACTTTTTACTGTATTTATCATTGAACTGTAAGATATTTCTTATTTCATACGTCACGTTTACTTACCTCCTATTGCTAACATCATAGAAAATACCCCGTGAGCTGTTGTTAAGGATTTGGCATTTGAATTTGTCTCAATTATAAAATCCTTGTATATCAAGCCAAACGAGTTCACGTGACCGATGCCAGCGATCTGGAAATTAAAAAATACAACTCAGTTGTTATACATTCTTTTTTTAGACTTCTAGAAGGTACTTGTATATAGCGATTTGTTGAAGAAATTGTAACAGCTGTTTTTTATACTATTATTTTGTTTACATCTTTTTAGTCTGTGTTAGATTTTTACAACGATATAATGAATGTATAGCTGACGGTCTTTAACGCATAAAACGTGTGTATACCTAGTAGATTGAAGGTTAGTGCAACAAAATAAACACAATATATAGATATTATATAGTTATATATAGTTTAGCTGCTCAAAATAATGTAATGTTTTAATATGTATTTAACACAGATTAGAGCAGATATTAGAGTACCTATTTCCGATATGAGTCTATGCTATTTACAGAATTAAATAATAATAAATATGCAATCTATTGAATTTCACAATTCATTATTATCGCTGTCATTATGACTGTATTCAAACATATTATTTATTAATAACCGATATTTGAATAAAATGTCAATTATAACAATATGAAATATATTAACAAATTATATTAATTATATATACTTAATAGATATTTAAAATAAAATAGAATTTGAATGTAATACAAGATATTATCATATTTGAAGACCCTAGGTATCAGAATAGTTTTTCCTTATTTATATTCATTGCAATTTGATTCATATCTAGTAAATGTTAGAGGCCTATTTCAAAAAACACAATCAATGTTCTGTATCTTAAACATATAAAATGATAACAACGATTTAGTTTCTAAGCTAGATAAACAAAGAAAGATATAAATATATTCCGTTTAATGCTTCACTTCATGCTTATTTTATATGCATATTTACATTTAATAAATATAATTAAATAACTGTGTGTACTTACAAATGTAATAATAGTACCAAAACACACCATGTATCCCCATTTGTCTTTATCCGAAGCACATCGTACACTTTTCTCCGTATCAATTTTTGTATTCATTCTTATAAATAGTTTCGTTGTTCCTTCACTATTGCCACAGACAGACTAAGCTACCGGATGCATTAGATAAAAGTCTATACGTGTCAGCTCATAGTAAATGGACTGTGTGTTCACACCGATAAAACTTCTTTGTTCGTTCGCATCTGCAATGTTAGTGCGTTTTGAAATAATTTCACTGTTCGTATTTCATCGTGACATTTTGTTTCTTATCATTACGATTATTTACATTGATAAATCGTTGATAATGCTATTAGTTGTGACCATAGTTAATGTATTCAATATTTTCTAATGTTGTGAAAAAGGTCATGCCATTTTGTGTATTTATAACGAAAATATAATTTTCGTAAATATGACCTTTGTTATTGTTTGTTGCAAAATTAAATCCCGGGTCTAAATCCCAGATACGCATCTACAAGAGTCCCAAATCTCAAGCGACGTGATTTCGAAAGACAAGTGTTATTTTTGAAGATTTATTATTATAAGCATTTGTCGAATGTTTATTAACAGTGAAAAATATTTATTGTCAGTTATGTTTTATGCTTTATTTCTACGAGTTAGTCATCTTTACAATGTTATGCTATTGTTGTTCAAAAATTAAACACAAAGTTGTATATAACGTTTAAAAGGTCTATATAATAATAGATCTGATTATGTATGTCTACAAAAATAATGAAGTTAAATGCGGACGTGCGATCATTTTTGTAATTTTTATCATATAGGTACGTAGGCGGACGGCTAAATGGGTCACCTGATGGTTACTACCGCACAAAGATATCTTAACAGTAAGAAATTTTCAAACTCAAACTCAAAATCCTTTATTCAATATAGAAGCATTACACTTATTGATAGTCAAATTAAACACTACCACCGGTTCGGAAAAGGAAACACCCTGACCTGAGAAGAACCGGCGAAAGAAACTCAGCGAAAGCCACTCCTTAAAACAATAATGTGCCACGAACCGTGGGAGCTAAGATATTATATCTCTGTAGTGCCTGTAGTTGGATATTATACCCTGGCTCACGCACCCGTCAAACCGGAACACAACAATACCAAGTCCTGTCTTCGGCGGTAGAATATCTGATGAGTGGGTAGTACCCACCCAGACGGACTTGCACAAAGCCCTACCATCAAGTAAATCAATTATTGAATAGTATATCATTTTGTAGACTTACAACTACGTATATGTGGCGATACAAATCAATTATCAAATATCTAGAACAGCTTTGCTTTAAATAATTAAGACGGATCTTCATTACATAGTATTAATCAAAGTAGCTTACAGCTGTCTGTCCCTATGTATGCTTAGATCTTTAAAATTACACGACGGATTTTGATACGGATTTTTTTAATAGATAGATTGATTCAAGAGGAAGGTTTATATGTTTAATACATGCCCAATATAGTAGAGAATCACTGATAATTTTAGAGACATTCTGTATTCTAAATATATTTAGTATTAGCATTGCACCCGCACGAAGCCGGGGCGGGTCGCTAGTAATTAATATATGATATCTAAGCGTTGGGATTGAATTACAATAAAGAATGATAATAAATTTTATAACGAAGAACAACCCGCTGACTGGCTTTTTTTTCTTGTGTTGATATACTCGATAAATATGAAACTATATCAATAATTAAGTATAAACACCAATTTATTGTAAATCCGTTGAAGACAAGGTTATGTCCCGGACTAATTAATTAGGTGACTGAGGCGTTTCATTCTAGTTCGTGTATCGATTACGTAAAAAATAATTCAAACTATATATTGCAAAATTAAGCTGAAGGTTCCCTTAGTACTGTGTTATATATTATTACAATATAATAAAAAAAATCTTATGATGGATAGATCAAGGAAAAAAGCTAATAATAACAAATTCAGAGGATACATTGCATATTTATTTCTATGTCATTGAATTGTTATTAATTGTTTTAGAAAAGAGGAGGAAGTGCTCTATATGATGTACGTTAACAAAATTATTTTTTAAGTTTTTCTATTACTGAATAAATAGGAATCAATGTAACTTAAATGAATCTAGCTATCCACTCCCTTAAGTATGTACACACACACATACATACAGGCAGACGGGGTTTTTTCGTATTTATAATATTACTGTAGAATTATAGATATTACATACAAAATTAAAGATGTGTTGTACGTTTAAACGTGTGTGGCTTAAACCACTTTCCTGCATTAAATACATGCTTGTTAATTCAGATACAGTCACAGTTTGACAGATAGCTTTAAACTTTAAAGCGTCGTCATTATAAAAATTCAGGAAAGCTTAAAAAAAAGTTGTGTGTAAAAAAGTACCATATTTATTTCCAACAGTTTTATTGTTTAATATCCAGAGATCTTTTTGATATTTTATGTACTTATTTTCTTTACAATAGTATTTGTTTATAAACATAATATACTCGTACATATACATTTTATTGGAGTAGATAATCATTATAAAATTGAGTATTATAAGCTGATATGTTAATGTTATATTTTTTTTTGGTAAATATGTAATATAAGAATATTGGAAATATGTAGCAAGTTTATTTATTTATACAAATTAATGGCACATATTACTAGACAATATAACTCGATTTATATATTTTCTTAAGTATATATATCCGTATGACGTACACATAAAAATAAAATATAACATAAACTAATTACTAAGTACTATCATAATAGCCTATTACGAACACAATAAGAGTCTTAACGTACGTAACTGAACACATAACTTTAGTATTTCAAATGGTGCACAACATTTATATCACAAACTCCTGTTCCACTTATGCACTGCTTTTGTTTATACGTATACATGCACGATTGCAATTTAAAATAATCAGGCGCTTTCATTTAAATTTTCAAACAATATATTCATATCTCTCAATAAACTTACATTTAAAGTAAAAATACAAACATTAGTTTCGATTATTTTGAGTAATAATATTTGTCATTTTCAATACATAAATTAATTTATATTTGCGACTTCAAGATATTTTACAATAATATTTTCCGATAATTCCGGTTATTATTTTAACATATTTGGATAAATGGATTATTTAATGAATAGTCAACACTATAGTGAAGTTGAGTTTGTTAGTTCTTTGGGTACTCGCGTTATAATGTTTGTTTTAACAATCACAATATATTTTAAAGTAAAACGTTTAAATCGACACTGACACCTTTCAACTGAAAGTCTTTTTAAAAATAACATTTTTATAATCACTTAAATCATGTGTTTCGACTTCTTCTTCGTTTCACAAACATAATGATGCCTTCTACAGTCCATGGAATGACACAACAAAAGTTGCAAACTGCTAGCATGACGAAAGCAATTACGTAACTTCCCGTGTAGTCACGAATAAAACCTGAAAAAATAATATGGTAAAGTCATCATTTGAAAACAATAATACACGAAAAAGATTTACAGCGTCTTTTAACAAATTCGCGAAACAATAAAAAGATTATTGATATATTGACGTTCAAACTTTGTAATAGCAAGAAATGTCGCGGTGACTTCATTATTGACTCTCTGGTCTCGTTGTTTTCTTCGAAGGCGATAGAGAATGAATGCAAGTAACAATATTCAACAAGTCGTTAAAGGAAATATTCCAGTTCCGAATTCAGCTTATATTTTCGTCGAACAAGAAAGTGTGTTTACCGAGCTCTTTAATATTAATCGAGAAGTTGGTTCAAAGTCTTACAACTTTCTCTACGCTCCTCGCGAAGTTTCACTCAAATGCTCCGCGTTTATAAAACTTTTATCATAATTTTGATAAGTGTAAGCTACTGCCCCGTTTGCCTTCTGTTTGTAAAGCAATTTTTAGATTGTTGTTTGAACAAGAAAAAAAAATGTTTTATTTTATTAGCATTTAAATTTAAGAAACAGTAATAAGTGTCCGTCTCATGAATATAATAAACTTTACAAGATATATCAATAGTTCAACTGATATAGTTCAACAGTATAACACCTCGCCTTATTGGCTCCACTGGTGACATGAGGGCTAGTTCGTTTTTAGCCCAAAGGATCGGAATTGCGATTCAACGGGGAAATGCTACTAGCATTCTTGCCACCATTCCACGCGGTCAAAATTTATACAGTAACTATTTTTAATTCATATTTGCACTTAATGTTAATAATTCAAATATATATATTTTACAAGAAAATACTGATAACGTAAATTCATTATTCATTAGACTTTTATGATTTGCACGTGTCTACGAAGACTTATGACTTTTTTCGTGGAAATGTCAACTCATGCATTTAAATATTAATATATATTCAACAATAAATCATTTCATTTATTCGGTACCGTGTAAATGATCATTGCATTCATTACAATCTTTATGATATTACTACTTTATTAGACGATGCTATCATCTAAAGAATGCATTAATTTGTCTTAAATCCAGCTTTAAAATAGTTAGAAAACAGTGGAAACATAATGGAAATACCCACATATTTGGTTAAATAGCTTACTCCACCAAACCGCATTGGAACCGCGAGGTAGACTCCAACCTTAAATAGAGAGGAAGCCTTAGCCCAACTTATAGCTTACCTATCATAGGTCCCACACTCAAGCTGATACCACCGGCTAAAAGCATATAAAGGCCATACGCTGGTGGGTATTGTTCTATAGGAACGTGTTCAGCCATCACTATGGGCTGCGCTATGTGCACTAGAGACCGGAGAGCTCCAAGTATCCCCGTCAGTATCAGCATAGGAAGATATGTGGTGAACTGTATAAAAACTGAAAAAAAAAAAAAATATTAGAAATTTGCGTTTTGTGTATGATTTTGGGTTTTGTTGTCAACCTGACCGCTGAGAGACTAGCCAAATACGCAGGACATATTATTCTGTACAAGTGTGTGCACTTTCTGTTCTCTTAATCTCGTAATCCGACACGACCGGTAAGATTTCAGACGCAGGACTGAGGGCTTGACGTTCTATCCTAGTCACGGGAGGAGAGATTTTTTTTGAAAGAAAATCTCTTAATGTCTCTTAGTGGTCCGACCTGGTGCTTGAAGCCAGGGCCTCGGGATCTCCGACCTTATATTTAGCCACTATATCTAGCCATTTTTTGGTATGAAACAAAGGACAAATAAATATAAAAGTATTTTCTTCTGATCAATAGAATTATACGTAAATGGTCATCGTATTTACTACTATCATTAGAGTTCTTTTTAGCCTTTTTTATATTTATATTTAAAAGTTGCTTATAGTATCAGATACCGCAACGGTAAGGACTATTATAATCCAATTTATTACATTAATATTTTTATCACAACTATTCAAAATTCTCAAAGCAAACAATCTAGTTCTTTTTAGTTTGCTGTATTTAATTCCTTACATAAACAAACTTAAGCCTTGATTATTTTAACACTAATCGTTGGAATCTTTGAAGTGGCATTATTTATGGAATTATATTTCAATTATATTGTAGAAATATATCAACTGGAAAGGAAGAGAGAATGAGAAACCACATAATACATTCCTTTGTCAACTCGGAATGTGTGGAATTCAAATACAAGGAAATAATTGTATCGTTATTGTTAAAAAGTCGTCTGCAAAAACCATCCTTCTTTCGTTTATCTTGGTCTATTTCGCATGCATATCACATTTTATTACTATATATAATAACCTTATTAGATCTATTTTAAAAATATACTATTCTATATTTAAATCCTATAAATATACTAAATGAAAGTCAAGAAAGTAAATTAAAACTTACCTAATCTGAATAATGCGGCGAATAAAGCACCCGCATAAAACATATAGCGACTGTTCAGCTTAAAGAATTGTCCCGAAAGGCCGAGCAATAATCTCGCTGTCATATCCGTTGCGCCTCCAACCGCTATGATGTTCGCTATCTCGGCCTGAGAACAGACTTGAAAAATGAATCTCAGAAAAGCAACAGACAACGGAACGTTTATAAACGAAAATAACAGAAGCGGCATATTCTCGCGTCAGTCATTTTGTTGAGCTTGTTTCGGCTACAATTTCTTACCGAAAGAAACGGCAGAGAATACGAACTGAATAAATTGTAATCTTTGGATGGGTAAAGAATATGAATTGAAGGCAAAAGGAATAAATACAATAGCAACATGCATATTTATATAACGGTAGTAACCAAAGATCGCGACTTCAGATCGGACTATCACCAAAGAGCGGATTTGATACGTCGTTTGTCCTAGGACTATGGCAAAGTAACGCCGGTAATTTGCCGTTGCGAGGTACTACGGATATTTATTTGAGTTTTGAAGCATTGACGAGTAGGTTGCGCGACCACTAAATGCTCACCTACTAAACTTGACTGACCCTTAAATTTTGATAATGACTTCTCCCGGGCCTACTCGGTCTATAGGGAAATCCCTTCCTACCATCACATCTAAGTTCTCATGTACTTAATTAGTGTTTTTAATTCTTCTCATTGTCACAACTTCACGATAAAGGACAACGTCATGAAAAAACTTCATGTGTAAACTGTAATTCTGCCACATAAGAACCCGCATTGGAGCAATTTCGAGAAATGTCATCCAAACGTGGAAAAAATTAGGTTTTAATCAGCCGTAGAAAAACTGGGTTTATTTAAGTTCTGTATGAAAGATATTAGTTGATTACAGAATAAAGTCTTATCATATCTGTCTATATATCTAACAAAAATTTATTATTTATCCAGCAGAGACTGAACAACCAACGTTCCGAACCTACATTATTATTATTAGCTCAATTAAGAAAGAAGCCTGTTCTACTGATTTAATTATTTTCATCTCATATACATACAATTGGATGTTACATACATGAACATTGTTATTAAAAAATATGTACGATTTAGGTATTGCAGGTTTGTTTAAATTTCAAATATATTTTTGTAATTGAAATGCCACATTATAATACTCCTGTATCTTGAAATCAAAGCTTATTTCTCTACGAGAGTGTGTTGACCGCGTTGCGGTGTATGTCGTTTGTTACAGTAACTGTATACATCTATGTTATAATAATTAAATTATCGTTCATGTATTAAGTAAACAAGAAAGAAGGTCTGATACCAAGAGTCAGATAATTCAGAATTTTGAAGGTTATTGCATTATGGCCTCGATAATTGGATTCGAAAATTAAAATAAATTAAAGAGATAATCGATATTTTTGAAAGTAGATTTTTGACAGTGACACATGGTCTGATTTTGTCATATGATGAAATTTATTAAATAAAAAAAAAATAAAAAAGACAATTTTCATGTGTTAATTTAAATTAAATTAATTAATTTTTTTTTTAAAAAGTACACTATCAAAAGATAATAATGTTTTTGAATATGAACGGGAATGGAGACTGCACTTGTGGTGATCATACTTTTTTTATGGTATCTGTAGGCGGACGAGACAATGGCAATGTAAGAAATATTAACCATTTCTTACATCACCAATACGCCATCAATTTTGGGAACTAAGATGTTATGATATTAAATATTTTAAATAATAATGCGAGTCCTCTAACACTAATTTTGTTATCGTAAAGTTAGATAAGATTTTAATAAATTTTACGTGACTCTGTGCTTATAACAATAGGTTGCTCACTTATGCCTTCAATGCACCTATGACATAACTCACTGCTAAATATCACTTCTTAAAGTCATATTTTTAGACCAAATATGAAATGACTTCAAGGATAACTTGTATACCACGAAAATATATGATGTAAATGCCTTAATGATTTAATCATTTTCTACCATATAACCTTAGTCAAAAATAAAACGAACTCAAGTACGTTTAACATAAAAACAAATCTACATATCGTCGGTGTAAAGGTATAGTCCCAATGGCGCGTTTGCATTTCTGCGAGTTTTAGTTAAAAAGTAAAATTTACCATTTGTAAATATCCCTTTGCTGAACAAAGGCGACCTTTTATCTTAAAAATGCTTGAAGTGGTACCCACCACGCTTATTCATTGTGAATCAATTGTTAATATACAAAAGACAATGCTTATATGGTTGTTTTATTCAGTTAATGCAAACAAGACATTTAATATATATTAATTATTTCCATTTCAATATTTGTAAAAGAAAGTATCAAAATCAACCGGTCATGCTATATATATATTTAAATCTCCTCTACTTTAAAAGGTCATAACTCATAAGTAAATCTACGACCTGTTTCGAATTTGTTACTTTATAAAACTCAACATATATTTTTTTTATTATTTAATAATTCTATGTTTCTATTAGGAATTATTCAATATTTTACCAAAAAGAAAAACTCTTAAGTCTATTTTATTTGTGATTTTATTCATCTGATGCGTTTAAAACACATGAAATATTTTTATAAACACACTGAATTTTTCCATTTTTACGCTAGGTCAAGTTCAAGCTAGTCGTAAATCCGGTTTTTTCTAGTTTTAAGTTATGCATCTACTTTTAGATAATCTATTTTATCGTATATGTAAAAAACTAGAATTAAATAGACGCTGTCTTTAAATTCTTACTTGACATGCATGACATGCAAGGAATTTTGGAGTTTAAATTATAATAAATTAGCCACATCAAAGTTATTATAAAATGCACAACTATAAACTGTTTCCCGTAACTTTGTTTGTATCAGATTATTTTTGGATATCCCAAAATAATTACGATATTCAGGGATCGTGTTTCTAAACTACCACAATGTCAAATTTAATTACGACCGGTCGTAATTGAATGGTAACTAACCAGAAGGCAGAGTTTATAATATGAATTTAGACATAGAAATGATTATAAAACAATTATTTAAATGAAAAATATTAATTGCATCAAATCAAATTCCTTTATTCAATAATGAAGCATTACACTTACTTATTGATTGTCAAATAAAACACAACCACCGGCTCGGAAAAGAAAATACCCCGACCTGACACCCGGTGAAACAGAATCAGAGTGATTTTTTTTTTTCGATTTGTACTAACAAATATATCGCGGCATGCATCACAAAATGTTACGATCCGATTGTATAATATTATGTAATTTTGTGTCTTATAACTGCGGCCTATACCGCTTACATTTTAGTTTATCACGCATTGGGATTTATTTCGTATTCATTGGGTATTTCTCACGGTTTTACTTTAGAATATTGTGAGTTACAGTCGTACTGCTTTTAATAAGTCTAATCAACCGAATAATTTTAATCATAAACCGTTCTGTAGTTTTCGCGTGATGCTCAAACAAACAGACCATTAATTGTTTTATAATTTAATTTGTGGGAATTAATTAACAGTTAAATTTATTTTTTAACGACCTAAGGTCAATTAATGTCTTACATCATATTTTACCTAGCTGATATCGACTGCAATATGTTGCGTAGTTAGTTGTGCGTTCAATATAAAAATTAAGCCTTTGCTAAATCTTTAGCTTAATCATTAAGATATTTCAAAAAAAATAATGAGAATTAACTTTCCGTTCCAACTTCCTAAGAGTAAGATTCGTACATTGTTCCCACCCCTCTTTCTTCCTTTAAAGTTGAAAATAAACCTTTCTCAACAGATGCCTATAGAGTCAAGACAATTAATTTTATTATTAGAGATTTAATTTTGTGTTTTAGTTAGATATGTTATCTGGTGCATTTATTAAATAACAAAACGATTCTACTAATTATAATATATTAATTGACATTTCACTTTATAAAACTTTTGTAAGTTTACAAAATATCGCTTTAAAATAAAAAAATTAAATTTATTTTTTTAAATTGTTATAAAATGTTTATATATATTTGAAGGTATGTTATAATTTATATAACAAAACGGATTATCCATTAATAAAAGAGATTCATGTAGATGTTCTATTAGCATAAATTTATTAATTATGACACAGTTCCACATAGCTTATACAGATAGAATGTCGTTTTATCTTACTCTTATTCAAATTAACTAACATAATACGTTAAATTCAAATATAGAATAGGAATAAAAAGCAAGAAGTTTTAAATGCGTCGGATAACCTTTTTTGTAGTCGTTTTTTAGATTAGTATTATTAATAGAATGTCATTCAAGCTATTAATGATCACTTTATTATCTCGTGGAAATTGGGCCTGAATCTAAAGTTATACAAGGCCGAGTTATTTGAATAATGCAAAAGAAATAATATATAATAAATAAATAAAATATATATTAAGCCTTAATAAATAAAAATGAAAATTTTAATGCCGGTAATTTTTTTATTAATACTATATTTTAAATTTGAGGATAATTATTAAGCTCCGTTTATTTATCACGCAATATTAACAAAACTGCAAAAGGCATACTAAAATATAATGCAGATATGTTCGTTTGTTTGAATGCACTTATCATACGATCAAAGATTATATTTGCAAATAAATCCGATAAATAGTACATTTCTTAAGAAAGGTCTAGATGTAATTTATGACATTACGCTTAGATCCACGGTCATGGAGCAGCTAGTTTTGAATATCTTCCTACTTCAAGATTGCGGTATATACAAATATAGGTACGCACACTTTTCAATTTGGACGAGTAGTTTTGTATATATTAGCAGATGTTGAACCCGGGTAAGAAAAATACGCTGTAGCTTACCGCACTCAGCGGTCCCGTACATCTTAATGTATTAAGCACTAAATACCGACCGACAGCTAAGGCGCTATTCTGGTCGATTTATTTATTATGACCTTGTCGATCTAGTATTCATATTTAAGGTGGTGAATTCAGTGGTGGAGTTAATTTAAAAAATATGTATTTATATTGTTATAAAGACTTATGTTAGTGTTGTAGATATTTATGGATATTTGATTTATATATATATTTATAGATATATAGATATATATATAGATATATTTATAGATATATATATAGATATATTTAATTGTATCTGTGTGCGTTCAAAAGTCAATCACATTAGAATGGCTGGACGGAATCCATTAAAGTTTGGAATGTAAATTTATCATGCACTTTTTAATTAGACCTTTAAAAAATTTACGAGCGAAGCGAAGATCTAGCAAGTTGAACACTTTTTTATTTAAGTTCTTCTGTAGCAAATTTGCTGTGAATTACTGACGAATGATGTTTGAACTTTAGTTCGCATTTTATAGTCAAACGTATTATAGTTATTTCCCCGGCATATTTAATAGGCTTGACTGATTTTATAATTATGATATAATATATGATCGTTGAAAACGTTAGACATTTTTGAAATTATATAATATTGTGTAATAGGTCAACGAGCATACGCTTGAATTCAAATACTTGATACTCGAATTCAAGGTAACTATAATTTTAAATTGAAGCCTTTTTAACGTTATACGATATACGTCATAATGTTACACGTACTGTATGGATTACTAAATTAAAAATCACAATTTACTTAATAACAATAAAGCAATGTGATCTTTAAGATAATGATCTGTTATGAAATTAATAGCTATAGCTCTGTGCTGCGGTTTCACCTTCACTCAATTTGAAAAAAAAAAACATATTTTATTAACTACTAGTTGAACCTGCAGCTTGACACGCGTGAAATTTATGAAGATTTACTTATAGCAAACAAACTCTCACACCCTAATTTACTCCCTCGAAGGGTGAATTAAAAAAAGTAGTCTACACAAACTATCTCCTTACCAAATTTAATCTAGATCGGTTCAGCGGTAAAAAAGTGAAGAGGTAAGAGAATTACTTTCGATTTTTTAATATCAGTATAGATTGTTTTATTTTTAGGGTTTCTACACCGTTAAAAATAAACTGACTACCAGTCCGACATGAATTATTCTTAGATAGATAACTCCTATGTAACCTTCTCTCTCTAAACAATGAAACTTTTCAAATTCCAAAAAAGGTATGTGTTTTATTAGAAGCTTTATAATTTAATTATATTCTAGGTTTGAAAAAAAAAACGTCAGTTCAATAATCCGACCGGATAAATCTAAGCAAAGCTATTAATAGTTTTAAGCATATCACGAGAAGAGTTAACGGAAAATAAGTTAGTATTTAGAATAAGGAATGCAGTTTTACTGTTTTAAAATATAAGTAATGCTGAATGTGGACTGAGCAGAGAATATTTTTGTGATTAATTGTATAAGAGAAAAACTTACCTTACTAAGGTTATTCTTGTCAAGGAAAAGTGGTTCGAGTGTGAAAAACGTTAAATCCGCAAAAAATGTCATCGACATCCCAAATATTATGTTGTCATAAACAATGTCTTTTAAAAGCGTTAAATCCAAGTATTCCGCAATTGTTTGCCTAAAACAAGAGAATTTTACTAATATACACACATAACAAATACATTCTTTTGCAGTTTTTTTTGTATGTAACTAAAGAGCAATAAGTATAGAAAGCTAAGGAAAAACGAGAAATTAGACAGAAGAAGAATAATTTATAGATTGTTGTGAAGGTTAAGTAATGGATCAGAATGATGCAATTTATTAACATAATCAAAAAGGAAAACAACAGATCTCGAAAGCGGTTTGTTAAAATTTTGCATTCAAAGATTGTTTTTTTAAATTTAGAATAGACAAAACAATTCTATATAAAAACACTCTAAGAAACATAAGCTATTCTTTGTACTGTCAACTCCCTGCAAATCATTGGATCTAAGATATATCTTATGCCTGTATTTAACACACTAACACAGACATAAAAAATAATAAAAGTGTTAGCTGAGATGGTCCAGTGGTTAGAACGCGGGCATCTTAACCGATGATTGCGGGTTCAAACCCAGGCAAGCACCACTGAATTTTCATGTGCTTAATTTGTGTGTATAATTCATCTTGTGCTCGGCGGTGAACGAAAATATCGTTAGGAAACCTGCATGTGTCTAGTTTTAACGAAATTCTGCCACATGTGTATCCATCAACCCACATTGAAGTAGTGTAGTGGAATATGCTCCGAACCTTCTCCTCAGAGGGAGAAGAGGACCAGCAGTGGGAAATTCACAGGCTGTTAAAATTTTTAATGTTGTTGTTATGTTGTGGTTGAAATAAGTCATAAGTGGTATCTACCCACGCTTATACATATTTTCTAGCATAGGTTAAATAGTTAAGTTAATAAGTCAAACTCACCACTTGCCTTCCTTGTTCTTAATGATCGGCATTGGTTCCACGACAATGTTACCAAAGTTGCCCAAACTGGATACCGAAGCGGCTTTAAACAGGTTCTCTAAGTATACATTATCACTAGAGTTGAATTTGCTGTCTGTCCTTGCATCGCTGGGGATCAGAACTACAGGTATGCTGAGCCTTCTCGAATCTGTTAACTTCGGAATGAATAACAATCCCGATTCCTTTTGACCATCTTCATAAGTTTTCGTATATATATTTTGCACGGATTTTGTGTCCTGTCTTGCGATGTTGTTGGTTTTTAAGAAGTCGAATTTGTTGTCATTATCTTCAGAAGCAGGTGTTGGTGGAATAACTGCAAAATTATACTTAATTTTAGGCATATTTAACTAACAATCATAATGTCACCTATAAAAATAAAGATCTTTTTCTGTAATAACTTATTTACGCTTCTTGTCTCTAAAGTAATTGGGGCGATTGTTATTTTTTTTAATAAATCTCCCTCTATACTTTTTGTAAATTCTTGATCGCTGTCACGGGAGTGCATATATGTGTGTATTCAAACAGACATGCTTTCTCTATCTCTTCGTTCTCGTATTTGAGAGAATGGCAATCTGACATGACCGGAAAGAGGTCCGGGATCAAAGGCTTCATGTGCTTTTTGTGACTGTAAACTACTGACTGTTACCAATGTTCGAATAATGATCACTACCAATGTTTCAATCTAAACTTTTAGTATATTCGTATTTAGCCAACCGGGGTTTTAAACCTAACTATGAGACAGATAAGTCAGTTTCAAATTTATCAACTTTTATATATGTTACTGTAAAAGCTCGAACTAAGGTAAATCTTAAGATTTTCCACTAAAACGTCCGTGTTGGTAAATGTAAGTATTTATTATAAAGGGACGACTTTTTCAGACTTTTACCATTCCAACCTAACCTAGCCTTACATGTAAATCCTAAGATTTACCAAGTGAATAATGGTAAGAGCTCGAATCCCAAAGTTTTATAGACATTTACCATTCATAATCGGTAAATTTTAGGTTTTACTGGGCAATCTTAAGATTTACCGTAATTCGAGCTTTTATAGTAACATATAGATTATAGCGTGTGTATACTTACGGACAATTTTTTCGCAAGACTTCATTCTTTTCACCATATGCCATTGCACAGGTTGCATGACTAGGGCACCAAATATGCTGTGAGCGGAGATTGCACAAAGGATAGCCAACGTCCCTCGAAATCCGTACTCCGTTATCGTAAATTTTATGAACAATGGATATACCATCGTTATCAAACCAATTGAAGCCTTACACAAACTTAAATAAAGCACTTTTTTCCTTGTAAAGTAACTATTGAAACTAGTATAGGATACTGGAATAAGTAGACCCATTCCTAGACCTTGAAGGAACCCATTCGTTACAATTAATTGTGTTGTAGATGACACAAATATAGCTAGGAATGAGGCTAATGTGTAAATAAACGCTCCGATAAGTCCGACTTGCCTCAGTGATAGTTTCTTGAGGACGATATTCGATGAAAAACCTGAAACAAACGAAATTACCCGTCGTTAATTTTCTAATATTGCAACATTCTTTTATTATTTCAGCAAACCTATATATATATATATATATATATATATTCGATTAAAGACTTTTTCACATTAAACTCATTGAATGTCAGGATAATTAATCATATCGTTGTTTTGATGGGTTAAAAAATAATTTATTTTCATTTGTATTCATGTAATAATGCGAGCAGCGTGGTTCAATAAATGTCAAACTATGGCCGACCGAAGGTCTTTTTTGATTCTCTATTCTCAACCTTCGACCGAATCCGGTTCTAAAAAGGTTCAAATATTTTAGGAATTTTTAAAAATACTTCCATCCATATAATTATCGACCTACCAGTTAAACGTGCTGACACAGAGTACGTACTTTTATAGAAATATACGTAAAGACAATTAAAGATAATGATGTAAAGTGCTTTATATATAAACGTAATATTTTGTTGCATGTTGCGATATCGATGCCACTTAATCACGTTGATATTTCGGACGTAAGCGTTCATCCGGCGATCAGCTTTTGTGCACGTGAAAATTAACAACATGCTGATAGTTTTTACAAAACCAGTTGGTTAATTAATTTTATTTAGCAAGATGATTATTTTAATAGTGATATATAATTAATTAAATAGTATCCTGAATACACATATAAAAGTATTTAAGTTATTTTAAAAATAAAGTTGTGTAATCCGAATCCAACAAGATTATCTTAATTCAATCTAACTTGTTTTTTCTTTGCATTTATAGAACTAGTTTAGACAATTTATTCATTCTTAATTCCCGTTTCCTTATAATCTAATCGTTTTAGGGTTCCTTATTTTATCTTAAATCTCTGATGGAAACTCTACCGTCAATTTGATGGGATCTTGAATACTCATGTCTTAAATAAAGTAATTATAATAAAAGACGATGTTTTAATAATAAATCGTATTATCTTGTGCTTTATACGTTATTTACAGCGTGAACTACCATTTAAGTAGTAGTTTATATTAGTTTTATGTATGCATTGTGAGTCAAACTCCCTTCACATACTCCTTAAAATTAGAGTAGAATTAATTTACTTAACAGTTCCAATGATCTATAAAGTTTTCCCCACTCCTTTAATAGCAAGTTTAAATTTGATCGGTTTTCTGATAAGTTATGTCATAAGTGTATTTTTTAAATTTGTTTAAAAAAAAAGGCAAAGGTATGCATCATACAGTCTCGTCTTCGGTAATATGATTTCTTAATAGTGTACAGAACACTATTAAGAAACGCGAAGGAAACATGAGGCATTTGGTTTTTTTGCGATATTTTACACGAAGAAACAAAATTGGCTGCATAAATAAACACTAATAAAATATTCATGTAAAAAGTTTTTGCTATTTGATACGTTAATTCAATATAAATATTTTATATAAAAATACTTCATAGTGTCGAATCATTGATTTAAATGTATCCTGTATTTAGAGACTGTTCTATTTTAGGCTTAATAAGAAATCAACTAATTGATCTAATGTGTAAGGTGTAGATATATATTATTTTAAGCATCAATTATAGTTTTATATTTAATTTATATTGTAAAATTGTATCATATCTATTTTTCATATTATATTTGTTTCAAATATTCAAATTTCGAATAAAAGGATAAGATCGTTATTAAAACCAAAAAAATATTATTATACATTTAATTTATAATGAGTAATTATAATTATTGAATAAAAAAAGTGTAATGTTTTTAGTACGGCTTAAATCTTCCAAGGATGATCTTATTCGGCTCGCAGGATTGAATTCAGATAAGGGAACCCTTTCGCAGTCGAAAATACACATACGAAATCATATAAAAATTGTTTTTGATACAAATTTATATAAAGTATATTCACATTATTGCCTACTATATATAAAATATATTTATTAGGTTAAAGCAAGTACTATATAAAACTAAGAAATAAATCTTTCATGATACATAACAGCGTTGAGATAATTATTTAGCTCAGAAGATTGAGTCTCATCCGAAACTTAAGTCTCTAGTTAAATAAGGTATGTTTGTCGATTGGAAAGGTGTTCGACCACTGGATGCAATTATAGCGAGAGAATATTGTAATTCGCTACAATTATGGCGTTGGTTTTTTATCACTTTGCATTTTTCTCATTGATTCAGATTTTTATCAATATAACATTTAAAATTAAGAAATGCCAATCAACTTATAATAGAGTAATATTTTATACGGTGCATTGATTTAAATTTAAATAATCGTAGTAGATAGACTTTTATAGAATAATTTATTAATAAGATAAATTTATTAATTGTTCAACAAAACATTTTCTTTTTTTAACAATTAAACTATTAGGAACTCATTAACTTGTTGACTTCCAGTCAGGAGACATAACATACATATATATTTATGTATTTAACTAATATGACTGTATTTTTAGATGTTTAAAAAGAGTAACTGCTGAGTTTCTTGCCGGTTCTTCTCTGTAGAATCTATGTACATTCCGAACCGGTGGTAGCTTTACTTTAAATAGTTTGTTAAATGACGATTCAAAAGTGCTTGTAAAAGCCTACTTAAATAAAGTATATTTTGATTTGTAAAATTTGATTATATTAAATGCTCATTTTTTTATTCGTTAACATTTATTTATTGAAAAGTTCGTGTAAAAGTTAAACCTGAAATGTTATGACATACGATGATTTAGTGTCCGTTATAAAAGCGATACAAACATCGATTGAAAAAATGTTTTATAGCTCTACCTAGCTACCTGTTGCTAGCTTCAGTGGACTTCTGTTTTTGCGATCTTCCGACACTGTCAACATAGACACCGAAATTCCATTAACACTTTTAATGTAACTAAACTGATTTTCGGCTTTGACTAAGAGGAAAGTTAACTAAGTTTTGACGAGATGATATATTTACTAAGTAATCCAACACCGATATTACCATAATTATGTTAGTTAATGTACAGAACGAGATGGCCCAGTGGTTAGAACGCGTGCATCTTTACCGATGATTTCGCGTTCAAACCTAGACAAGCACCACTGAATTTTCATGTGCTTAATTTGTGTTTATAATTCATGTCGTGCTCAGCGGTGAAGGAAAACATCGTGAGGAAATCTGCATGTGTCTAATTTCAACGAAATTCTGCCACATGTGTATTCCACCAAACCGCATTGGAGCAGCGTGGTGGAATATGCTCCAAACCTTCCTGGGCCTTAGCCCAGCAGTGGAAAACTTACAGGCTGTTAATGTAATGTAAAAATGTACAACAACAAAAAAGAGGGAAAATGAGTTTTATTTGTAATAGGCAAAACTAACAAATGAGCCTTCAAATCAAATATAAATATTCTTTGTCAAGTTGACAATATAATAGCAAATTTTAAATCATTATGTACATTATTGAATTAAATGTAAATTCCCAGAAGTTCGGAAAGTAGATTTCATCGAGAAAGACCGCCTAGTAGTTACTCTTTGCCACCATTTTAATTAAAAAGTTTGTGTCCTGTCTAGAAATCAACGAGTATTAGCTCCACGCTTTTGGTATCTGTAGAATCTTGTGTTGTATAATATGCCTTATTTATCATTTTTGTCTTAATAAACGATTTCAATTTCTGAATTGATAAGGTTAAAAATAGCTGACATCTGTAAGTGGTCACCATCAGAAAAACATGTGTGATTGGCGCATTGGTGTTGTAAGGAATGGTTAATATTTCTTACAGCGCCGTTGTCTATGGACAGTGGTGACCACTGACCATCAGGTGGCCCATTTTCTCGTGAGCTACCGACATCATATATGTATGTATGTAATATATAATAATAGTTATTTATAGAGGATAAATGAAACTGTATCCATCAAGTATATATATATATATATATATATATATATATATATATATATATATATATATATATATATATATATATATATATATATATATATATATATCTGCTTTTTACTTAATGGATACAATTTATTTTATCCTCTATATATAACTATTAATATGTATTACATATAACAAACCATATTTCTTGTCATTCTCAAGAGTTTCAGGTAATTTTCTTGTTTAATACTATTTAGTGCAATTTGTCAGTAGTTGGTTTTTAGTTTTTGTACTTACTTTTTATATGATTATATTATGTTGCTCTATGTAAAAGGTATTTTATCGAGAACATGGACTGAAAATTGCGATGTTTAGGCATCGGTTATTACGTGATATGGTTCACGAGAGACTAGAATATCGAAATTTTCCCACAACACGTGAATCGTAAAAATTGGCAATACTGGGGATCAGTGATGCGAATGAGCAATATCGATAAGGTAAGGTGATACATATGTATCTACTTACCTGTGTATGTACGGAACGAAGTACATGATATTTATCTGATAATATTTATTAATTATTATTTTTATGTTGAAATCGATCTATTGGCGGATTTCCGGGTTACGACTGATCCGAATGCCGTGACGTCAAACGACATAACGCTCTTCTAATCCTTCTTTACCACCGCTCTACACCCCCACATGTATGCATGGCACGTACACAATACACTGCGTTGCTGCTATTATTATAATTATCAGAAAAATAAATTTATTTTATCAATCAAACTGTTTTTATTTGATTATAAATAATTTAAATCTCAATGTTTCACATCTTTTTTTATGTATACCTCAGTCGTTAGCCTGAAGTTTAATCACGGAAACGGGCTGAAGGCAAATAACTAGGCGGTACAATTTTCGTATTGAGAAGTGACGGTTTAATTGGATAAGGTCAAATCTATTGCAGTCACGAATTTAAACACTACACGTGTTTAAAATGACAGATTTTCGCATGTTCATCGAAATATGATTTGGGATATCTAAAGTTTTTAAACATTGAAGTGCTGTGTTTATGGATCGTATCTGTTGTGGAAAGTGTGACAACCTTTTGATATTTTGTTATGTGGTAAATCATGGTGGAAATACTCACTTCGTATACATAGTTAAACTTACAAATTAACTTGTCAAATTAAATAAATAAATAAAACAAATTTCGTGGATTCTAGAATAAGGATTGTTATTTATTACAATAACTCACGATAGAATCTCCGTAATTCAATTAGGCACCATTTTTAACCAACTAATCAGTATAATTATTGTTTAATTGAAAATAAGGTTATCGTAACTGAGCACAGATTATATACAAAATAATTTCTTTTTTAAATATCGTGTAATGTATGTAATTAAGTTTATTAAATAATGCAAAGAGTAATTGGTAATTATGTACAAGTTCTAATGACTAATTAATACTTTTTGTTCTTTCAATATACTTAGGGACTATTTTACTCTGGTATGTAAATATATATAATAGTAATATTAATTTATATTGAAAAAAGAACACCTTGTTCTTTTTTCAGGTCTCGCTATATAGTCGCTCTATCTTTTTTTTTATTATATTTACAGTGATAGCTGTGCATATTATTTTGTATCTATCAATATTTCGTAAGGGTTCGTATTTGTATTCAGTTTTGTTTTGAATGTTTAAAATAAAAAAAAATATATATATTTAAACACAGAAACAACTATCGGCAAGTCAAGTCAAAATTAGTTTTCATAAATAAAAATAAAATGTGGACTAAAAATTCCTTGGACAATAATAAAAAACTGAAATATTTTAAATGAAAATAGTTTAAAAATTTACTTGAACATTTAATGCGTAGGTGCAGAATAATTTACAGCTAAAAGCTCGTACACGTCATTTAAAAAGTAATTAAATATATAATTATTACTAACAATAAAATATAAACAAGTAGGAATGTAGAGAGCCTGGTAACAAGTGACATTTTAATTTATATTTATATTATAATTGTTTTAAATTAAAATAATAACATAGCAGCAAGTGCTGTTACAGTTTTCTGCGGTTAAAATAATAAGTTAAATGTAGTATAAATATGAGTACAAGTAATGACATAATGAGTGGCTTAACCAGGCATTACAAGACGCCATGTCTGAAAGCGATAATAATTAACAAAGATGTATAATTTCTTTAAGATCACGAAAATTATTAGTAAGACTATTCCATGGTCTTATTACGGGCAGACATGAATAAGTTAAAATAACTGGAGACAACATTCAAATATATGTTTGCACATAGCAGAACGTTTGATACCTTTTTGTTTTAATTTATTTAAAAATTTGAGTGCCGTGTTTTATTTTAATATTTATGAAAGATAAGCACTCAAAAATATTATATGATATGATATTTGTAAAGTTTAATAATTAAAGAAGACGTTTTAATAAATGTATATTTGTTTTTTCCATTTATACTTTTAGCTGTAACCAAAATTAGATTTTTTGTATGTATCTGACATACAAAAAACTGTCAAAAGAAAATTGAGTATGCTACTTCCTAAAGTCGTCCTGCATATAGTTTACAAAAGAATAAAAAAAACGTATTGAACAAATAAACCTTCCGCGTGTATATTCGATTTTTTCGTAATAATTTTAGTAACCATTCTTTCATTTCGTATATTTAATATGTATGTACATATATATATTTTCTTATTATTTTTTCATAAAAAACATAAAACATAAGCAGTTAAAAATATGTATTTTAATATTGTTACTTGGAAAATATACATTTTAAATTTTTTATGTTATGATATTTTGAAAATTATATCACATTTCTTAATAAATTTAAGCATTTTTTTAACCGATGAAAGATTAAACTTGGTCTATCAATGAGTTTCAAACAAATAAACTTTATTAAAACATAACACAAGTGGTTTGCCTTAAGATTTAAATTTTTGGCTTCATAGATAAATATTTCACACCACCGAAGTGATTATGAAATACCATTTCATTAACTATCTGCCAGAAGCGCTGCACGTGTCCCAATTAATATAATAAAGGCAACGTGATAATTTGAGCTTACAACTCGTACTACTGACGTAAATACATTAAAAGGACTCGTTATTCGGTTACTAAACCATTCTTATGGTTAACCCGAAATGCGAAAATTACGTCACACTTTGAATTATATAATTGTACAAGTCGAGATTTTATATTCGTGCGTTAATATGATTTTTTATAAATTTGACGTGAACCACGTGTTCATTTAAATCGCGAAAGTAACGTTACGCGGTATGATTTTGCAGTGCTGTAGTCTTAGTTTTGTGATGTAGTCCAAGCAGCAGTTATGATTTCAAATATGCGGCTTTAGAACTAAAATTCAAGGTCAAGTTTTGCCGTAACTTTTATATAAATAACATTTTTGATACAAAATTACACTTTTATTTATGATCCAAGTTGATAGCATCCTGTTTTTGATACAAAGACTTTCTCTACAATATTTTTTAGAAAATTATAAATAAATCTATATATGTAATTATTTTCGAATTATATATTTGGTACCTACTGCAATTACTGTTTAATTGTTATTTATTTATATAATCATACTAAAAGTAAGACTCACCAGCAATGGCCAGTGTAACTTGAAACACCCCGTATACCACTGTCACAGCGCCTGTACCCACGCCCAGCTCGTCTAGAAAGTCATTGTATATAAACCCAAAGACCGGTTGGTGGGCTGTACCAGCGATCTGAAACAATGAGTTTTGAATATCAATTATAAAATCGTAAATAATCTGTTCTTATAGTCTGTCGTGATTTATAAATAAACATAACAGTAATAAGTAACAAATATTGTCGTTTAATGAAGTCAAGGTCATCTTGAACATTAACCCAATAAGGAGAATACTGATGGTATATACATATTAAAAGCAGTAAATATTTGAGCATATTTTTGTTCGTTTTCTTAACATTTCAAAAGAGATATATTATTTTCTAACTTATCCCTATGCTTATGAAATAATATCCTCCGATATATGAAGGTTTCCTAACGATGTTTTCCTTCACCTCATCTCATCATCATCTCGGATCTCGGTCATGTCAGCTCACCAGTATCATGTGCAGTTCAATAAATATAGTACATACACTTATTTTAATACAATTTATTAATAGCATGTTTACTCTTTGAGTAATTATTGTGTATTGGAGTTGGAAATGATATAGTTTTATATTATATTTATTTTATTTAAAATTATCACAGTGGTAATAAAGAGCGTTCGTTTGTTTGTTGGTTTTGTTAAATATAAAATACATAATCCATAATATTTAAAATAAGAATATTATAATATTAATATCAAGTTAATTTGTCACTTATAGTTTAGTTTGTTATGGTGACGCGTTTTCAAAAGATTATATCATTAAAAAAATATATCGTTCGATAAATTGATGTTACTGGTTATTTATTTGTTTGTTACGCTTTCATGTCTAACTGATTAACTGATTATCATAAAATTATACTTCCACATTAAAAGGAATACAAAAAAGCCATAGAGTACATAACAACGTGAATAGATATCTACTGCGTTTTGTTATTACTTTCGCAAACCCAGATTTTAGGTCATAGTAATAAATTATTTATACTCATTTAAAACCAGTTGAAACGGAAAAAAATATTTTTGTTTACTGAATGAATGGGTTGTTTTCTTGCAACTGATTAAATGAATACACACTTCCGTAATCAAGGCTTAATCTTAATCGTATTCAAAAAGTTTCCGTTTAGACGCGTTCCTATTGACACCGTTAGGTTACGCTAGTTAGAAAGCACTTTGTTTACGTTCTAGTTTTTTGTTGTTGATCAGGCCATAGCATCCTTATTATATGACGCCATTAGATAACGATTCATCCAATTTAAAAGCATTTTTTTTTCAAATCAGCTGCCTTTAGTTTTATGGATTTCAATAAAATCAAGTAACTTAGCTGTTACTTGATTTTATTTGTCTCAAATATAATTTCATCTTAAAAAAAATTGTGTTAGTTACCTTTTCACGATTAAGCCGCTGAATCGATTTAGATGAAATTTGTTGTGGAGATAGTTTGAATAACGGACAAGAACTGCTATTTTAATTCACCCGTCAAGACGGTTTGTGTGCAGGTTATGTTTTATAAATAAGATTCCGCTAGTAAAGATTTATGACACACATACGATACAGAACGTTGAATCATGATTTTTCGGTAGCATATAACATAAATTTAATACATCTTATTCACATGAACTATAATGGGAAATAAACTATACGGTTGGCAAGTCTATTCTATATGTATCTTGTAAATCATAAAGTAATTAAATTAAATTATTTTAATTTTTCTGACACTGATTAATTATAGCCCTGATAATAAAATGATAAGACTTTTTTATAATATAGTTTGGAATTATATTTTAACAAATGCTTTATTAAAATATGGTTTACTATTTTTTTTATAGATATATAATGAATATAACCAAAACAATAAATTATTACATTACCCGAGCGATAAAAAAGGTGTTTATTTATTTAGTCTTATTTTACATTTAATCTTTAAAAAATGTGTACTTAGATTTTGGCAGTATAAGTAAGGGATTGAACACACTCGCGCACAAAAGATTATACGGAAATGAACGGCGTTAACGACGTAACCAAAACTATTGTTTATAAAGCTATGACCACACTTGTGTGTCTACGTACTGCGAACGATAAAATATAATTAAATACTGTGTAATTTAAATGTTACATATTAAAACGTGTTACTAAAGAGTGAATGTAGTTTTAGAGAAAGGTATTAAAGCAGAGACATTCCTTGAAGGTGATGTTATCTATATATACATACATATATATATTAAAATTAATTAAAAACATATATGTTCTACATAAATTGTCTGAAATATCGAAAAAATGAAACCGCTTGATGTTTTAATATTTACAAAAAATAAAAAAAAAAATTGAAATTCTTTCGAATTTCCTTGTTTATTATTATTTACGGAAATCAATTGAAAACTGAATGTATTTTTACAATCCCTTTCACATTTAAATGAAACTATTATATTCATATGTATGTTAAAATAAAATAATTTAATTCAAGTCCGAATTTTTATATTAGTAATCTTGGAAAATCTTACACTTGGTAATAGAGATTTTGTGCCAAGATATATTTTATCGTCAAACAACAATAGTCTTTATTGTTTTGGTCCGGCTTAAAGGATAAGTGAACCAGTAAAACTACAAAGGGTCATAGCATCTTAGATCAATAGTTTGGTGGCACATTGGTGTTATAGGTCTTTGTTACTAATGTCGTAGATATATATATATATATATAAATAGCGATATAAAAAGTAAATTTATAAGAACTTATTTATTAATTAACAAGAACTTATCAACGCAGAAAAAGCAAATTTTTTTTTTTTAAATATATATGCCAGGTAAAACTTTTTTTTTCTTGTATATAATTATTAATTGTTTAACATACTTTAAGTATTTATAAGCTATACAATGTATGTTAATCTAGCCATGCGTGCACGTTATGCACAAGCGCTTATGCACAAGTACACACTTCGATGGGTTGTTCAGCATTACTCTTTTATTACAACACTGCTGTTACACATTTCCGTCCCTTCTCATACAATTACTCACACTATAGGGAGAAAGCGGGAGGAAAGATGTTACACATCAATTAATAAAAATAAATTATAATTAGCGAACTAAAGTATATACTTTTTTTCCTGTATATAATTAATAGTCTGTTTATATGGTTCAAATCATTTTGCCTTAGCAGAAGAATAATAAAAATCGCCTATTGTGTACGCGCTTTAAATCGCTTTATCTAAGATAACTGGCAATGTCACTGTGTGGTCTCACCGATAAACTTTAGATAAGATGATGCTTACTGGTTTTTTAATCAGCAGGTTAAGAGTAAGATCTTTTTTATTAATAATGAAAGATTTGCGATTAATTAATTGTCTTATCTTAATACCTTACTGCTTGGCTCTTTTAGTGAGAAGAAGTTTACACGTGATAGATTCTTATAAACAAGGTTTCGTAGCAGGAGATTAATTAAAATTAAATTAAGAATAGGAATTCAGTGGTTCCCTGGATTTGAATTCAGAACCATTGATTGAGATTCGCGTCTTGTTACAACTAGGCCATCAATACTCTATTTCTATTTATTCTTAATATAAATAGTACATAACACATATATAACAGAAAATGCTTTGATCCTACGTAGAATTTGCTTGTGGTCGTTGATAAACAAAAAAAAAATTGCTGTATTTAAATCGACTCTTTTTCGAATGTTAGGTTAGGTTCCTTTGTAAAGTGGTAATTTAGTAAGTTAATTAATTTAATGATTTATTAAAAAAAATACTATTTATTCATTTCTATAAGATTTCACAATAAACAATGATATTTACATTTTTGACTACATAGAGAATCATTCTGCCATGACATGGTGCCATCAACAATATGTCAAGATGTCTAACATTTAAAAAAAGTAATCACTTATTTAATGATTAGTAGTTACTCTGTGATCGGTCGTTGCCCTGTCATCCTTTCGGCCCCAATAAAAAAAAAAAACACTATCTCACAAATGTGAAATGCTTAAGTACGTTCGGGCTTGGTATTGGAAGATTAATTTATGTCTTTGCTCTTGTCATTTACTGCAATTGTATATATTAACATTTGTAACAGTAACTGTTGATTCGTTAAAATATAGTCGGAATACTATTTTTTATTACCTTAATGTCTCTGTTATATGAACTGTCTAGTATTTAAAAATGTAAGTTATTAAATATTTATTTATAAAATATAATATCTACTTAAAATTCAAGTGAATTCCTTTTTTTAATTTATAATAGAGAGCCACGTCGATTGCCACTGTAATGATTCATAAATTCAAATTATTCATATTCAAAGGCATATTATTCAACACAAGATTAAATATATGATAAAAAAGCGTGAAAATAAGTAATATAATGTATTTCGAATGTTCTTCTCGGTTCTACATTCAGAACAGATATTTTAACTTTTAATATATTTCTATAAAATGACGATTCATAAGTGCTTGTAAGAACCTGCTTGTTTAAAGAATATTTTTATTTATATTTACTATAACAATTACTTACATGCTGCATTTAATTACTTTACTAAGAATACAATATCATTGAGGGTATAATAATATTGTTTTTAACTAATATTATAACTGATCATTGAATACTTTATAGCCAAGTTGCACAGTACCGTACCATTAGTAGTCCATATCAACATCTATTCTTTCAAAAACGAGCGAGTTTATCTAACATAAATAAGTAGTGTTTCTTATTCTTAGTTATATTGTTAAAACACCTTGCCTGTTAAGATAATTGACCTACTATTTAATTTTGATGGACATTCATTTGGAGGTCTCGACCCTCACATCAAGAATCGTTTGCAGACTAATGTCTAATTATAGGCCAAAGGGCATTATCACAATAAAATTGATATAAAATTATAGCAAGACATATAAATAAATGGTTTAAATTTATCGAATAAGATCATAATATACACGCTAATATTGTATTTGAGACTCTATATTTAATTAGTGGTAGAGTTTTATGGCAGCTGGCTTGAGTAGGTACCACCACATCACACCACACCACCGAACAGTTACCACAAATACGTATCATTGTTTCATTCTAGTTGGAGTTATTTTTTCAAAACATATTGCATAACTTAACATAATGTATAAACCAAGTCGTGTATTCGTCTAGTGTGTAAAGGAAAACATAGAAAAAATAAATCATTAAAAACTGTGATATTATTTAATAATTAATATAATAATGAGGCTGATTCAATCCAATTTCACGTCATTATTATTAATTACATAATAGATATCTACATGTAAAATCGTGCAATGCTATTTCCAAAGACTTTTAGCGCAAAATATAAAAAACTACAAACTATTTTAGTATTGTAATAATTAATTATTATTAGATCAAAAATCCTAACATTATTTATTGAATTAGGCT